>NW_016690193.1:1783089-1912815 GCF_001604755.1 Lepidothrix coronata | reverse complement strand
ATATGGAAATTTTCTAAAAAGCTTGGAATTATTTTTTATGAGTTCACAATCTAAACTTATAAACGATGGAAACCACTGTGTTGATTTACCCTAAGGTGGAGGGCACACAGGGGATGTAACACCACAGCCATGTTCAGCTCTACTTACTTAAGTACAGGAGAACTTTTCCCTTTCTCCACAGGAAAAGGTGATCCAACAGAACCGTGATCATCCTCAGGGTCCAAAACCATGGCAGGACTTTGGCACAGCACTTCAACATCTTCTAATGTATTTTTTTTGCTTTCAGACACAGGAGACTCTGTTTTTTTAGAAACATCTACATAATCCTGTATTGCAGGCTTCAAGGGTGATTCATATGACTGTCCTGCCATATATATAGAACAGGTTTAATTCCTCTACTCAAAACCTTACAAAAAAACCCCCGAAAACCCTTTAATTCAATAATAGTGGGACCAACCTCTGCTGCTGACTGGTTTTAGCAGTGATGTAGGTGAGGATTCTGGAGAATAACAGGCTCTTTTCACAGAGTTGGTTGATCCTGCCTTTGGCTGTCATAGTTGGTAACAAATAATGAGACAAAGTAAAATAGTTGATTAAGCAACAGTATTTTGACAGGAATACAAATTTCTACAGAACATGATATACTTTCCTTCCCTTAAATCACACTCATGTGAATCACAGTTCTATTTTAACTAAACACTTCAACTTTCTATCAAGTAAGACTTTCTAGAAGTAACTATAAATTTCAAATAACAGGAAAAACAGTGTGTACAGCAAAAATCTATATGCAGCTTTAAACAGGCATCCTGCTAGTCTCCAGGCAAGCTATTCTTTTCATTAGAATGAATTATTTTAAACAATTTAATTCACCTTTCTTAAGACAGGTTGAGGTTTTGCAAGAAATTATTTGACACTATATGGTATTCTAACATCAAACTAAAGTAAACAAACACCATTATAAAGGATGCCTGTTCTCAACCCTGCCATTAATGGAATATCCTATTTAAAAAAAATAGAATCAAAACATTAAAATTAAATATACAAACTAGAGTATTGGCATCATTTTCCCAGCACACTAACAAGGCCTTCAACTTGTTTCCACTCTTCAAGAAAGATACATATATATAAAGTTATTGTACAGATAACTATCAGGAGTTAACGAGCTTTTGTACAAGCATCACCTTTCAACTCTACTGTTCACCATTTAGCTAAGAACTGTGTCCATATATCTAGCAAAGTGGCCAAAACCAACTCCAATGGAGTCCAAGACAGCCATACCCACCAGCAGCAATAAGGCAGCGTGCTCCGACCTGAGACCATAAAAAATTTAGAGTGTCCTGGACAAAAAGCTGAAAAAGCTTTCACTAGAAAAAAACCTGGAAAATAAGCTATTAAACAAATCTAATTACAGAATATTTACTGTTAGAGCACAACAAACTAAGAAAAAAAAACATTATCAACAACTATTACAGATGGTTAAATTGTGGCCTATATACTGTTACAAGTGGCATATGGAGCTTCTTCAATGCTCATACAGAACTAAATCCTACAGAACCAAATTTGTACCCCAGTGAAACTGTACCCAAAGCTATACTGTGACATTGCCATAACTAACTTACGCTTTGGCTCCGCATTGAAGTCCTCTTCCTATTTTTGACAACAGGAGCTGAGCAAAGGGTTGCATTTGGAGAGTTTATTGTAAGATCACTGCTGCAACCTATGAAGAAAACACTGTAAGTATGGGGATCTTGGAATTGTCCAGGTCTCATTTATTTTAACAAGTTGCTACAGCTGTTAAGGTCACATAAATCCAAACAAGAAAGGAATCAGCTACTCCGGAAAGATTACCTTTATAAGACAGCTAAGACACAGTTTCAAGCAGGTGGGAAAGGGGTGCTTTTCAAGACCCTGAGAAAAACTTTATTTTTATCCATTTTATCTCTAATTTTTATTTCTATTTACTTACCACTAAATATAATATAAAGAAGAAATTATTTCTTCTTTTACCAGCAAATTGAGTAAAACATCAAATAAGAGCTTACTTTCAAAACAATCCTGTATGAGTTTCAGTACGTTTTGACCTGGCTGTACATCAATCTTACTTCTAGAAAGAAGAGGAAAAAAAAATATTTTAAATCAAAAATATCAAATGTTCTTATCCCAGCAATATTAAAGCAGCAAAGTTCTTACTTCTCAATATTTTAAATTATTATTTCCTCTAGTCTCAGTTTCAATATACTTTTACCTATCATTTCCACACATAGATATCTGCAAAGAAACTTGTCAAAATAAGAATTCCAGGGAAAAAAGCCTCACTGCCACAGATTATGATGAGAATGAAGAATTCTCTCTACATAAAAGAAAACACACAACTACTTCCCTGAGGTAAAAGAGCTTTGGGATGAAGAAAGTCTCTCTTGAAATAAACATTTTTTGGGCAGAAGTGAGTGATTCACTAGCCAGACAATGTTGATCAAAACCAAAATAACACTAGAAAAGACATGGAGTATTACTCCCATAATGATCATTATACACAGCTGATTTGGTAGATTTGGTAAGCTCGTGAAATGCAAGTCTAAAAATGGATTCCAGCAACAAGAACTTCACAGGCTTCTGACATGCCTTTAAAGAATGCTACAGCACTACAAATACTCCAGCTCATCTCTAGCATTTACCAGCAAGGTCCAAATACGCTGGAACTCTGGGCTTCGTTTCTCTACTTCTCAAAAGGCAGCCTAGTTAGGAGCACCTTTGGTATAGCAACACCATAGTTTGCTGCCTCAGCAAAGGAAACAAAGGAAAACCTTGGGGCTTTGTCCCCCAGCACTGTTTGCTCCTCCCACCACTAAGAAATACAAGAAATTTGGGAAACATCGTATGATCGGATTAATAGGATACACCATATAGCTTTGACATTATGCTCTCAGATAAAAATCCACATAAGTTTTCCAGAATCTAAGAATAAAATTTTAAATGCAAATTACCCTCCTCCATGGCAGAATCTTGCTCTGTAGTCTTTTTTTAAATGATTCTGTGAAGAAATAAGAATAAGTTCTTACTAGGCGTAATAACACTTGACAGGAAAACAAGTAAGTAAATATCAAGCATTCTCCAGCCATCGTAAACTAGTGGGAGAGTGGGAGTTACTGCAGCCCTGTTTTCCTTAGAATGCCACAGCAGCTACAACCCCTGTAACAACTGCCAGAAATTCAGCTTTCCACAAGAACCATCAAAGCATGTGTTGCATTTGAAGTCAGAGAGTCTTACAGGAGACTTACGTGACAGAAATCACAGAGAATGTAAGGATTTGGTTACCATTTACTCAAGTGTAATGACTAATCTTTAAAGTAAGGAAGAGGAATGATCTACCACAAAGCAAGCCAGGACATAACCAAACATCCTCTGCTGTGTGTTAACTGCTCACGTGATGGTTCTTACCTGTTTGCCACAGGCACGACCACACTGACAGGCAGTGAGATCACATCGCTGTGCCTTGGTAAAACTACAGCCTCAGTTAAGTCCCAGTGCCACCTCACACATTTGAAAACCAAATATAATCAAAGTCATTCAAATAGAAAACATGATTCCAGTCATCTACTACCACAACTGGAGCAGTAATACTTCAAACGACAACATATTATCAGTGTTACCTTCTACACCAACAAATGAAATAAAGCTGCTGACCTGGAAACAGGCAAAGAACAGCAAGGATACAAATGGGAAGAAAGGTCTAGAAAAATTCAAGCGCTAAGCAGAGTGCAGTTTTCCACAGATGTGATAGGAAAACATCTAAAAAAATGTAAATGTTTAGTTGAAAAACAACTATGACCTCTTATTCATTTGTGTAAATTTAAAAAGTATGTGCAGCTTGGAGATTATCTAGTCTTAACACAACGGAATTCAGCTCGTTTTTCTGAAGTTTGCTATACTGACAGTACTTTGCACTTTATGATTCCTCTTTGAATATTACTTCTGGTAACAAAAATAACCAACACCACATATGGATTGATTGCACTGGAAACTTTCAATATCAGCCTTAAGAGGCAGAAGGAAACTCTAGGTCACACGGGAAAACAACTGACCAAAAGCCACCCCTTCAGAAACTGTGCACACTCCAGTCAATCTGACACTCGGCCTTAAACCTCTTCCCCTTGCAGCAGTGTAGAACAATCCACTGGCACGCAGTCTTTCGCACTAGAGAGACTGAAAACCTCCTGCAACGGAGCTTTGAACAGTTCATTTATGAGTGTGTTCGCATTGTCCTACACATGAAGAGTTTTAAAACTCAAGATGAGCACGACTGTGGCGCGCCTGGACAAGTGTCCGGCTCTGTACGCGCTCACTCGCCCATGGAAGGCGGCTCTCCAGAGGCAGCCTGAGGGAAACGGGGCTCCCGACAGACTAGCCCTCGGAGCACAAGTGTCTGTGCAAGGGGCCGGGACCCGAACCCGGAGGGCGCGGTGCGCCAACCCCGACCTCCCGCTCCTCAGGGAGAAGCGGAAGACCCCAGGGTGGGGCGGAAGAACGACCCCGCCCCTCCCCCGGGAACGCGCCGGGGGCCGCACCTCTGGCTCTCCGGAAGGGACCGGCTGCTGCCCACAACACAGCGCACAGACAGACCGACAGGCAGGCGGACAGACCGACAGACAGACACACCCCCGCCATCCCCGCACTCTCTCACCAAGGCCTGCGCCATCCCGGGCCGAGGCTCGCGCGCGCCCCGCGCGCCGCTTTCGAACCCGGGCACCTTTCCCGCCGCGCGCGCGCCCACGGCCGGCGGGGACAGCGGCGCCCCGGCCACGCCCCCCCGCCTCCGCCTCATTGGTCGGCGGCCGCCGCGCGCCAGCCAGGGACGCTACTTTTTGGCGCGCGCGTTGTGGCGCCTGCGCAGGAGCGGGGGCTGTCTCCGGCCTGGGCTACTTTCTTCCCTTCCCTTCCCTTCCTTAAGGGGACCTGCACGGCGACGGGTCCCGTTTCTTTGTCCTCTCCTGGGAAACGCCAGTTCAAATTCTGGAGTTTCCAAGTGGCCACTGTCACTACGGGGAGCTGCAGTTTTTTCTTTAAAACGTTAGTGAAGAACTTAACACTGAGCAAAAAAACAAGTGCTTGACAACATGAGGGCGCGGTGCCTTACAGTGGCCGCGAAACGCTGCCCAAAAATATAGTTTTAAGTGAGGGTTTTTACTGCACACTTGTGACTAGTACACCATCCCTGTTCTATCTGACCACTATGGGGAAGGCCCACTGTTTTTACGAAAGTACAACATAACATGAGAAGTTTGTGCTTTCTTTTCATGAAAATACTTAAGGTCACTTTGTGAACCCGGTGCTGCTCCGTGTACATTAAGTTAGAGTTGCAGCTTTTCCTCACTGTGAAATTGAAACTTGCGTGTTGCTGGGAGAAGTGGGAACTTAAATACTTTGCTGGATCTCACTTTTGCCATGCAAAATTATTGACTTACTAGCAAGACAGTTTTGCTGGCATCAATGCTGTAACTCAGGACACTTTTAAGCTTGAGTCTCAATAAGCTTTCTGCACCATGGATAAGCACCCACATTAGCTACTTCAACAACCACACAAAAGATACATTTAAATTAAAATAAATGCTCAAAAGCTCTCTGGTCAAAATTTATCATCCTTTGGAGAAAGGTTTAGATTGATGCACTGTGCTGCACATACGCTTTCTGTAATTGCACTGACAGGGGATAATTAACTGGGATTGATAAACCTTTCAAGATAATGTCACCTTCCTTTCTTCAAACAACTGGCCTACAGCCACATTGTTTCAAAGACGCAAAGAAAAATTAACAACCTTTACTGGTGTTTGACAACTCAGACAGATATACAAACTCTTTGCCTACCTCAAACCCACATTATTTCAGGACTTTAGATGCCATGATGAGGGTGACAGGGTTTCTGCATTTGCAAAGATCCAAATGGTGCCAGAGTTGTTCTTTCTATGTAGTCACTATTCTTGAACAGCTTTTTGGTTTGTTTTGTTGTGGTTTTTTAGTAAACATTCACATATTTATCCTACATAGGAAAAGGGGGGGAAAATAAGATGGAAACATCTACTTTTTACTCATGATATAGGTAAATCCATCAGATACACCAAAGCAGTCTTGGTAACAGTAGCAAGATCTTCACAAAAAATCCTCACTACTCCTAAAATTAAAGAAACACCTTGACTAACCACAGAGAACAGCTGAGAGGGCTGCTAAGTTTGTTTGCATTGCTTTGCATGCACAAACATTCCTGAATCTATATTAAGGATGCTAGAAACTCCAGGAAAGCTAGTGTAAATATGAGCAAACTCTTCAAGAAAGCATTTGAGTAAGAAAGATCTTCAATGCTGATATAAAACTTCACCCCTGAAAAATCAACTGCTCCTTCAAAGAATAACATTATGAAAGAAAGCTATTCAAAGTGTTCTAGTGGAAAGACAGTTCTTCAATTTTGCAGGAAGAAAGCTAGCTCCACAGGAATAGAGCGTCAAATAGTCCTAGACAAACACAGTCTTTCATTACAATGAAAAAAAACCAAAACAAAACCACAAAAAACCTCACAAACAAACAAACACAAAAAAAAAGCAAAGCAAAAACACACCAAAGAGAAAAAGCAGTTCTTAGATTCCACGTAGTGCTACAAGCCTCTAGCTTGGTAGCACTGGTAGTGACAATGCTGAAGATCTGGAAGACCAGCACCCCAAAATTCACTTTCCCAGTCTGATTGAACCCTTTGTGCCATCATGCTGAGCATCTGCTGAGACTTTTGATAAAAAGCAGGAACAGATTGAGAAACGGGCTGTATCAAATACAAATTCACACAGAATCAGCCCACTCCACTGCAAAACCTTCAATATAAATACATTCACTCACTGTATCAGCAGTTCAAAAAGGTTTAAAACATAAAAAGTTTAAATGAGCCACTTGACATGCACAGTTCTCCTATATAAAGTCCTCTTGAAGTTATTAGTTTTAAGATTTTACCTAGATAACTTATATCCAAAAATTTTAAAGGTCTGCTAATATCTAGAGCCATTGTGCATTGTCAATTTTTCCATAAGCAGCTTTTTAACTGAGGAGAACCCATTCATAGAACAGACACTCATCCAACAGATACACACAATAAGAGCAGCACAGAGATACAGCCATGTCTGTAAATTTGGGCTGTGATCCCAGCCAGCCTTGACCTGCCCTTTTTGACAAGGGTCTCAAAGTTGTATGCATTGTCATTAATAAAAGCCACTCTATTAATTATATCTGAAAGTTTACTTTAAACCCTGAAGACAGTCATATGGCATTCTAAAAATGTACTGAGACTTTACTATTTTTATGTGCCGCTTATTTCAAAAGCATAAGCATGATGTTGACACCACACTAACACACCAGAGTATACTTACTCAAAGTTTCATTTGTTTCTCAATCTCCAAGCGTGAGAGGTGACGGTGCTTTCAACTTCATCTAAACCATTAAGTGATCCTTAGCACTAAATAGTGACTTCAGGTAAGAGTTCAGATTCTAATACTGCCACAGTGAAACATATTTTAGTTGTTATTTAGAAGTGGAAACTTATTGTCTGCTTGTGCTTCCTCTGCACTCTAAATCTAGCCACCTTTTCTCCTGTCTCAAAAAGTTTCTCTAAAAGAAGTTCATAAAAAAATGAAGTTAGGTAGTTTAAAAAGCAGTATTATTATTCTAGAAAATTATATCCATAAAGTACACTGACTGTAAAATTATATACACCATCCAGAAGACATCACACACGCAAGACTGAATCCAAAATATTGAAACAATTATATTGATTCCAGGTATTCAGTTCCATACATCTTGATGTACAAGTTCCAGTTTATAGGTTTGTATTCTAACCTTGCCTCACTCTACCATGGTGGTGAGAAATAAAGAACTACCAGCTCAAGTATCTGGTGTTTAAATGATAGTTAAGTGATGACATTTCTGTACCACACCTCTGCCTCACTGCAACAAATCTAGTCCCTAATGATTTCCAAATAAACAGGATCTTTACACTTCAACATCCCAGAAACTGACTGATGATGATAAAAAACTGTGTTCAGTGCAAGTCAGACTTGGGCTATGGACATGTGTACAGCAGAACCACCCACTATAAGGAAATGGTTACCAAAAGGAGTTTGGTATGACAAACATCCAGAGACATTTGCCTTTTCCTCCCTTTGAAGTCACCATGTGCTATAGTGATTTTAATTTGGTGAGGGCAGAAAGGCTCAATCACATTTTCTCTTTCTTGAAGACAAAGTTTTATTGTTGAACGTGCTAATTCAGCTCTCCGATAGGTTTTCATTTTCCCCATACTGCAGTATTCTGCAAAGAACAGTCTCGGTGCAGATAATCAACAATTCCATCTCTCTGGACTTTAGCGGAGTTTTGACAATTTACACCTGTTTCCTGGGTTTCCATTTTGAGACTGACATAAGATAGCTGCTCTGGCCACAGCACCACTAACCAACGACACAACAAAGCAGTTTGTCTGCTCTTAAGTGGGAGGCTAAGCCTTTTGAATGGATTAAATCTCATGTGTAGATGGCAAGAATGAAATTCTTGTTTAAGAATTAAGTAACATATGAAATGGATTTAAGATGTTCTTAGAACACCAGGAGCATAAAATGGTGGTTTCCCCATTTTTTGCACTCTTCTCTAAGCAGTGCCTAATTTGCATACGGCGACCATTTGTTAGGTTCACCATTCTTCTTGCTTTCTTCAGCTCCCTGCAAATCAATACAATTCTTGTCCTTAAGGTAAGGACTGTACTGGACATTCCATCTCACAGTGACCAATCCTCCTTTGAGCGAACAGGTTTGAAGAAAACAGGAGCAGAAGAGACATAAATCCAGTTTGTCTTCAGTGCAAAGTCACTGATTTTCACCATTTAATTAAGGCTTCACCAAAAAGAAATACATAGTACCATCTTTAATAGCTGAAAATTAGCACACTCCTTTGAGAACAAATGGTCCATGAGTGACTTCTGTGCCTCTACCATCAATTGTCTTCCTGAACGAAGTAGTATCTCACAGGGGGCCCTGGCAAGTCTTCTTCTCCATCAGTCTCTGGAGCAAATGATACTGTCAAATCCACATACTTCTTATCAGGTGACGGTTTCACAAGTTTTTGCATCCTATAGAGAAATAAAGCAAGAGTTTGTTAATATACCAGGAGGACTGGCAGTGGGAATTCAGGATCAGACTAGGATGAATTTCACTGCCAGCAATATATACTGGTCTAACATACTACAGGTCAAATTAAAATAAAGAATTAAGCAATTAAGCCACCTTTAAATTTTAACACAAAAGCTGTTTCTCCACCCAAGATCCACCAAATCGTGTTCCATTAGTCCATTAGAGAGCTACCACATCATTCACCAACAAGTGATCAGTACAAAAGAGAAGAGCATATGGCCAGTTTTGGATGGGATTCCTCACATATGTAATTTTTCTTTGGCATCCCAGAGAGGCACAAAGCAAAGTTAGATTTCTGTGTAGGATTTCAGTCAATGAGGAGGAATAAGTTCTCTGTCTACCAATAAAGGCCCGTTTTAGTATATTAGGAAGAACCACTCCAGTGCAGACACCAGGTAATAAATTCTGATGGAAAGTAATTCTATTGGGGTTATGGCACTAAGTCCTTGAATTTCAAAGGTCAATAGCGATGAGGGGGAAAAAACAGCCAAGATCTGGGACTTCTTCCCTCATGACCACAAAGTGAGTTCGAACTACGTAAGGATGTCACGTATTAGCGCAATTTCCCTCCTTTGCTCTCTGCAGTCTCAAAAGCTACAGCCAGTACTTGGAAGTTGCACACTGGAACACTGAAGCAGGTCAGCCAACCTCACTTTAATCACATATCTGTAGGTGGCTCAAGATTATTTTCTTGCTAACCTGGAGCACTTGTTCATGAGGCCAGCTCAAATGCTAAGAGGCTGAGGGAATACAGTCAATCATTTCTATTCCTCACAGATCACTTAGAGAAGGATTTCCCTTCTGGGTATACTTTAGTATGCAGGCCAAAAAGCTGCTTTCCCCAAAGCACTTGTTTCCTTGCAAGAACACAGAGCATTAGCCTCTTCTCAGCAGAGATACTGAGATAATATTTATTTGCATGAGGAAGTCCCAAGCTACAGAGCAAGGCAGATAACTATGTTTCTAAAACTTGCTTTTAAGGAGTATGCCACTAGTTAATGCTGCAATTCTAAAACGAAGAAAGAGTCTGGTAATGCTTGTCATATTACAGCATGATTTTAAGCAACTTAAGGAAAAACAAACACACAAGACAGACCAGAGTCTGCTGTGCAAATATCTTTTGGGACTGTTTGTAACAGAACCCCAAGTTGCTGCTACTATATGGAAAGCTTGAACCAAGTCTCATAGTAGTAAGAAATCCTGATATTCACAAGAGGGCAGCTTCACACCATACCTTTGACTTCATTCATTACATACCTCACTCATTCAAAATTATTTATACAGCTGTAAGAGAAGGCATATAAACAACTTCTTTTTAACAGGCTGTAAATTCTCATCTTAGTATGCCAGGCACTCTGAAGGTAGTACCAGCTTAAAGGCTCTTCTCTCCCAGGAAGTTTGAAGTAGCTTGCTCATACTACTTTGCCTGATATTACCAACTGGCAGACCTTCAAAACAGGTACTGATCAATGCATCAGCATTAGCTTTAAGCTAGTTTCAAAAGGTTCTAAATAGTTCCACTTGAACCACAGTACATTCTTCCCCCCACCCCCCCAAAAAAAACCAACTTATTGTCAGACTTCTTCAGCTTTCTCATTCTGGTATTCATCAGTTAGAGCAGCATTTTGGAAGTCTCCTGCCCTCATCACAGAAGTTAATTCACTTTCTCTTTTTTATTTTTCTTTTTGTTTTCCAAATGAAAGAAATTATCTTTTTTCTTTCCAAAATATTAACGACTAGCTACCACTTCGAGGGAAAACACTGCTGTCAGACACACATCCTTATGATACAACCAATGAGTGTAATTTGTATGTGCATTTGCACCACTCAACCAGTTTTCCAGTTATACTCACGTGAACTTTAATCTTTTAATGTGGCCTGGCATCACAGGAACATAGAGCATTTTGACTCCCTGTACAACCATAGTTGGTTCAATTGCATATTTCTCCTGGAATTCACAAATTAAAGCTTATTAAAGGACTAGAACAGCTGCCCAAACCAGCAGATACTACTGCTGCTAATACTACAGCTAACTATTCAAATCCATAGAATCCCAACCAGAAAACTTGCTAATGCGTGGACTCTGACAGAAGTTTTATTAAGATACATTTGAGCCAAATGAATTAACAAAGAATTTGAAAATAGGCTTGGATGTGTTTACTTAGATACATTCCCATTGACATTAATTATTACTAAAACCATTCTGGTTTGAACAATAACTTCATGAAAGAAAAAAAAAACAAAAACCAAACCAATAACCCAAAACAAGAAATCCCTTTTCTCTTGTCTTGTATTAACCCAGTACAGTAGATAACTTACTCTGACAGCATTTATGAAGTCCAACAGAGTAAAATCCTCTTTCCCATGAATTGTCCACCTGTCCCAGATGGTAAATGAAATCCCATTTCTGTTTTAAAAAATGAAAGGTTGTTTGTTACTTTAGAATGTGAACTCAGCCACTTCCTTTAAATATGTCTTGAAGAACCACCGTGTCTTTTAGGAGGTGCTGTTTTATCTTGAGCAAAAATCTCCTCCCTCTCTGCTGTAGTTTCCCCAGCCTTCTTACCTTGCTAAGCACAAGACACAGTAAGAGCCCCAAGTAAACATGGTATCTGGCAATGAAGTTAATGACCTTTCAGGCCTACTGAAAAATAGCTCTTCTATTGAACGAGATGCAAAAGTGTATCCAGGATGTTTCCTAAGAACAGTGCCACATGTCTAACTTGTCTAGATTTTTAAAGCCTCACAAGTAACAGCTTCCACTGAAAACAAAACTAAGCCCTTAAACCCACTATATTTTAAATTAGGATGGATGAGTATGTGCTGTATTTTCCAAAGTTCTTGAGCAATGCAGTACTAAGAGGATCACTTACACTTTTAGCAGTATATAGTAAATGGATAACAGAGTGTGATAGCAAGCATGCAGTGATTCATCGTTTTACAAGTTTAAATAACAACAACAACAACAAAAACTTTTAACATCTATGATGTTTAATTGAGTATGGCCATGAACTGTGGTTCCATCATAGCTTTGCTATGTGAGCACGTAAGGCCTTAATCTGGTTATCTGGATTTAATAACTATTCAAACTTCACATTTGTTTTAATGACTCAGCAAGTTTCAGCATCAATTAGCAGGTTTCAAAATACCACCCTTGCCCTTCTGCCATTGTCCTTCCTACCTGATTTCCGTTCTTCTTACTTCAGCAGTTTCTGTAAAGACCATTATGGGAATGGCTAGGTTCAGAAAACAGTTCTTGTATGCATCAGCTGGGTAGCCACCCACAACTTTGATGAGTTCCAGTGCAACCTGCAGTAAATGAGAATTTACTTATTAGGTTTTAGGTACTGTGTAATCAGTACTAGTGTAGTTATAAGGCCAGCAACTACAGAGAAAGTTGTTAATGAGATTGGCCTTTGTACAATCGGCAGAATAAATAACATCTGGAAATACAACCCACTATGCCACAGAAATAAATTCTGTTGTTGCCAAGAGAAATACTTAAAACAGTGTTCCTAATGTAGGACTCTTTCAAAAACTGTTTAATTCAAGAAACCTCCACAAAGCATGAAGTTCTGTTGAGATGCACAAATGTGAACTACTACAGAACAGATCCTCTCCACTCTTGGCAGTGGCACTCTGATGGAAGTTCTTATTAATAGCAGAAAACAAACAAAAATGCTGATTTCCAATTCTTTGTGTCCAGCAAATCAAATAGAAAAGCATCAAAGGCTTAGCACGTTAAGGAAACTTCCCTGTCTGACCATCCAGGAGCCCCTTCACAGCAGGTAGCTTCACTACCTGCGGGTGCCCTGCTTCACTCGCTACCTGTCCCACTCTCACAGTCTTCATTGGCTCAGCCCTGGGTTTTCCACAGCAGAGTCTCAGACCTCTGGTTCCTTTAAGTAATTTTATCATAGTACAACAACAGAGTAACAGCACGAGCTGGTGCCTCTGGAGAGGGACCCCAAACAAAGGACTACCTGGGCTTTTGTACCCTCACAGTCTGTGTGTTCAACAGTCTGGGGTATTCCAAATGAGTCCTCAAAGCTCCTGCTGTGTCTCTGAGTGTTCTTTCACGTGGCTGGAGCCTCAGGTCCCCATGCCCCTTGTTGTGCCAAGTTCACAATCTCTTGCCTAGGGCTCTCACCATCCTGAGCTCAAGCTTCAGTTAGCACTGCAGCTGCACACCTGCACTGAATGTGTTCCACAACAACCACATCTAGAACCAAACACCTTTTGTATTGGTACATGAGAAGTAAATCCATTTCTTTAAATGAGGCTCTGTCAGGGTAGCACTAACTGATACCCACACAACAGTGGTTTCAGGCAAGAAAGAGTAAGAGAAATAAATATGCATTTAAAAAGCATACTCACCAGCCCTGATACTGCAGCAGTAGCTGTTGCAATGGCAGGAATAATCTTTCCTGCAATGCGCTTTGTTTTGAACCGATCTGCTGCTTCAATGTTGTACATCTTGGCTCGCAAGTTTGATGCGGCTGTTATGAAATCTACATGCCCATTACTATCATCATCTTTTTCAAAGGATATGGGCTTCATTTGCAAGTCAGCTGCTCATTAAAAAAGAGAAAAAATTATTATTAGAAAACTGAAAATGTCCTAAACATAGCTTATAGGAACCAGAACCTTAACAAACCAAAAATCTCACATCCTGGAGCTTGGTTCCTTACTTGTTTTCCTATACTAGTAGAAATGCCCCTATCAATACCACTTGTTAAAAGAGTGTAATGATAGAAATATCAACAGAGCTCCACAATTTTATTTTCCTTGCAACACTAGGAATAAATTTTGGACAGTCCTATGGATGTTTCTTATACGCCCCACTTCACTATAGCTCCATCCTGTGAGAATTCCCTCTATAAGCTTTGTTTATCTGCAACCCTTTCACTATGGACTCAGTAGCATGGGAGTCCAGAGTTTTGGGTTGACACTCCAAGGGATGTGTTAGAGACAAGCTAATCTTTCTCCTCTGTGTTCATGGGCTAAAAAAGCTGGCATGTAGTTTTTGCCCGATGACCTCTTCATGTGGCCAGGCACAAAAGCGGGATCTGAGCACTCTCATTTTAACATATGTAGAAGATGCTGAGGAAGACTACAACAGACTTCACAATTAAGGATAATTTCAGACTGATTCCTCTAAGTAGTAACTCTCAGCCTTCTCATACCAGAATTGCTTTCAGTCCATCTGGGATCTAGCCAGCACCCTTTCCCTCCTTCAGAGTTCAATTCACTGCTGCTGCCTGCTTGCTGTCATTAGTGTTGTAATTACATACAAGCGTAACAGAGAGCCCCAAGACTTGCAGGCATCTCAGAAACACAGAAGCATAAAGTAATGTCAAGCAACAGGACGGATATCTTCATAGCACTTCAGAACACTTTAGACACCAGCTCTGCTTCTTGCAGAATTAAAGACCTGAATGCCACTACCAGCAGTGCAAATGCAAGACATTACTGAGCTATGAGGTTTCAGAAGTTTGCACTACTCACCTTCCAGAGCTTCATTGGATAGTATAGACTTCTCCAGCAGGAAAATAGCATTTCTTTCATCCTCACTGCTGACTGGAATATGATCTGGTTTTCTTGCGGTTTCATCAGTCTGTACAACCTGCAAGTGTGTGCAGTGCTTGAGTAATAAAATACATGAACTTCAGACAGCACAAGTGTTAAGTGTACTAAATTTTCTGTCTTCCCTGCAGTCTTTCCTTCCCACTTCAAGAGAGACGTAGATTTACTGGAGCAAGTCCAGCCAAGGGCCACAAAGATCATTAAAGGACCAAAGCATCTCTCACATGAAGCTGTGAGAGCTGGGATGGTTCAGCATGGAAAAGAGAAGGGTCAGTGGGATCTCATCAATGTGTATAAACATCTGATGAGGGGAAAGTACAGAGAGCACAGATAAAACTCTTTTCACTGGTGCCCAATGACAGCACAAGGGGGTATGGGCACAAATTGAAGCAAACAAAATGCCTTAAGAAAAATATAAAAATATTATAAAGAAAAACAAACAAACAAAAAAACACCCCAAGCAAAACTGTGAGGGTGGCTGAACACTCTGAACACTGGCAGAGGCAGCAGAGAGAGGGTGTGGAGTCTACTCTCAGAGATATTCAAAACCCAACAGGATACAGTCCTTGATGACCTGCTCTAGCCACTCCTGCTTGATGCAAGGGGATTGAACCAGACAGTCTCCACAGATCCCTTCCAACTTCAATCATTTGTGATTCCAAGTCACAATACCAGTTTGGCCTCATAAGGCAAGCATTCATAAGATAAGTATTAACACTGTGTAAGAAAATATGAAAACACCCTAGAATACTTGATAATTTTAAATAGTGACAAATGTTAGCCACTGCACAATAATGCTTAAGCTACTCTGAAATTAACACTTCAAAAATAAGCATAAAAGTAATGACACTTCCTTTACATTAGCTAGAAAGAAATGACAAATTGACACTAGTCTTGGATTGTTTTAAAGTTGCTTATGAGTAAAATTTTACTACTTTTATTAAAACAGTATAGACTCATGTAAACTTAAAGAAACGTTGCAAAGTTACAATCACACTCATGCATGGAAAACAATGGTATAACAAATCATTTGAAAAAAGCAACCCCCCTCCATCATTTTCCATTTAGCATCTGGTACATAGATACCATAGCTATACCAAGTTAAAGCAGTCCTGTATGCCACAGGCTTACTTCCCCAAAACCCAATATAATTTGTGTTTATTTCTCATTAGCATTGATGCAAGAAGTAGTTGAAGATGAGGGACACTGTTTGTGGAACATTTTATTTTTTTCTTTAAACTAAATATCACACTTACTTTGTTTGAAGGTCTAAACTCTGGTACTTTCACAGCTGAAATAATACTCAAAAGAGTTTCCTCTGACAAATCCTGTTAGGTTTTGAAGAAAAACAATTTAAATTCACATCAACGCAACAAGACTGTATATCCAGTAGCATTTCAAAGAACACCAAACCCAAAAAATCTCACAAATATTCAATGATGTTTCAGTCAAACATCACCATTAAAACACCAAGTGACATTTCAGTTACTACAGCCAGCCAACTGGTGGGAAGTGCCTAGCACTTCAAAACTCAATAGAAGTGTAAACGTGACTTACAGGAAGTTCCAATTAGAAAAGAAAAAGGGTAACAAGAAAAACAAAGTATAAGCAACACAAAGGCTGTGAGTAGTAGAAAATAAAAACCCCAGAGCCCAGCTAAGACACTTAATTGAAAAAATGCCTTATAGAGATCCTTTTTCAGTTCAGTAGCTATATTACACAGGAAATAGGTGCATCAGAATAATAATTCCCAAGTTCGGTGCTTACTGAAAATATCAAATACACCGCGCATTTCTTCTCCAGATTAGGGATTTGAATATAGACAAAGAAGTGTAAGCAGTTGCTGAACAGCCAGTGCTGAAGGATAGATTACTTTAAGAATCACTTTAATCAGTTTTTGGAAAGAACTGGCAACCAGACACCAGGCCAAAGCTAAATACATACAACCAAGTTATGCACTGGGAACACTGCTACAGTACATGGATTACCTTTTCAGTGAAAGGAACACAGTACACTGTTGCAAAGAGTTTTGCTGCACTCACAATGAAACCATAGTGCCTAAAGAAAAGAGAAAGATTTTTGGTTTGTTTTTTTTTAACTTCAGTTGCTCAGAAGTTTGCAATCATATTCAAAGAAATCTTGAACACATGGAGAAACAGAATTCCCATCTTTCAGAGCAGACAGTACAAAACAGATGGCATGTTTTGACTGATTCAGAAGTTGTCCCCAAAACTAAGCAAACTTTGATCAGTAAAGAGTTATTTAATGAAAACCATATTTAACCTTTGCAGTCAAGAAAACAACTGCTCACATGACATCAATATGATAATAAAAGACTTCACCTCAGAAATAATTTGATATTTGCCATGATCTCAGTTTTCACTCAAACTAAAAAAGGCAATCCAGACAGTTTCTCAAAGCAGGTGTACATATGCAGCAGATGCATGCTTTTCAGTCCTTCAACCGCATCAATTTTTTAAATTATCTGTAATACCCAAGCCATCTAGATCAGACCCACGTTGTTATGAAGAAGGGGTCCCTCCACTAGGTCATATTAGGTAGACAATTTAATTTAGCATGTCTTGCATTTCTTGATGTGGGACAACAGAGGCAGAGAGGTATGACAGCAACAACTCAGTAAAATTCTGTAGTCACAGAAGACATGAAATGGGTTGTTCTAAGCTATTTCACTTTAGATGTCACACCTTCCCGCAGCACCCTCCAATCCCATATCAGTGAAAACTAAATTACCTGTAGTGAAAGCATGAGACAACTCACCAAATGTGCCACAGATTTGTAAGACTGTGCACTAACACTCATCGATACCAGTCCAACTTCTAGCACTATAAAGGCACTGCCTTGCACTTTCTGCTGTAGATTGAGTTTTATAGATGCTATAAAACATCTAGAAAGCATCTGTGGCAGTACTATACTTACAAAGGATCATTAAAATCAAACTTCACTGGGAAAGGTGGCCTCTTTGGTGATTGCCAAAACAAACCTGTTAAGAAGAGAGATTTAAGATGAAACCCTAAGTAACCAGGAACAGCAATACATGACGTATGCCATGAATTCACAACAGGTACAAAAGGGTATTTGTACTTACTTCCATCTTTTAATCGTGTATCAAGGGGAAAGGAATGAAGGAGCTGAAGAGCCTAGAGAAAAAGTCAGAGTAGCTTTAGTAATTTGTCATATACAGATCGACATGACCACACTAAATCAAACCTTCTTTTTAGTAATGACATGAAATCTCGATTCACTCCAAATCACAGCTGAAGTAATTCAAAGAGTTAAGAAAATCTAAAGACAACTGTGTCAAGACAGACAGCTTAAAGACAAGTACTACTGGACAGTGACTTGCCCATTCATTCACAGACAATGATGACAATGTCACCTCATCTGTACAAAGTCCAAACAAGACACTTAATCCAAGAAGCAAAACATTCCCCCCACCCTATTGTCACTTTAAGATTATTGCATACAAATTCACAATTGGGAATGCAACATTTTGTCAATGTGACAATTACTACCAGGGCTTCCATAGGCACAGGGTATGCTTATCAATAAGAAACATCATGATCACATCTTTCCTACAAAATTACACACATACTTTAAGCAACACTGTGGACCAGATTCTCAGAATGACTGGCTCTTATTTCAGACAACCTTTGAGAAAATCTGGGTCATGAAAATGAATTCAGTAACAAAAGTTTAGTGCAGGAAACAAAAATCTGTTGTTCTTTAGTGAAAGACATCTGATAATCTCACTATTTTGGAAAACACGGTACCTAGTAAGCTGGAAAATTGCCAAGAAAACTGCTTGGAGACTACTGAACAGAGCTACTAGAGTGAGTTAATAAGCCAGACCTAGAAGTGCTACAGTAGAAAAGGATGCAGCACTTTTACATTTCAAGTACATCTCATTATTTATGAAGAAATGGAAGTCAGTGCATAGATTTGGACACCTAGTTATTAGAGCTACCAAGTTTTCTAAAATCCTCGTCAGTCCAGTGCCACCTCATTTACAGGTCTTACCTACCTTATGGCTAAAATACTTCTCAAATTTTACTCTTGCTAGTTCTACACATTGAGTCCAACTTCGGGGTCTTCTACTGAGCGTTTTAATAACATGAAAACAGCCTTCTAAGCTCTCTCCTGATTTTATTCTCTAGATAAAGAAACATGAAAGTGTTAAAACAGACAACATTCCTTCAAATCCAGTCAAACAGTAAATATGTTTTTAGTAATCCATAGGCGAAAGGCAACAGAGGGTCAATTTGTGAAATATTATCCCTTATGTGATCCTCTTCCCTGTTTTTTTTTTCCCCAGGTGCTGTGGTCTACTTGATTTACTTCCACCCAGCCCTATGGACCACAGTCACAAGAAAAGATAGTAAACATTTGAATCTAATTTATTACATAGTTGAATTAACTTCAAACTCAGTGTTCCTTTTATTTTTTCCAGATAATTATACATCAGTGTGACATATACTAATCATACGCTAGCAGTGCCTTAGTCTTTCTGATATTTCTACATCATGTATAGAGGATGCGAGCTAGAGAAGCTTTTAATTATGAAACACACCAGAAATACTGTTCATCTGATGATCAGCTAACGACTTGGCCAAATAAGTCTTTAGGTTTTCTGGAAAAAGTCAGAAACTAACCCAAATCTCACGGAATTTAAATAGGAACAAAATCCATAAAGCAGTAGTTTAAACCCTGTATTTTACCCTGGCAACATTCCCTTACCTGTAAAACTTCTTCTGCTGATGGATAGGTTTGCCAGAATTTGTTGAACAAAGAAGGCTTGTGAGAAAACGAACTTTCAAACTATAAAATAAAAAGAACAGATATGGTACTTTGCAAGAAATATATCAGATCGCCCACCTTTCCAAATACACATTTAGTTATGCTGAATCCCAGTAAGCTTATTCCATTACCTTATCTCTTGCCCACTGTATTGTATGCTCAATGGCAGCTGGGAAAGACTTCAAGGTGCAAAAAGGTATTTCTTCTTCTGGTGGATCCCGCTGTAATTAAGGAAGATTGCATGTAAATGCAGACTTACTAAAGTTTATTGCTAATAATAGCACCAAAAACTTCTAGACTATAGGTTTAAAACTCCGCTGTTGTAATATACAAAATGGCTTAGAAATTTACTTTATGGACACTAATATTATCACTTCCTCTGTATGAAGAATAGTCCAAACTCAACCCTGGAAAGCAAAACTGAACTCTGAAACACAAACAACGGGTGAGACTGCCAGTCAGCTTTTCCAAGAGGTGCAGTCCACATTCACATACACTCTCAGCATGAAACACACCCTTTCATACAAGGCCAGAAAGACTCCTTTATGGACACTAGCAAGACTGTTAGGATGTTCAAAATCCTGTCTCTGTGTCCACATGGCATCATTTCAGTGTTCTCAACCAGTGAATTTCTACCTTATAAAGGTAGTTTCATAAGAACTTAAACAGAGGAATATTGCAAGAGTTTGAAGGTTCATTTTCCCCTGCCCCGTTCAAACAGAACTGTTCTGTATGCTTGTAAAGAACTGCTCAAATTTTTATTTCCTTTTCTTCAGAAATCAAGGAAGTAATTTCTTTCCTAATAATACTGTTCTTCAGCAGCTCAAATAGGCCACTTATTTTAAGCAGACACATAAATGATTAAAGAATCAGAGGGCATTATGGGACTAGTACAGAAGGTGCGCAATGGTCTTAAAACACTTACGTGACTATTATAGGACTCTGTCAGATGGGGCACAATAACTTCTGTGTGTCCTTTTGTTCCCATAGTTCCAGAGTCTATAAGAGGACGCAGGTTTGCTACACAACGACTGACATGGAAAGACACAGACTATCAGCACGCAGCGTAATCACTACACTCTTGTATTGCAGACGTTACTGGAATGTAACCAGTTGTCTCTAGGCACTTTCAGAAGAGTGGAAAGCTTACACCAAACTCAGGAAGAAATTAAATAAGAAGAGCTATTCAAGTTAGATCAGGATCCCATAAACTTGAGCCTATGTTGATTATGACCATTAGAAATTATTTTTCAATGTAAACATCTCTATTTTTATATTTAAATACATATTTTTATGAACAAATAATTCAGCCTTCAGACCACCACAGTATTCTCCCGCTCATCAGAACTTAACAGCTATTCAGTTTCAAGAACTCACTCCAAGGCTTTCTACTATGTGAACAGTAGCAGCTGCACAACAGCAGAGTTGGTTTCCACCTTGAGTATAAACCTCTTCCTCCCCCCAGCCTATAAAGAAACAAGGTAAATCGGAGTAATTTGCTATCAGATCTTATAAGCAGTTCCAAGTCAGGAAGAGTAAGAACAGAAAAGCAGAGTTCACACAGAGCATGAAAAGCAGCCCTTGCTTCCTTTCCACACCCTACCTATCAATGTATCTCCTTGCTTCAACATTGTCCAAAGCGGTTACAATCACATCTTGCTTGGTATAGAATTCATCGCTGTACGTATTCTCAGTGGCTGGACAAACTTTATTAATATCTGAGTCAATCTTTACAGAAGGATTGATGTTCAGAGTTGCTTCTGCTGCAGTATAGCTCTTAGGTTTCTGAAAGTATGAATACATAAATATACATAACTATGACACAGAGACTGAGATAAAGAACAATATTCAGATAAAGAACATCTGAGACACAGAAATATCGACTTCATTTGCTGATCAAACAAGAATTCACTGACAGAAATGTTAGTATGCAAAACACAGAATACAGGAAATTTTTTAATCATATACCTCCCTCACTGATATATATCTTATTAATATATGAGTTTTTTATTTTTAGTTTTATTTAAAGTAGTGTGTCAGAGACCACATGGTGAAAGTGCTTGAATGGTGCAGAAGTTTATTGAGTAACTGATGCCACATGTTGCCTCTCATGCTCTCAAAATGCCCTAAGAAAGGAGCAGTTCATGACTGTCAGAGGATACACCCATTAGTAACTGTGACCATGTCTATGCAGCATAGACATCAAACAGCGGTAAATAATCACATTACTGCAAGGTATTCCATACAAAGCCAATTTCAGAAGCTAAACTGAGAGTTCTTAACCTACCTGACACTTCTAGCCATACTACATTCAGTTATCTAGGGATCAGCACTCAAGACTGTGTGGCTTCTGAAAGCTTGAAGGATTCACATTCCATTTATCTATCTATCCAAAGTGTAATCTGTTCCCAGATTTGCTACACATAAACAGGAGGCAGAAAATTCAGCTGCTGGGTTTTGGGCAGGGGAAACCTTTTTCCACATTGCTGTCAAGATCTGAGCCACTTTTTTTATTTCGTGCTGTGCTTGCAAGTTCAAGGATGTTATCTCTGCTTCTAAGGAATTAACAGCTGTGTCATGCACTTACTGAATGTACTTTTTTTTTCAAAGACATTTATCAGCTTAATGGAGACTGAATGAAGTCAGAAGATAGCAACTTTGGTGAAGTTCCATCAGCAGTAGCACTACTGAGGTCTATTGAGAACGCTTCTGCCAGCACTGTCTGTTTTCGGTTGTTTTATTTTCCCTGAATTTCAATGTTATAGTACAGTATTTCTGACATACTAACCCGTGGCAACTTCTTATGCAACACAGCACTCCTGATTGTCAAGTCTGAGGGATTTCATTAGTCAAAGACACCAGTTCACATTAAGGTTAGATGATCCAATTTTGCTCAACTGATACCAGTGATAAGTGGGATGCCATTGCAGTTCTAGGTATTGTTTTTTAAAAGCTTGGATTTCATTACAGCCTTTAAGTCTTTTCTAGACAGAAGTACAGACACAATTCAGCTCGCTGTGGAGACACAGGACAGGGAAACACGACAATAGTCCAGAAAATTTACTGAATAAGAAAGCCTACCTGTATGTGATGAGGTCGAAAAAGAAACTGCCTGTTCAAGTTGGATTTCTCTATCAAGTCTGGATCTGTAATTGTAACCTAAGTCAGAAGGGGCAAAAGCAACAGCTGAAGTTACAACTTAAGTGTAGCACTGAGCAATGATACTGATGCAATCTCTACAGACACTTTTCAAAACAAAGCCCTGCTGTTGGCATCAGCTCTGGTCAAAAGCTCTGCCTATCCTGACTGACTAAATTTTGTTTTAAAATCAAAATACAGCAAGACTGTATTTTATGTGTTCTGTTTCTAATTGCACACTTCTTCCACTGTATGCTGAGGCCATTGTACCCTCTGCACAGAGATCAACCTGAAATAAGACTCAGACTTTTAACATTTTTAGTAATTTATTTAATTATTCCTTATCACATTACTTTTTAATAAGAGAAGCAAGGTTAACAAGTGACTTACCAATCCTTTGTCTTGCCCAGTACCAACACCAAGAAGTGCAAAGTTTTTTAGCATTTCACAGCCTATCGCTCCGCAGCCAACCTAAAGAAAATCACAATTTAAGTCAGACGCATAAGTGAAAACAAGGAAAACAAGTATAATAGAGAAGCCCCATTAAAATTTTGGACCATTTATTCCTCAGTGGCACACATCAGAACTGCCCTCATTATTTTGAAGACAGCGGACATTAGTTGTATCAACAAGGCAGTTGCAAAAAGTGTGTCAGTCATACTCACCAAGAAAACATTCAAATCATGGAGCTTCTGGCACAGAGAGTCTCCAATACAGGCCCTCAAGGCATCATACCTATCTCCCCTATGCAGGCACAGGAGATAAAAACAGGAGAACAGCAAGTTGCCATTTATCATGGTAATACCATTGATGCCAAACTGCACTTTGATGTAACTAAAAAAGTCAGAAGCTATCATTCTTGTTCCTCCCATGCTCAAACAAGGACATACATTCTTACTCCAAACCCATTCAGTGCTGCAAATAGCACTGAATTAAGTTTAAAAGACATCTTCTGTGCCTGTTTGAGACTCAGATGTGTACATAAGCCAGTAGATTGTAGTTGTATTTACCGTGGGAGAAATTCTTCAGAGCCCACCTTCTCTAGAGGCATTACAATGTCTAACACATCTATATATAGCTGCAAAAAAAAAAAAACCACATAAAAACCTGTGAAAAATAGTTTTTAAAATTAAAATAACATTACTAACTATTTTCTTTGAACAACAGAGTCTAGAAATTTAGAAGCACTAAGTTTTTACTATACAGCATTTGGTACCCTACAGTTTACTTCAGGAAAAAAGCAGGAAAAAGCAACTGGACACAGAAGGGAAAAAAGCTCATTCAAACAGGTGAGCTGCAAGGACAAGCATGTTACCCCTCCAAAGGTAACAGTGAAGACTGTGATGTTTTTTAATCTAATTTTACTCTGATATTTATCCTCAGAGTCTGAAAGTACTGCTCTTATATATAGTAGCTTAAGCTGGCATCTGCCCTATATCACACCTTTGCAGCCATGAACTAATAAGCCAATGCTCTCTTTGCTCGTGTGAAAAAATGTGTTGTGTGAACTCGAGGTACAAAAAATTTTAATAAAACTGGCTGTACTTTTATTGTACACATAAAAACGTGTTTTTTACTCAATTTAGTCTCGAGTCTTTTTTTTTTATTTTCACGTTATAAAAGTTGTTCAGGTTATTTTGATCGTACAGCACTTACACACAACTATCCATTCAAAACATGTCAAAATAAACATCCAAAAACAAAGACAGTCTTACCCACTGCTGCAATGGAGAAAATTTTCCCGTTACTGCTTTCAAGACTTCCTGGCTAGCAACACCACCCACTGCTGCAGCCAGAGGAGGTAGAAATCCCTGAGCAGTCCGAGACAGCCATTTTACCACATCACCATTTACCTGAGGCTGAAAAGTAAGACATGGTAACAAATTTATCCCCTCAATGAGCAAAGTCAGTTCTTGACAGATTTACAGATTATTATTCTTCAGTAAAAGACAAATTATTTCACTCTGACTAGCAAAAACGTTTCCAGCCAAGACAGATCCACCATATATCCTGCATTTGTCATATGCATTTGTTTAAAAACTGGATTCACATAGCCTTCATGTCAGGTGAATATTCAGTTGAACCCACGCTGAAACACCATTCTGTTCCCGTGCATGGCCTTCAGAAAGCCAGCTGATCCATCTGAAGATGGATCCAGAGACCAGAACAAGGACCGACAACTAAAGCATGACCTTTAGGCAACTAAATAAGCACATTAAAAAATTACTTATAATGACAGTGATTCCTTACTCACTTTATTTTCCAGTGTTTCACTTATAGACATGGCTATTTTCAGCATTTCCTCAGCATCCTGAAGGCATCTAGACATCAGGGTAGAAACAACAATGATGAGTCCTTCTAGAAGAAACATGATCAATGGAAGAAAAAAGCAGTGGATACAGTAGGAGGAGTCTGGAAATTTACACTGTCTTTAATGGTAAGCATTAAAGATGTACTTCTAAACGTTAGGGTTAGCTCAGGAACAAGAGTCTCAGTGTAAAAGCCCATAAGCAAGTAGAGTTTTAAGATTTACACTTTGTAAGTAGTTTTGTCTCATTTAGCTCAAAATTATGCAAATCAAGAACTACAGTTGAATAAAAAAATACTGAAAATGAAAACCAAACCCTTCAGATCTTTTTTTTTAAACCCATAAACTACAAGATAATTTGGGATCACTGAAACAACTCTTCCATATTAATCACACAATGTGAAAAAACAAGAACAGAGAAGGCCTTCCTGCATAAGCCGTTTCTGTCTACCTGGGACCAGAAAGTGTCATTGCTACATTGGGAAGGCCCTGTCATACACCCAGATGCATGCAATAGGTAACATTTTTCATCTAGATTTCAACTTTTCAATTCTATGTGGTCTACTAAGTACCAGACAGACAAGGTACCCTGCTGCACATCAAACCAGTAACTACAATCAAACAAGAGGAGAGATCTGCCTGATTCAAGGCTTAGCAAAGACAAAACTGCTGCATTACCCAATGTTCGGTCCGCGACCGAAGTTCTCCTGGAAGTGGTTCAAGGCAAGCATGGCAACATGGATCTGCAAAGGAGTCTGTTAAGACAACAATAACTGTTGATCAGTTACAAACTGGAGAAAAAATAAAGAAACAAAAGCAACTATTTGAACTCTTCTGTTACTATTTCACTTCCTTGTCTCTTAACCACAACGCTCAAAAAAAGTTTTTAAATAGCATTAAAAAGTGAATTTGAAATATCTCATACTAATATTTTTACAAGACGTATTACTCAGTGTTAATGTAATACCCTTCAAGCACATTCAGCAGCCATTTCAACTAAGTCCAACTGAAGAGTCCCCAAAGGAATTTAGTGCTGAAATTGGAAAATGAAGTAATCTTCTTTTAACTAGACATTATAATTTGTCATTGCATTTTGTCAAGCGTCAATAACAAGGCCCAGCATTAAAAGTGAAAAGTAGAAAATCTTAACAGGTAAGTCAGACCCTATATTATCAAACAAACAAAAAAATCATTACATCAACATTGTTTAGTTTAAAATTTTAATAAGCCAGAGACTTACATGCCTTCCATGTCCACAATACTTATCTAAAAGCACAATAGAGGCAAATACTGCTAGTATCCTCTCACAGATATTAAAAAGATCTCTGAATCATTTTTTTTCAAAGAAATAAAAAAAGTATCCTTACACTATTAATTCCAGTTTCCAACCCACCTGTGACCACCTTTTTATGATTATCCCAGCTTTGATATCAGTGTGATTTTTATCAACTAATATTATTAAATATAGGAAAAAAATTATTGTGTCGCTTGTAAAATTTCCACTCTCCTGAATTAAAGACTTATCAAAACCTGAGATTTTAAACAGCAAAGGTGGTTAACCTGTGCATTTACAACATACTTGTTGCAAATTATGGATAACAAGCCTCTATGGTGATCTAAATCACAATGTAAATTCTGTGTGACTACACAAACTGATACCTCACTCCTACTTCACACTTTAAAATGGTATTTAATTGATATAGAATAGTTAGGAAATTATATTATTCTAAACATAAAGCTACAGATTACAACATGTAGTTTAAATATTAAAGCACTTATGCCCATATCCCCACATTCTGATTACCTCAGGCTTGCTAAAATCTGCAACAAGGCATAATGGATTTGTTATCTGCTTCTCCAACCGTTCCTGGAAAACAAGAATTCATGACAACAACACACTACTTAAGAACACAACAGTCACTGCTACCTGACAAAACAATACTCTTTCTGTAGAGACTAAGAAACAAATCTTTTCTTACCAGCATTGCTATTACTCTCTATTATTAATCCACAAAAGATGCTTAAAATAATCATCTACTGCAAGTTCTGTCTATCAAAAAGGGTCAGAGACAGGTTTCACATCCTAGCGGCAAGACTCATCTTTAAATGGGTGTGATTTTTGGGGTTGTCCTGTACAAAGCCACGAAATGGGATTCCGTGATCCTTGTGGGTCCCTTCCAGCAAAGGATATTCTATGATTCTAGGAAACTGCTCTGAGATTAGTTACCAGGGATTTTATTGGCAACTGGCTGTTTGCTTGCAGAACTTCCCCACTCCAGAGGAACAGGAAGCTACTGCTTCACAGAGACAAGACACAGTGCTGTGCATTCTCACATCAGAAGCAGCTGGTCCTCACTCCCAGCTTTTTAGAGGAATGTTTGAGGGCAGTCAGGATCTACCTTCTGCAGGCCCATAAAGGCAGCATGTGTATTGCAAGCCCTCTTACACAAATTCACCCAGTTGTCTCTTCTCAGAAGGCCATCAATAAACTACATATTTGTAGACCTTTCTGAAGCCTATCCCAGCAGTACAGGGCTAAGCTGCCCATAATTATTTTTTTTCTCTGCAATGGTAGGTAACTTTGAAGTATTTCCTATTCTCTGTCGTTTAATAAATCAATATCACTATTCTCATCCAATAAAATTAAGTAAACCCAAATAACTGGTAACAAAATCACATATCTGCTGAACTCTGCTTCCAGTGCTCAGACCATTAACGCTCAAGAACTCAGCAATGTCAAGCACACACTTACAAAGTAAAACATCTTGGGAGTCTTCACTTGCACAGCTATGCCTCCGTGTAAGTAAGGCTCCATTTCTGATGTATCACCAATGCTGAAGGAATAAGGTGACACCACTGAAAAGACAAGAGAATAAATAGTGACTGATAATTCAAAGTGTCATTGGATGCTATAATTCTGTATACAACAACGTGGGGTTTTGCCATTCCTTTTTGTGCTGTAATTTTGTAGTGTGCAACCTTGCTTTGAAAGCATAAAACACAGCTGATCTTCGTAACAGGATTGTCCCTCTGCCAGTTTCTGGGTTAAAGTATTAGTTTCACATGATCTGTTATGAAATGAGCTTTTTTAAGTGGCAGCAGATTTAAAAAGAATTCTGATGACCACAGCTCTGTAACAAAAATGAAATCACACTCAGTTTTATTTAGACTGTGCACAGCAGTGTCCAGAATACTGCTCAGAGTAGGATTTTAGCCCTGTGATGAGAAAAACAGGAAATCAAAAAGGGCAGCTGGACTATTTTGTCACATCTTCCCCCTCATACATGAGAGGCATGGTTCAGACAAAAAGACACAAAAAGTGTTAATCCATTAACACCAGCAAAACTGAAAACAAAAGCTAGGCCATGATTAAGAAGAAGAAACTGGCCACAGCATCAGCACTAGCAAAAACACATGGGTCCAGAGAAAACAGATTCAACCACATGTTCCAAGGGTATTGTTTTTTGCCTCAGACCACAAAATAGTTAAAAACAACCAACCAACCCCCAACCACTTGCTCTCTCTTCTCCTCCAAACAAACAGGCATTGAGATCTGGAAACTGCAAAATTCCCCGCCATCCAAAAGGAACCAAGTAGTATGCCTTGAGACGTGCACACTACAAGCAGAACAAAGCAGAGTCTTGGCCCTCCAGAGAGGTTCTGAATATGCATGTGCCAAGGGACTCCACACAGAAACAAGGTGTTAAGANAACAAAGCAGAGTAGACACAAATAATGAAAATAATTTCAAAAGCATGCTTAGAATGAGAGCCATGTCAATGCATTGCTGTACACTTAAAACTGTCACCCAAAAAAACCTACAAGGCAAACAGCGACATACAAAGTGGCACCCAAAACCATGACAGAAACACAGGTATTATAGGACCCTCCAAAAACCAAACCAGTTTCATCAGCCAACTAATGACGAAAGCTCAGAAGCTGCCAACTAGAGTCCACTGGCTAAGCATTTCCATTGGCTCCTTAAGTGGCAAGAGTTAACTCCTGAGTTTGGAAAGACTTTACTAAATGGAAATGGA
This sequence comes from Lepidothrix coronata, assembly GCF_001604755.1. NCBI lineage: Eukaryota > Metazoa > Chordata > Aves > Passeriformes > Pipridae > Lepidothrix > Lepidothrix coronata. Next base: position 1,883,720 of record NW_016690193.1, on the reverse strand, counting down.
GTCAAGATAACACTAGAAAGAGCTTTGTACCAAAATACAATTTTTTTTATGAAAGCTCACTGGAGGTCTGCATAATCCAGCACTCCTCTGGCTACAGTAACTAACATTACAGTGAGCTAAACCAGGCCAAAAAATAAATACCTACCAAATGAGTCAGCAAGTTTACCTGTTATTTGGTGTGTAGATCCATTTAAGCATGACATTCCATTAACTTCCCGAAAGGTTAAGAACTGTCCTGTTTCAAGTCTGTGTGGATGATTTTCAAGGCAAGTGACAATACCAGGATTTGACTGAAATAAAAAATGGCAAAATTAACAAGGAGGAAAGCATCTTGTGCAAAGGGGTCATGTTTTATTGTATGCACATACCTTTTTGACTACTGAAACTGCAAACTAATACTTTTTACACCTCATTTCTGTCGTAGTAAGAGAGTTACCTATGACAACATTTCCAGTCCTACTACTTTCAATTTAAGTGTTTCTATAACACAAACTTTCTTATTTTCACTGTTTACAGGTCTCAGCACATTTGCGAACTCCATTTGTTATTTCATACCAAATTCATTGTTCTGTTCTGAAATAGCAGCACATTTATATCTGTTTTCCAAACCAAAAGTACACTACATGTACAGAGAAATTTTAACAGGCACTAAGAAATAAAGTCTTGTGAATGGTCCTTATTACTCCATGCTTCCTTTCTGTCTGATCTCCTTAAAAAGGACACCCCAAACTCATTCTTGAAAGTTAGGAAGCTTACAAAGCTGGACATCAGCATACAGGATACACAGCCTCAGTAGATCACAAAAGATTGTATGTGCCACAGTTTCTTATAAAAAGAGGTCTTTTCATGCCTATTTCAGGGCTTCCTTAGAAGATTTATCCTAATCCCACCTAAATTATGTCCTCTTCTCTCTACATCTCATTTCTTTCTCTTTCTCTCTCTCTAATTAAACAATAAAGGATTCAATACTGTGATGTTACATTGGGAGTAACAACCAGGAGGCATCAGTATGCTCTACAACGTTAACATGGTTTTGATTGAGACACAAGAATGAAGTAACTTTGTTTGCCTTTGATATACTGCCAATTTTAAACTGCTTTTTCAAACAGCCAAAGAAAAGTAAAGCAGCACAACAACTTTCTTCCCTTACCTGTGTTATATTTGAAATGAAGATCTCCTTTGGCTCTTCTCCTGTTGTATCCAGCACTTCAAATTCATCACCAAAGTCACAAAACAAACGTGAACATACTCCATATACATCTGCACTGATAAACTTCAAGAGAAAGTAAAAATCATTAGTATCCCCAGAACAGCACAAGCCAAAGGAATGATGCCTCACACTGAATCTTGATGAAGGCTAGCAGGTTTAACTTCTATGGTGGAAACCTGTCATGTGTACTCAGGCCACTGACTACGTAGCACAGCATTCACAACAGACTTTGACCTTGCACAAGCATTTCTGAACCCACACACAAAAAACAGGAATCACACCACTACAGTGAAATACTGCCATTTCTACTACTGTTACATTCAATTTCAGCACATTCTTCAGTCTCAGCACAGTCTTTCAAAACAATTGTGAGTTAACAGTGAAAACTATTTCTTTAACACTATATTTTTTTTCAATTAAGAACCAAGCTATTGTTATCTGTAGTGGTATCCAGATAATACCAGACACATGTACAGAGTAGCAGCATCATATTTCCAAAACTTCTACTGCTCCATCAACATGCCATCTGCATAGAATATAAACCTCATTTCTGGAAAGAACATGTTGGAGGTTCAGAATGCTCACTGTACAGATTATTCACATCCTTCATTTTTTCTATTACCTTAATAGGTGGCTGCTGAGCATGACAGAAGTCATTAATCTTCTTCTGCAGCAACAGACTTACTTCAGTCAATATGACACACTGTGAACAAGAACAGAAATACATCTATGACACTGAAAGCAATCAATATCTTCAGGCTATGGAAAAAGTAGTACTAAGAGTAAGTTACTCAGGTGTCCTGACTCCTATCCCCCACACATAGCAGAGACAGCAGTCTTGAGGAAGTTCTCTCATTTGAACAGTCTGGTTACTGCTTCACAAGTTCTGAAAACAAAATGAGTAAGAGCAGGAACAGCAAATTCTCTCTTTTTTTTTACTGCAGCTGTGAAACTCAAAACTTAATTAGAACATTTACCAAAACAATTATGGATAATCTCAGCGAAAATGCAGATCTTAATTTTAAGATTAAAGCTAACAAAACAGACACAAATGATACTCATCAGTGCACACCAAGAAGTCTACATAAGCTTCAAGTACTGGCGCTCATAGAATTGCAGACATACAATTTCTGCAAGCATTCTTTTAACATCTAGGATAGTATTGGGTCCCGGTTATACACGGCTTATTGTAGCTGGGACATTCAGAAACTTGGTATGCTTGTGTATAAATGCCAGCCACACTGCAAAGGCTCCCCACGGTTCTCCTGCACACAGGCAAGAGATAAGTGACTGGCCAACTGCAAACATCCTCACTCCACCACAGAGGTGCTTGCATTTCTTTAGGTACATACATACATAAATGATCTTTCCTATTATACAGCCTGAGTTTCTACTGCCTGGAATACAGCACACAGAATATATGTAGAGCATCTGTGCTATGCAGCTGCAAAAGAAGGTCACAGTTTCAACTTCAAACAAAAAAAAATGGTATGACAACCCCACTTAGCTATTTATTGTCATAGTAAATTCAATAATAAGTGTCATTAGAAAGTGCTAGGAACACAAAATCGCTGCTTCAGCCTTGGAAAAAAACAAGCACAACACTTTCACTGGTATAAATACAAGACCTACTTCTTTCTTTATAATCCCCTTAGTATGTACTTTAAAGTTTCTTATTTTATTTACTTCCATAAAAAAAAACCCCAAGTCGCTTGCTCTGAGCCAAATACACATACAACTGCTTTAAGACTGACATACCTGGTACTGCTTCAGAAAAGACAGATCTGTGGTTTCATCTAGTGGCACAGTTGATGCTGCTACATGGACATATGGATTGAGTTCTGCAATATGATGAAGTGTGGCCTCAGCCCTGAAAGAACAGCAATTTTCAAATTTTTTATATAACTACAAAATACATTTTCAATACAGAATTTCATCCCACACATGCCCTACAAGAGTCCCTCTTAATCACACTCAAATTCCTAGCAGGTATGAGAAAAACAGCTCTGCCCAATATACAGCAGGACTCACTGATGGTCTGATGTCACGACTGTTGTATAGTCTTGTACGAGTGTCTGAGAAAGTCCAAGGAAGAAATGTACAGTGGCCCCCACCATTAAATTCACATTACAAGCTCACAATAACAAGAAGTGAGATGTGTGACTCAGAACCTCAGTCCCAATCTAGACTTCCTCTAATATCTACCTGGGCACTGTACTCGAAGCCAGCGACTCCAGGCTAAGGGTTTAACAGGTATTTGATATGTATTAGTAGCTCTTGGATAATGAAATGTTACTTTTGACATTGATGAAACTGTTACTCCTAGTCAAGTTCAGTCCTCCCTCACTCCAAAGACTTCACCAACCTGTTCCTTTGATTGGTAACATCATCTTCGTGGATGAAGAAGTTGATCCCCAAATCCCATTTAGAGCAGTGCTTGGTGTCATGAACTGTAAGAGCCTAAGAAAGTTCAGCAAAAAGCATTTACTGGAAGTGTACATGGTCACAGCACCCAAAAAGATGGATTAAGCTCTACATAAAATGCTGGAGGACCAGCAGTACAGAAGATTTAGTTGTAGCATGTATACAAACAAGCTCTTCCAACCTCTTTCCCAAGAAAATTCTTACTGTTTGAGAGGCAGAAACATATATCCAATATGCACTTCATTAAGCATTTCCCTCACAGTTTGCTGTGATGACAGCATTTAAATATCAAAGATGATTTTTGCCAGACTGTGATACGAGGCAATTGTGATCTGTAAATTAACGGACTCATAAGTTTTTTTTCTACTGGAAGAAAGCATTTTAAAAGGTTTCTCTAATAAAATTAATCCCAGCAGCACATGAGCAGATGTTAGATTAAAACACTCAACCATTCTAACGACTACACAAAAGGATTCTGATGGATGACAAAATAGGATAACGTATTTTGAATAGCTTGGCTTTTGAGTTAATATCACACTATTTAGGAGAAGCCACTTTGTACAAAAGTATTCAATATCTGATCAGCAGCTGGATAAAATATTCTACGAGTTATTTCAGAATCCAGGGAACATTAACGTGAGAATCTGACCACATCACTAGAACATACAGATTATTGAAAGTTTCCACTCCCAGGTTCTCAAATGTTTTGCAATCCTTCGACTGAAGAACAGATTCAGAAACCTAAGATTAACTAGCTAGTGTTGTGCCTTTTTCTCATGCTCACCCAAGAAGATCTAACAACAGAACTGTTTTACATACCTTTACCCCAGCCAGAATGATATTTTTGGCTGAAACAAAACAAAAACAGAGTTAGGGACTGTTGCAGGTTTCTTGCAAATCTGTAGCTGGATAGTTATGTAGGTGGACAATAACATGTACATCATTGTTAAGAACTTCATAACTTAACTTTTTTTTCTCTTTTACATTTGGCTCAAGCATTCTACAGCACCACTGAAAGCAAAATAATATGTGCAAGGTTAAACAAGCTCTCTACATTTGTCATTTGTCAGCTGTTCATCCCACAACTGTGTGACTACAGAGATACTAATGCCAATAAACTGCAAAACCCATGACTGTTCTGGCATCTGGTGCAGAGAACCATTACAGCCAACTGAAGAGATAACACCCCAGGTACAAACCAGCCAAAACACGTCTTGTTCATAAAGAGGTAAGGGAAATTGTTAAGGAGTTTCTTGCACCAGGACAGTATTTATCACCAAACTGTACTGTTCTCCTACCTCCCACCCTCCCATTTCCTACCCGAGGATAATTTGGGCTACAGCTGTTCTGTATTACATTCATTGATACTTATGCCTAATGGAAAAACTTGGATTATCCACCGTAAACCTTCACCCAAGACACAAGGTTTTGGGTAAAGCAATCTGGCCCATGGAAGCACATTTTAAAGCAAAATTTGAAATGTTGTTCTAGTAAAATGAAAACTTAAGTCCAGGATCTTTCCTGCATCTGCTACGTTAGTTATATGCATCATGCACATATAAATTCACCCAGATACTTCAGACATGTTTATTATATTTAAAATTAAGTTTACAAGTATTCTGTGATAGTCTATTTACGTACACTTGTGTCTCCTTAAATAAATGCTATCTAACTTACCAATCTCCACACCAAGACCACCTATACCACTCAGGAATACATGGGACTGAGCCATCTTCTGCATTGCTGTGTCTCCAAGAACATATCTCTGACGACTGCAGCAAAGATAAATTCAGATCAAAACACAATAAAACAAAGTTAGGAGCATATTAAAGCAAGCTGAGAAATCCTAATAATAAAAAAAAAAAGTTCAAATGTTTTCAGTTATTCTATTATCCTAACAAGTCTCTAATCTGCAATAGCAAGTTCTGCAGGTGAGTGTGCATCATTAGTGACACACACACACAGTTCTCTTTACCAACCCTCCATCCAACGCACAACTGAGGACATAAAATGTGTATCTGAACTCTACAGTGCTTCAGGAAATAAATGCAGATCAAACATAATACTTGCACTCACAATCCATGTAGTGAAATGCACTTAGTACAGAGCTTGTCAGTTCTAGGCTTTAGAGAATATATAGAACTTTTCATTTTAAATCAGTGCGAAACTTCTTCAGGATAATAGTTTTGTGCAATTAACTATTGAAGACACAAGCAAGCAAGCAAAAGAATTTGTTAACAGAAAACTTCAAAGTAGAGAGTGCCACAGCTGAACTCTGAAAGACTCCTAGCTTCCAACTATACAATTAAACCATTCGAAACACCACCTTTTTTACCAAGGAAAAGCATGACTTTCATGAGACTACTGCCAAAAAGCGTAGTGATACTTACACCACCAGAATCACTCCACTAAATTAAAGAGAAGCTTAATTTGTTCAGCATACAAGTATTTTTTAATTTTTTTTTAATACACAAAGAAGCTTTTCATCCCATCACACTTCCAGGGATGCCATTTGTTCCAGTAGAGATTCTCTGAACTATTGCCATGCAAAGTATCTCAAGACACTCCCAGTTAACAAATTAAAATAAAACTAATAACAAAATAAATAACTTAAAAAAAAAAAACTACAAAAAAGTTCCTCAAAATCCAATACTCTGAAGTCCAGAGGATAAGACAGATACTGATGATGTTTATGAGGACCAAGAAGCATGGCAAAAACTGAGGAATTAATGAAATTATGAAGGAGATAAACTACATAATGTAGAAAAGGCAAAAAGAAGGTAGTGAAAGAAGATGGAGAACAAGAAAGAGAGGAATATGTACTTTGTCAAAGAAGAAACAAGCTACAGGCAGAAAGAAATCCATATTATAAACAGGAGAAGTATTATTCCTGTTTTCCAAAAAGTAAATATCATTGCTACTACTGAAACTCTGTACAACTCCATAATATTTACCTATGCTTTTTACTGGTCAAATACTAATAATGGTCAGAAAACACCTGTTATGAGCCCAATAAAGGAACAATTTTAAGAAAGGTAGATTGCATCTTCAACCAGTTCCCACCACTTAGCAAGAGGCGGGTTCTGTTTCACTGGCTGAACATTTTGGGGTTTTTGCATTAGAAAAGGTGGGACACAGCAGCACAAGTATCCACACCTTTAACTAACTGGCAGTAGAGAGTGTTTTCAAGCCTTGTCTTCAACATTACTGCATGCAAACATGAGTGTTCCTGAAAAGTCAGGAGGAATGCTTAAAAATTAGATATTCTTACCTGTACAAAGCATCATCAATTTCCATAGAGTCTGCTGCCATGATGCAATGTGACTCGTTTACACTGGAAGGTTTACAAAAAGAAATCAACTGGTTACATCAGATGCAATTTCACAGTTGGCACCCCCTCCCCACTCAGTTCTTCACTAAAAGAACTGAAAAGCACGTAAGTGATGTTACATAGGAATGATTTTGAACATTAGGAAGCCTGTAGAACACCACAGCACCTAGGCAGCGAAAACACACAGGAGTCAGAAGATGAGCACCCTAAATCTTTGATAAATGCTTTCAAAATACAAACAGATATATTAATTTCACCACTGAGGAAATGCAAGACTTATTTCTTGTATTTGCTACAGTTAGATTTACTGAAAGTGCAACTTCATTTTATATTAACAGCTTGAAGCTGATTAACATGCATCTACCTGATCAGTGGGTTTTTCTGAAGATAGGAAATTGCCAAATTACAAGAAATAGGTATTTATGCTGCATTATTTCCATGCTAATTGAAAATCCTTATAAAACAAGTTACTGTTTTAGCTAACAGAAGAAATCAACACCCAAAGATCTGAACTAATGCAACATTTAACTAAGACAGGCAGTTAAACAATTCAATAGCATTTTAAGAAAAAAACATAATTTGTGCTATTGAGGCCTTCAGCCACTAGCAAGGACTTTTTCATTGCTAAATTGGTGATAACTAAGCACCAGGACTAGGAATAAACTACCCTGGGCAGCTTGTTTCTTAGTTATGCAGGCTGGGAACTGGTGCTTCCTGAACCTGGTAGGTGACTGACATCAAATGCAGGATGAGCAAAACAGATCCGATGTGTACCCTCGGACACAACTGAGGTTCCAGGTCACACAGCTTATTTCAATTCCCTACAAACTGCCTTGGAAACCAGACACAGCTGACAACCCTATCTCCTGAAAAACACTGAAGTAGCACAGCAAGACAGTTACATTGGACACAGGCCACAAATCTCATAAGCTAAGCTCTTCCACAGAGTGGACAGTAACTCCTGCATGTAAGCTGGCACACAAGACAATCGACATGAGGCACCTCCATCACAATCTACACCACTAGCCACTCAGTGCAGCTCCCGTGCCCCCACACAAGGGCTGAAGACAAGCAATGCCCTTGTTACTAGACCATCCTAGGACCTAGATCTCAAGCCAGAGTGCAACACACCACATCTTACAGTCAAAGGCTTCAGTCCCTGCTTAAAAAAAAGCCTTCATTTCAGTCACTGCCTGGGACACAAGACTGGAAATTCCCTTCAAAGCAAGCCAGCATCATTTTGTAAAAGAGTAGAAAAACAGTCCTAGAGCTGTTCTGCTCCTCCACAATCCTGCTCCACAAACAGCATTGACAGTCTGGGACTATCCAACACAAAATGAGCGTGGTACTAGGGTGGGGAAGGTGATCCACCCCTGAACAAAAACTCTCAGCTTTCTCAGGTGTGGTTGCTGACTGCCATCTCAATGCACAAGCTCTCCCAAACAGTCTTTTGTAAACAATTAGGCTGTGCAATCAACCAACAAGAGAACCTTCACCACCTATATCTCATAGACTTGTCTTAATACATTTCTTAATTCCCTATTCTCCTCCTGCACTCCCAGTTACAGCACTGAGATGCTGCCAGTGTATCCATCAAGTACAGCAAAACAGATCCTTTGACAAGGAGGACTTAATGATACTATAGTCAAGTGACTCTAGGACAAACTCTGGTTAATGTATTCCCGCATCCAAGTTGTATTTCTCATTCTTGTTTAACCAGCATTGAATCTGTTTCAAATAAATGCATGTAAAAAAGCCATTCTAACATTATGTCCTAATTCTTACCAGAGGTTCAACCTTTATACACTTGTCTATTTCCTGCTAAAAGCCAACGCTATCAGTTTTAATGCCAGGCTTGTATTTAACTGCGTAATTAATTTTTTTAAGCCTCAGCTGCTTGTGTCACATAACCCAGGGACAAACTGAGAAGCTACATGTTACCAAGAAGGGCTAAGATGCTCTGAAGAGCAGCGAAGGCACAGGAGCTGTAGTGGTATGCTGGTTTCACAGTGTTCCTTACCTCCAATCAGTGCAGGTTGAAGCAGTGGTAACTACTTGTTGTTCAGCACGCTGGGATGGCAGGGAGGCCTGGACTCATCCCACCTACCCAGGGTTTCCAGCGGTCGATCCCAGACGATGCAGGCTCCCTGTTCAGTCGGCGGAGAAGAGAGAGAGGGAACGTAAGAAAGGACGCTCAGACCCACAGCTATTGCCCAGCTGGGCCAATGGGGGCACACTGACACCTCGGATCTGCAGCGGGAAACCCAGACAGAGTCCACCGGCTATCCCGAAACCAACCCGACCCGGGTCCCAGCAGAGCCTGGCGGCTGCAGCCCCTACTCGACGCCCCGGCTCTCGGGGCGCTCCTGCGGCGCTGGGCACCGCCACCCGCCCCGCCGGACCACCCCGGACGCGCCACGGCCACGGCCCCGCCACCCGCCTCGGCGCGGCCCCGGCGCCGCCCGCCCTCACCCCGCGGCGGCCGAGCGCGGAGATCCAGGCCCGAGCGCGGCCGGCGGCGGCGGGGGAAGAGGCAGGAAAGGGGTGGGAAGCGGCGGCGCCGGTGCCGCGGCGCTTCCCCGCCTGCGCCGACATGAGGGGCCGGGCCGGGGCCGCCCCGCCCGCTCCGAGGAGGCGCGTCCGGCGAGACATGGCGGCAGCGAGCCGCTGCTTAGGAAGCGCCCAAGTGGGGGCGTAGAAGCTATTAAAAAAACACTGTTTTCTGCCCAAGAAGTAAGGCGTCGTGTTGCTAAAAGTAAATTAGAAAAATAAATAAAGTAAATAAATCCCGTTTTGGTGCAAGCGTACCACTTTATACCACGAAGAGCGCTTCTGGGCCCTGCTCTTGAGGTACCTCCCTCGGCATCTTACAGGGGAGCACCAGCATGGTGTCACCTAACACAAAAATGGGCAAAGTTTCATTCAAAGGGTATCAGGAGCCAAACTGGGAATTTCTAGGGAGTATCCAAAGCCAAACAGGAGGTTTGGCAAAAAGTAGTCAAACCCAAAGTACATCCTGTGCCAATATGGTGTGTAGGCTTGTGGAAACATTTTCCCTTGGTTTTTTGGTGGCAATCAACCAGGAGAGAGCAAGCTGCCACAGTCATCGTGCTGCTACCACCACAAACTCAGCACCACTCCTATAAATCCAACATCATCTCCTGTTAATATTTTCTCAAACTCTTATTAAGATCGCAGCACTGCCCACCTTCCCATCTTGCAGTTTAATTTCCCTTCACCTTAAACCCTGACTTCCCTTCTGTCACCCCTGATCATTGGGATAGGTGAGAGGAGTTTAAATCGTTCTTGATACCATTAACACATCTTATCTAGAATAGGGATTCATGCACTGAAAAGTGTCCTTTCATGCAGTGTATACAGAATAGTCACCTTGTATTTTAAAATATTTATAACTTCAGGAAAAAAAGCAAACCACAACCAAACCAACCAACTACCTGGATCCTACAGTACACAAGGAAAAAAAAAACAAAACAAACACACACACACACAAAATCAAACAAACAAAAAATCCCCCACAAGCTTTATCTTTTTTCTTCATCTGTATCTAGGGGTTTAGGGAACTTCTAAGGGCAAGAAGACCCAAGTTTTCTTCTTTTTTGTGAGTATGTAGAGCATTATTCTGGCATTTACCTCTCTCTAATAGAGTTCTAGCAACCCTCAAGATTTACACCTCAGTCCAACAACACACAGAGCCTTTGTACTCAATTGGTAACAAAGACTAAGAGCATCTGGACAACACAGTGCTCGTACAAATTTAGGCTACGCAAATACTTTACTACACTGCTTTTTTGACAAGCAGAAATAGTTGGAGAAGATGTGGGCAAATTTCAAAGAACCACTAGAGGCCACTAGAAGTCTGAAATGCCGGTCTGAGAGACGGGATAAAGGGAGAAAGCCGTTAAGGATGTCGAATGTAATCCTTACCAGTACAGGAATTGATACTAAGGCTGATATTTGCTTTGTAGCTTTTTCACATAATATATAAAAAATCGAAAATACAAGAATTAATTCCATTATTTCAATATAGTAATTTAAAAGAGTGCATGTATCTAATGAACAGAATTACCAGGAGTCCCTGTGCCCATGGGTTTGGGGTGGAAAATGAAGGAGAGTTTAAAGACAGCAAAAAAATTGTCAGCTTCGTGGTTTTTTGTCACTTGGCTAATTTTCAGTCCTGTCAGTGATTTTTGCCTTTAATTTTTTTTGTTTTCTTTCCTAAAAATGAACCTGTTAATTTTTTTTCTTTTAAGGTTAAACTAACCAGTCTTATTTTCATGATCTTACCCATCAAATGTGTTCTGAAAAATAATAATAAAAAAAAAATCTTCTACCTACCATCTTTCTGTCGAGGTCATTACGTTTTTTAAGATAACAGTCCATTTCCAGATAGTCATCTGACGTGAAACAGATTTTGCATAGTCATAGCAAATACTGACAAGCCTTTTGCCTAAGTGGAGAAACAACATCCAGTTAATTCTTGCCTAACTGTTTAACAGTAACAAAGCAAAGACTAACCATGAATATGGGCATTCTAAGATAAATTGCCAAATAAAAGCAGACAGATTCTGCTTACCCCAGAAGCCAAAGAAACTCGTTTCCAAATGCATCAATTAGATGGTGTACTCAGGAACCCTCTAGGTTGATGATACCAAATCAAAACAAGACTGCAAAATTGGAAACATCTGGAGTCCTTTGACTTTTCTTTTTCCGCTTAGCCTTCTTTTTAAAAAAATACATATAGCATTAAAATCTCAGTAAATCTCACTAAATAAATTAAAGGGAATCTCTGCTCCATGTTTGATAGTGGCAAAAGGTAGGAAACAGTGCTCTCAGTTTACTGACTTACTGAAGCAATGAGCACAATGTGGCTGTGGCCAGGAGAAAACCACCAGCTCCAGACTCAAGCCTACTCGTGTCCCAGATCTCTGTAACTTCAGTTTATGTGCACCACTGTAGATCCACTGTAGATTCATTCTGCGTGCAGGTATCGAATACATCTTTAGAGTCAGTATTTTCAAAAGGAGCTGAAGCTGAAATAGCTGTAAATCTCCTTTCCATCTGGTGGGAAAATCCAAGACACTGATTTTTTTTTTTTTTTTAGCCTTTTAATTTCTTGACTTCCATGTGAGCTGTCACGTTTTTCATGTGGACCCCAAAGTGGGGATTTGGAGGGGGGAGATGCATTAGTTTCCCTGCTCAATATAGTTAATAAGCAAATTAGAAAACAAAACTCTTGTAATTTTTTTACCTAAAAATGTGTTATTTGAAAATACTAAGGCAAACATATTTCAGTTTAGCATATAGGCCAGTTCAGAAATTACCATAAATCTAAATCAACATCCTTCAATGGGTTTCCAAACATCCTGCCATAGGCTATGGCTTGCCATCAGCTCTTGAAGGAGCAAGGTGCTGCCTGGCAAGGCTTTGTCTCCTCTTTTTGGCACAACATGCAGTGTGGGAGTGTTTTGATGGCATATTTAAAAGGACTCCAGCTTCCCAGTGGGGTGGGCCAAAGGATCTTGCCACTTAAAGCTGCTCTAGCAAGTGACACCTTCCTAGAAACCATGTTAATAATGTTGATAAATCCAGATAAACAAGGGCACCAATTACATAAGCTGATTTCACATTGAGATGTGCTTGAATGTATTTCCAAAAGCAAGAGCCAGCTTTTCCATGCCTGTGCATCTCTAACACAGGCTGAAAGTTGCCCGATAAACATTCATTGGGTTAAATAATGGCTTTTGGCTCTCAACTCTTCTAATTTGTTAACAGGAACAGCAGATACAGAATTGAAGTTTCTACAAGCTTTACTTACATAAGGCATCCCAATAGCAGGTTGATGTCATTCAACTAGACCTGATCACATGACTAGGCCTTGTGCAATCAGACCTTTCTTTCCTACTTCTGCTCCAAGCTGAAAAGTAGGATTGAGTAAGCCTCAAACAACTCAATTTGAATAAACAGAAGCTTGGAACACATTTTTTGGTGCTTTAAATCTACCTAAGAAATCTCAAGAGAATTGGTACCAGCTGCATAGAGCTCCCCACAAGAAGTTCCCAGGAATGCAATATCACAAAGGTAAGGGGTTTTTCGAAGGGCAGAAGCAAGCTGGTGAATTCTTGGATGAAGCTTCAGATCCATTCTCAAATTTGCATAGCGCTATCTTAACTGAAATTCACCTCTGAGTATTTTAGAGAAGCAAATGTCCCACCTTGTCTTTGCTGAAACGTCTGCGAAGCTCCAACCACTGTTAAAAACAAAACCACTCCTAGTACAGGAAATGAACAGAGAGCTGCAGTTCTAGAATAATTTTATATAAAATAAGGAAGATTAGTCTATTTTGTGTCATATTCAAATTTAGCTTGATTATTATCAAGCAAAAACAAAAGGACAGAAAAGGATGAGTTGTTTTTAAATACATTTAATGTTATGAAACATTGCTTCTATATTGTCTAAATCCTTGATAAATCTAAACATTGACAATAAGAAAAATCTTTTCTTTAATCACACAATATTCTCTTTGTTTTATTGTAGGGCGGAAAACAAACAGAGTCATCATAAATAAAACACTGACACGGAGTATAAGACAAACCTAGGCCAGACAGTTTGCTAAAAGTTTATGAAAAGTGCATCTGGCTGGCTCAGGGCCCTGAGTAAGGTAGACATTCTCCCACACACCTCTTGGCTGTTTAGCCTCTTGCGAGAAAATCTGAAATAAAGGCTGCCTTTCTCATTTTAAAGGTATTGCATATACACATCACTTGCAGTGTGAGGTAGGAACCAGTTTCTCGGGGCTGTGTCTAGTCTGGGCCTCACCTCCTTATTGTTGCCCCTTCATTTGCTATGCAAAAAGATAGATTTAAGTGCAAAACAGAGCCCCAGCTATCGATGAAAGTGAACTGCATACCTTCTATCTCAATTCACGAGTTTATTGTAAGGAAGGGCACTTGTCATGATTTTCACTTTCAAAGCAATAAGAGGCACAAAAAACTAGACATAAGTTTCTTTCCAAAGGATGCTTTCAAAAAAAGGGACTTGAACACTAGAAGAAAACAGTGTTTTCAGGTGACCTAATTCAAAACTCAATGAATTTTCTATTTTGTAACTGAACCCGGCCTAGAGTAAATTCTTGGTTGAAAAATAGCAGCAACTCAAAAGTGCATAAATTACAAACTTCATCAATAACTTAAGGAAATGAAAGTGCTGCATCTAACTATCCCCCTAACTGTTCCAAGATCCTTTTCATTTTATAATGACATGGAAAATCAGAATAAAGGTACTACTGTTTCAAAAGCAAAACCAATCTAAAACCTTCAGTAGATTTCTTTCTGAGATAAGGCATTTTGTCTTTTACCGAAATTCAAAAGATATACAGAAAGACTGGAAGGAGCTCAGCAATAAGACAACCTCTTCCTCCACCACCAAGGCTTAAACATAGGCTTTTCCATCCATATGTAGACTTGTAATTCAGGGTGTGAGTTTTCAAGAAATGCCAAACATCTCATTCCCAAGGATGCTGATTATTGGAGAGCTTGCACAGTAGGAAGAATGAGGAGAAATCCAGTCCTGAACAGCAGGGGAGGCAGGATGATTCAGTGAAATTTTCAGCTGTAGTAGGTGCAGCTGTGGGACTTGCAGTTTCATTCATGTCTCATACAGACTCTTGTGAGTCCTGCATTCACAGCCTGAGCAGTCCAGTGGCCATTCAAAGACTGCAGATGACAGTACTGGAGTGACATTTTGGATCCTCATACTGAAGACCTGGGCTTTAGAGGACCCTCTTCCACAAGCAATCCATGAGAGGTCATGCACAGAGGTAGGAAAAGTGCTTAGTCGGTGTATAAGGATTGTGTTTACTCTGAAGTTCTTATCAGGACTGTTATTTCATATGAAATTACTCTTCATCCTCATAAGACATATTCATATTCAAGATCATATTCATTCATGGCAGAGCTGAATTCATCAGTGAAGCAAGACTGCTTTCATTGCAGTGAGATGGTTTCCACTGGCTGGCATGCCCTTGGAAAAGTGTGCTGTTTCTTGAATAAAAAAGGTAGTTTCCAGTTTGTGGTGAATATTTGTTTCTCCATTAACACAAATTTAAATGCCCTGTTTCTTTCTGGGGAGATTGTTCATGAGGACACACTTTTTTTACCAATTTGGGTGGAGCTTATGTTTCTGCATCTTAAGCAAATTGGGTGTTGAACAGGGTAGATCTAGAAGACAACAGGTACAGAGGTAGCAGCACAGCATTGTGATGAAGTACTTCCACCATAATACCTTCAAGTAACTTGAACTTTACAGAATCCACATAAAAATTTCCTGTTAAAAATGTGCTGTGAAATAAGAACATCAAGATTTTCTCTTTTCCCTTCCTATCCACTGCAAGCACAGAAATCCTACTTTTCCTTAGCTAGGACATACCCTCAGTCCTGCTGATCCGCTGTTAGTTACCAAGGCCACCAAGCAGGGTGAGCATCCGGGGTCTCAGCTGGAGTTGGTGCAGATGATAGTCTCTAACAAGACTAATAATCAAGGATTCACTTTGCTAAAAACACAGCTGTGACAGCATTTGCTTCACTGGAGGAAGAAGGTTCAGCTGCAGACTTCGGCCATGGCTGAAGAAAAATTTCTTTTTTTTTTCCTATGGAAAATGTTTGCATTTAAAAAGCAAGTAAATTGGTATTGCTTAAAAGTCAGTTTAATGATGTCAGTTCATAATTTCTGGCAAGTGATAAAGTTTCACGGCTCAAAGATGAGGCAGACAATCTCGTATGTTTAACATGAATTCAGAAGGGGATAGGATCTCTGACAGCAAAGATAGCGCTTGCTGTGGGCTAAGGTTGCTTCAACCAAAACTATATAGGAATATATATACTAAAAAAAAACTTTTCAGAATTACAGATAAATATGAGTTACACGTAGTCTGTGTAGTTAAATCTATTTTTTACTTTTGAATTAGATGCCCGTTTTTGAGGTAATCCAGTCACGGAAATAAGTCACCCGTGTGTAAACTCCAGGTTTGTTTGGTTTGGCACATTCATCTCCCCAGCTCACTATTCCCACGAGGTACCACATCAGTCTAGAGTCTGGAGTAACCAGTGGTCCCCCAGAGTCCCCCTAGAGAAAGAGGAGGGGGAAAAATATTTAATTAATCAGACGAGAAAACATAATTCTCTCCATAGACAGAAGGGCCTATCCAATAAGAGAAGTAAGCAAGCAGTATTTCAAGAGCTGCCATTTGTGCAGGAGCTAGGCTGTTTCTGAAACTTGAATCAGAAGTCTGTGGCATTTTCCTATTTGCCATGGGACCTCCTGACCTCTGTCTCCATAGTTTCACAGTAAAAAAAAAACAAAAAAGCTTCTTTTCTGTTTTGTGAAACACTGCTTCGCACCTGTGTTTTCTTCTTCCTCAAACAAAGTAGGGAAACACAAATATAGACTGCAATTTAAGCCAGCAGGAACTATTTTTTTTTTTAACAGTAACTGCTATTCTTAAATTGTTTTAGTCACATGCAGCAATAACATTTCAAAAAGGAGCTTGGATCTCCTTTTTGCTTGGAGCTTTAATCAGGAGCTTGGTCTCCTTAAGATGTTAACCTCTTTCAAAGGTTGAATTCAGATACTGTCAATAATGTGACATGCTAATAATAGATAAACTAGAAACCTTACAGGCTGCAAGGCAATCCTCATACAACAGACCAAATCCCCAACTTCCACTAAAATGATTTACTGAAATGAACAGTAGGTGCACCCTTCTGCATTGGTGTCTTCAATGCTGAGCCAGACAGGAACAGAGGAATGAGCTCCCCAGACTTATGCTACAGGGAGCTTTTCTTTGGGCAAAGGTCTGTAGGACTGGGATTCAGGAAAGGGCCTGTTTTGAACCAGCACTTAAGAGACAATCTTTGAAAATAACGTATATAGAAATTATGTTTTTAAAAGTGATCATTGTGGAAATATTTTTCTTTGAACATAAGCATTTCCTTGCAACATTTGCAAACCTGCACCACACATTTCCTTCCCATTCTCTTACACCTAGCTTCCTTATAGTTATCTTTGTTTCAGACAGTTTTCCTTGCACTGAGTCAAGTGCGTTACCAAAGATCACTTCATAATAGATCTATTATGATGTGCTCCAGTCCAGAATTTAATTTCAGTGAGAATTTAATTCCAGCTCAGAATTTAATTTCAGTCAATTAAGATTTGGTCAACCAGATACTGCAGCCAGGATTGAAATAGTTTTCCATTCTAATTTTCAGCTACAATTACCTGACAAGCATCTACTCCTCCTTCCAAATATCCTGCACACAACATCCTGGGTGTTATGTCCCCATCATACACTTCTTTCCTGTTGCAAGTATTTGAGTCAATAAGTTTCACTGTTGCTTCTTGAAGAGCATTTGGAGCTGGACCTAAGAGAAAATACAGTTTGGATATTTATCAACAGAATTACTTTGCAGTAGTTAAGGTACAGGAAGAGTGTTTAATATTCTCTGATGGAGGACCAGCCTGGCTTGGTTTACTGTGGAGGTTTTGGTTGTTAATCTGTCTAGGTTTAGGCCCTTAAGGAAAATGTACATAGAATCATTTGGGAACCATATCATTAAGACAGAAGTAATGATTGCATAGTACATAGTGCTTTAAGTGTAAAGACATATATTTTTTACATATTCCATATAGTACCACAGAACACAAATTACCTAGCAATTTGGGCAGATGATATGAAGTGAAGACATCTTTTTTCCATTGCTAAATCTATTCTTAGTGTGACCTGGTAAGGGCGTGAGCTTGGGTAAGTTGCAGCTCAATCTGCACATTTACCTGAAAGCCCACAGAGTTATCTGTAACTTCCAACTAGTGCTGGGAAAATAATTTTTTAGGTTCTATATAAATACATGCATGGCTGGACTACATGTCTTATGAATTTACAATATGAAATGGAAAGGCTGGGAAAACAGAACAGCCTTCTTCCTGTTTTCTGCCTCAGTGGATTGTAGCTCTGCCTTTGTCCACTCTAGCTTTAGAACAAGAAAGTGGTGCTTATGATTAAACAAACCTATTGCTTATAGACAAAGCATTAGGCTTGTTGCCATATAACATATGGCTACAGAAGTTATGTCAATTCAGTAGCAGATCAGAGCCACTGGTTACATACCATGCAGGTCACCTGGCAGACTCAGGACTCACCATCATTGGTAAGTGCTCCCCAGCCTGTTATGACAGCGTAAATATTGTAGGGAAAAGTCTGAGATGGCTCAGGCAGACAGACACGGTGTATGCTGCTTGTAAACTCGACTCGTTTAGAGAGCTGCACAAGTGCAATGTCATAGTCATGTTCTGGGTAGAGGTACTTTTCATGAATAATAATAGTCTTGACTGATCGCTTCAAGCTTGGTGGCTTCAAAAGAGCTCCAAAAGTAGCAGTCCACTTCTGAGGGTGAGTCATGCTGAAAAAAGTAAGAGTGCTGTAAGTATTTTGCTGTAAGTATATGTGTTTGGGACTAAGTTTGTTGGGCACCTTTATTGTAAAGCTCCTTCAAGCTGGTTCCCTACTAGATTCTGATGGCTTCCATCACTTTCCATAACAGTGTCTCCCACGGAACTGCGGGCTGCTGGTAGAAGAGGGCAATCCTGTGTTCCCTCCCCAACCACAGTCTTGTACTCCTCTCCTGCTCCTTGACCCTGATCTAACCGTTGTGTGGCCACAGGGTGTTCATCAAATCAAAAAGCTCTTCTGCTACGAAACTCTTCCTCTCTGTTACTGTTTTTGCACATTGATAATCTGTTCCATCAGCTGTTCCATCTTACAATGTCCTGTGGCTTCACAATTGCCATGCTTTAAACAAAGAAATGCTGGGCTTGCATGGTTGAATGGAGGGGTAGGAAGATGGGATGATAACTACTGGTAGTAGCTTGCAGTGGCAGAAACCTCATGTAACATGAAGGAGCACCTTTAAGAAATATGTAATGCAACAGGAAACAAATCCTCCACCATTTCAGTCACATTACCTTTTCTGCTCTTCTTTGCTCAATATGCCAAGTGACTACTGATTTCCACCCATACAATTACCAGTTCTGTTCCAAATCAGTCTTTAATTTCTCATTGAAATATTCAAGTGATGGGTCTGCTTAATCCTGACTTTTCTCCTTCAAAATTGTTCCTTTGGGAAAGAGTCAGGGGTGTGGTGCAAATCTGGAAAGCCACATAACTTGATACACAAGGGGCACATTCTGCTACAGATTCTAAGACGGGAACTTACTCTCTGAAGCAGTGAGCTGCAGATACAAGCCACGTGTTGCTGATGAGTGTTGCACCACAGCGATGGATGTTGTTGTACTGCAAACTAGCTTGCCATGGCCAGTCCCCAGTCTCTGCAGAAGACAATCCGCCAACTATTCGCAACGATGACGATTTTGCCATTGACTTGACCGATCTATTCTGCCGTAACCCACAGACTGTCAAAAAGGAGAAAGAGTGTATTAGCTGTTCTGCTGTTTAGTAAATATTCCTGCCGATGTCTGTGGAAAACATATGTAAAGTTACATACCATCTAGGTCCTCTAACAGTATTGACATCAACAAGAAAACGTACCATCTACCAACCCCCAAATCAGAGCTCCTCATGCACAACCCATTCTGTTAGAAGCCTCAATGAACAACTTACTATTATGGAAAGCCACGATGGTCAAAGATTCTGGCTTAGCTGCATGAGCAGCCCAATTCAGAAATCAAAACCTTCATTACACATCAAAGACAATTCCCCAATATAGAGATTGCCAACTTTAATGCCCCAGGTAATTTGTCATTAGAATAAAACATAAAAAAAGGAAAATATAAGATGGGAATGATCCAAGCCACAGGTTTTTACCATGCATACACACAAATTATATCAGCAAGATGTCACCTAGAAACAGATAACTGATCACTGAAGTCTGCAAGTGGACCTGGAGAGGCACTTCCAGCAAAGAGCATCACACTACTCCAATCAGAGGTGACAAAGGCATGGACACCTTCAGCATGGTGTGCATCCATGACACAGAAAAGTATTATCATCCAAACGCAGAGAGAAATGGAAATATCCATAGATTCAGCAACTAAACTCAGGATATTCAGGAGCAGCTGAAGCTCCCACGTAGCTTTAGAAACTTCCTCAATGAACAGACTTCCTATCAAAACAGCATTAAATCCATCTCACCTGGCCAAGACCCACTAGTTTTTGTCCAGGTCCCAATTCAGCTAGACATTAGGAAAGTTGACTGACAGGACTGTTGTGCCTGACATTAAAGCAGCCACCTAGCCCAAAATACTAAGTTTCTTTATTTATTGGAAGTCCTCCTTGCTCATTCAATTTTACTGTGTATACCTAGGAGTCATCTGAAATGTCTTCATTTTCATATGGAAACATGGCTTAGTCTCTGTATATCCAAGTGCACAATTGAGCAAACACATCATAGAAGCTCTCACTGTTACCAACAGCAACTGGATCAGGCTAGTAGATAAGCAAGTGTTGTGGACATTACAGTGCTCAGTCCTCAGTGGCTAGGTCCTGTGATCCTTTACAGCAGGGTTTATATTTAAGATGGTACTTTACACCTTCCAGATCAGCGCTACTGGAGGCAGAACCATGCCACAGGCACTTATGCAACAGGACTTGTGTGTCTCCTCTAGAGCTCAACCCTGGGAATTTTCATAGAGCCCTCAGCACTTGTTCTTTTCTCATTGTTCTTTCCTCACAGAATTGCTGATATTTTTAACAGAAGGAATATCTCACTACAAAAAAAAATTGACTAGGGAACTCTCCAGTGGGTGTGGACTTTTTCTGTAAGGGGTTTTTACCTCATCACCACTATTTTCAAACCAGTCTTCCTAAGTATCCCAGAAGACACTAATAAAACTGGCTTCCTTATAAACTGAGCAGTTTTTCCAAACACATAGTTCATCTATGTGTACTACAAAGTCACATTCATTAGACAGGGGGATAAGAAAAAGCTTTTAAGGGCCAGGAAAAGTGTTCAGAGACTCTTAATGCCAATTTTAAAAACGGAACATTTCTGATGTTTAAAAAACCTTACTTACTATCGTTGAAGAGGGCTTCTGCTCTTTTTGGCTCCACATCTGAAAAAAACAAACAGTCAGGGTAAGGCCAGGATAGCACAAAGCTTCCCATCTGCATGATTGTCCCATCTGGCAGCTATTTGAGTATAGGGCACCACAGGAGGCGTGGCTGAAGGGGCTGCTAGAGAAACCACTGAAGCTCATATGTGATCACATTCTTATGCTATCTGTCGCACTCCCTGCAGTGCTGCTGCTTGTTCTCCGGCCAGTATCCTCTGAGGAACAAGCACTCATCCTGCCCATCCTGCTGGACCCTGATGTTTCTGGAGGGGAGTAGAGACAAAACAAGTCCTGTATTACTCAGATCCACAATTTTCTTGGTGAGAAATTTTTGCAGTGGAAAGTTTTAAAGCTCCATTTTTTTTGTAAAAAAATCAACTGGCTGTGTTTTACACCAGTGTAAGGGCCAGAGGAGGTCTGGTACTCTCACTCTGTGACCTTCACTGCAGCAATGTGAGCTTACAATTGCAATGGCTCACTGTCCTTTCTCCTGTCTTATTGGTACACTATTAATACTAAAATAGATAGTTAATAGCAGTTTATCACATGGCACTGCAGGTTCTGGAAATACAGAACATGCAAGCTGTATGTTAATCGATAATACAGTCTGCTCATGCTGACAATAACAAGCATTGGCTCAAAGTCTAAAACTATCCCCCTCCTTCCAGAATGCTGTTTTTTATTATGGCTACCATTGTAGTTTCCAGCATTCAAACTATTTTAAAAATAATACTGTATTACTATATACCACATATATTAAAAAATAATAAAAACATTTTAAACCCCCCACAGTTTCAATGCATTTTTTAAATTACATAGATTATAATTTTGTTTAAATTATATAGATCCTTGTACAGCTTCAACAAGTTAATATTTCGTGGCTGGACAGCCTTTCTCAGCAGATCCCTGTCCTTCTCCACTAACTTCATATCTCTTTGCTGCTATACAGAATAATATCCTAGTTTTGATCCAAACCCACACCAAGTCAGGAGGAGTCTCTCTTGAATGCAAAGGGCTCTGGCTCACAGTTGTCGCCTGTTGGGTTTGTATCACGTGTGTTTTGCTTGAGGGCTTGACACTCCTTCAGGTATGCAGGGTGAATTGCCTGTTTGCAATCCACCAGTACTAGACATGTACTCATTCATTTCTTAATGTAACCTTAAGCAGAGTATGATAGGAAAAGAAAACAAACAGAACTCCGGTACATGCACAGCTTGACTGCAAGGAATGTTACAGAGCAAAGGCAGTGCTAGGGCTGCCATATGTGCATGCAACCACTGCTTTATTTTGTAAGGATAGGAGATGAGGTAAAATGGGACATCTATATAGCAACACAGTCTTATTCACTATGGACAGGAACAGTTCACATAATAAAGATAACTAAGTTTTACTAGTGGGCAAGCAACTACTTGCAAGGTCCCCTTTCAAGTAAAAGTAAAAATTCTCACTTCTACTTTCACAGCTCATATGAAGGAAGGAGGAAAAGACTAAAAGGGCAAGTAGTTTGCATCTCAGGAATGCTAGTTGTATTCTGTGAATTTCCATGGATAATATGGCTTGCTGTCTCCAAGATCCCTTACATCATACCAGAGAGTAAAAGCTAGGTCAGCAGAAGGATTCAGCAGCGGTATAAATACTGCTGTTTGCTGAGCTATGCGAAGGATTTGGCTACTTCACCTGTATGTTCATATTGGCAAGAAGTGCTGCGAAAAATCTGTCCCTACTTTTTAATTTCAACTATGATGAGCATCCAGTGTTTTCCTAGAAATTCATACAACCTTCAGAACTAGCTCATCATTTGAATCACTAATACATTCTAGATGGAAACTGTTAAGAAACCAACAAAAGTAATTCAAAATGAAAGAGGACCTTTTGCCAGTAAGTGCAATATTGATAACAATGTTTTTATAGCTTTTCTCTGGGTGGAGAGACATTTACCTCATAATGCCTAATTATAAAGCCTGCAGTCAATTATTAACACTTACATTATGTTGCAAAGCTCATCGAGAAGACAAAAGGAGCAACCAGCTTGTTCAAGTGCAGTGCCGGAAGCAATTCAATTGGCATGTTCTCACTGCATCGAGTTTTGCTGTGAGTCACACAGGTGTTCTGCAAGGCACCTGCCTATATCTCTGTTTGCCTTTTTTATGAGGCACCTGGAAAAAAGTACAAACCTCACATGGGCAAAATTTTACCCATTGCTTCCAGTTGAACTGACTTCTGTGTAATTGGAGAAACATGCCTTACACACATATGCTGCAACTCTGTACACCTTTGAATTTCAGCATATTTTATAATAAATCCCTACTATGCAGCTGATGTACTATCCTATCCACCCATTGCTGAACAGAAAAGGACGGTGATACCTGTCAGAAAATTCAGTGCTGTATTCACTAGGGGAGGGGCATTGCTTTGATTTAAAGGTTTGCCATATAAAGTGCCCTCACGCTTTATCCCATACTGGGAGCTGAAACACAAGTACTGATGAAAACACCACAGCAATGGAAAAAGCCTCAAAATAAAGGGAGTTTTTAAGACGTGAAAGCAAGTCTATCCGGCAGCAGACCTGGGAACCCATCATGCAGGTCAGGACAGGTGAAATTACGGGCACAATACCCAGGATGCAAACACCAAGGTGCCAAACCCAGAGCACACACATGTGTTTGGAAACCTGAATTAACTGACACTATTTTCATATAAGCCAAGCCCACAGTAGATCCCATCAAAAGCAGGGAGCACTTTGCGTTACACGATACAGCTGAAAATCAGGTTGCTTACTGGCTAACCTTGCTAGAGGTTTGCCTGCATTTGTTACTGGCTTCACATTTTGGCCTGGTCAAGAGCAGAGCTGTTCACACTGTGCCAGCCAGCGTGTTGTAAGCCCTGCCTTGAAGCAATCACTTGTAAGGCTCGAGAGACAATTTCGCAGCCCTGCTCATTTACTAGTTGCCCTAGTTGTTTGCACTACCAAGAAAAAGCATCAATTAGTAACAATTAAAGTGTCATTTCTTGTCCCAACCACATATGGCTGCAAAAGTAGTTGTTTATGCCACATTTAGGAAAACAGCGTTCAGGCTTCTACTGTAAACAAGAACAAGTTACACTTGAACATGCATTGCCTACCTGTAAAATGGAACTTGCTATTGAATTCAAGCTTGCTTAACATAAAAGAGAAAACTAATGTTTAAATTAAAAAATCACAGCAATCTACCGAAATACAATTTAGGGATGGCATCTCTCAGAAGAAGGCTCTGTTCTCCAACTGGAGAAGCAATTTTGTTATTACAGTTATTTTGCAAATTTAGTAAACAGAATAACTCTAAAACACATTTCAACACACTTAAGTTTTTCATTTCTGACTAGTGAGAACAGTGACTTGCAGTTACTATTTAAGGTTAATAAATTATCAGTAAATAACTTTTTTACTCTTCAACATATGTGCTTGAGCAAACATGGAAGGAAAAGAGGAGTAAGCAAGAACAGGAAAGCATCTTTGTTTTGGTAACTGTTTGTATGCAATAATCAGTTAAGGCCCAAAGTCCGTGGATCTATTTGGCAGCCATCTAAATGTTTGCATGTTCATAACTACCTGCAGAGTGAATGTGACATTTTATCTCTGAAGGATTCGGAAATTCCTATGGAAAAATGTGCTCACTTTTCCATGTCTCTAAATAATATCAGTGTCACTGATATGAAAGAATCAGCCTTTTGTCTGCTGCCTCATTTCATTTTAGCCACAGAGTTCAGTGTTTATATTAAAGAGAAAATAACAGGCAGAACCCTGTGACATAAGAGAATCAGACATTATGTTGCATAGTGCAAGCAAGGCAAGCAAATATATTATAAGAGGATATTATGAATTTTCAGTGTAGAAAGGGCCAGAGATGGCTACAAAATTAAAGGTGATAAATTTGTTTTAAAAATCTGATACAGTTTTACCCAATTACATAATTTTTCACAGATATTGATTCCCAAAAGAAACTTGATTTTCTATAAAGGGTTCCACATGTGATTTTCTATATGTGAAAACATAACTTCTAGTCTCAAAGGCAAACTGCATGTTTCATCCTCTGTTACATCAAGTTCCCACAACTTGCTTGTCTAAACTGTGTTTTCACTCAGAGAAGACAAGGTAGAGAGTATCTTAAAAGGAGAGGGAGGAGAGGGTTGTAAACATAAATAAGAAAAAGTATGTGCTTCAATAGTCATGACACATTCTTGGACATGCATTTGAAGCACAGCTTTATGAAATGCACCAGGGAGTAGAGGAAGCATTTTTCCTGCTGTCCTTTGCCACATTTTAATAACGACTACCTTGAAAGGAATTACGAAATTCTCAGGTGCATCAGAAACAGGAGGCTCACCTCGTTCAGTGTTATGTAGGGTAACAACAGTGCATACAGGCAAAAAGAGGATCCCTGGCAAGTTTCAGTAGGTCACCAACCTGGGCACCTGAGAGGAATGTCACAGAGCACATCTGTCCTGCAGTGTAGACAGAGGTGGGGATAATAGTTCTACTCTAATGCTCTTTAATTATATTAAAGACTATGAAGATCTGAAGTACTGGAGGGAAATGGGAGTGAGACCAGGGAAGAGCAAATTCAGTTGTGTTCCAGAAACTGTACCCAAAAAGAACTGTAGGAATTTCCTACAGTTTCCTACAGTTTCCTACAGAAAGATGGCAAAACACGAGCTTTGGGATCAGCAGGAAGGTCATGCTCTTGTGTGGTTATGTAGCACACACATCCTAAAATGTCTCCCCACTAACCTTCCAATACTCTCACTGCTCTCTCAAGAGAAATTACCTCCCCAGATTTAGGCACCCTGGTAGAAGTAGCAAAACATGGCTTAGATACAGGTGATGCAATTCTCATTCCTTCAGCAAGGTAGAGTAACCCGATAGAGACAAGACAAATGCTTTGTGCCTCTAATTGTCCCTGTCACCCAACCTTTCGCTCTCTACTGATGTTCACTGGACCTGTCCTCACATATATGACTCCCCCACCATCTCCCATCAACCACATCTTAGTTCTGTCCATGTGGCAGACAGAGGTCCAACCTCACAGCATACTTACAAGTCCATCCAGTTGTCCTGCAGCCCGAGAAGGGGTCTGCTATGTACCACTTCTGTGGCATGAATCCAAACTGATATGGTTTTTAGCATTATTTTTCTTCCTGACCTACATTCATGTCCCAGCTGCAATCAAGGTTTTACTACATTAAGGGCAGCCCAAATTACTTGCAACCTCTGCAGGCACAGCAAAGAAAGGGAAAACCAAGATTTGAGTGAGAAAATCAATTAAATTAAACTGTCTGGGTCATCTGAGAAGTCAGGCTTCTGCTTAATTCCTTTACACAAGCATGTCCTTGCAAAATATTCATTTTAAAATACATTTCAATCATCCTCTCTAGACTCTTACTGAAATGTACCACCTTGTGCCAAACTAAAGGCATCAAAGTGGAGGAATATCAGATCTCCACTGCTTCTCAACATACAGATGCATGTCCGGTTCTACTCCCCCAAGCTGCTGTTGTGGCTGGTAAAATGCAAAAATCTAGACTGCTATATACATTATTTGATGTGACACATTCCTCATCAATCCTGTCAGACACTCATCTGCATGTCTCCCACAGAAGACTCCATAAAGAAGTAAGAATCTGTCTGCCAGGTTCTGTACTTTGCAGTTGTTAGGAGCCTTAGCAAGCCTCAGATTCCAGATAAATAGAAACAATAACAGTTGACTTGTTGATCAAAACCAATTCATGACTCATTGTTCATGGTCAAAATCCTTGGCTGTGCAACAGGTGGGAATGCTTCCTACTCACTTTCGACAGTGCCAGTGATCTTGCAACCAGCTGCTTTCTGACGTCAGAAGTACATTCCCAAAAATACATTTTGGGATACTTCCAGCCTACTCAACAAAGGGAAATAGTGTGGCAAGCTGCTCTACACTGTGTTTCCTAGGGATCCAGGCTGTCAGGTGACTCCACCTCTAACCAAGAAACCCTGGGGAAAATACATCAACCTTGTAGGAGACCTCTTTGATGCCAGAACTGTACAGAGCACAGACTGCAACACCTTCTTGCAGTGCCAGTGGAAGAGCAAGTCCTAACATGGGTGTTTCCAAGTCATCTGACACTTTGATATCTCACTTTGATGGCCCTTGTTCTGCTGTTCAGAGAAGATAGGACTTAGTTTGCTTGATTCCTCACTGAAAAATATTTGGGCTTCTATGGGGTTTGTACACAAGTGCAGAGAGTTCTATCAGTTCCTATTTTCTATCAAAGCCAGAAGGAACGTCTGGACATACGCTGTCCTTGACCAAGGGACTATGATGTCTAGCTAAATAAGAAAACAGGAAATTCAGTAGTAATACATCTGAAGATACTCTGACAGAAACATATTTTTGCAGCCCTATGTAAAGAAAATCTACTGTTTAGTGAGAGACAAACCAGAGACAATATTATGTTGTTTTCCTTTAAGTTTTGCACATTTGCTATTTTTTCACATATGTATGATCAAGCCCTCTTTTTGAAAAAAAAATTAACTCATAAAACATTGACAGTTTAGATTTTTTTCACCTCTTTATTTCCAATCCTCGGAAATGCAGAGGCAAAGCAAGTTGTGCCCCTGAGCTGACAGACTACTTAATGTTGTAGTGGTGCACTGAACTGCAGCTGAAGGTCCCAAGTGTTGCACTCAGTTTGGAGGAGTTTGTTGGAGCTGATTCTCAAGCAAATACTTTTGACTGAAGCACAGGTTGAGACATGCTGTTGAACAAGGTGATTATTTTGGGGGAGGAAGACTTAAGGAGGTTCCCTTAATCAGACTCCCCCTAGCATGCAATATAAATAAGTGCCTGACCTGCATTTGTTTACCTAGTTAGCCATGCTTAGCTAAACTGAGCTATATCATGGCCCCTAAATCAGAACCTTTTGATAAGGTGATTATTTAATGATTTTTTGGGCTCAGTTCAGCGCACACTGGGTCTCACCTAAAAAATCCATTGCGCAGGCTCGAAGGGTAAAGACCTTTCTCAAATCTTCGCTCGCGAAGACTGGCCATACAATACAAGGTTAATGATTTTTTACAAGTCATTATGAAAATGTTCTGGGATTGCCTCATGATACGCAAGGGCTACAGTAGGCAAAAAGGTACAATGAAGCAAGATTTAGAAAGGTGCCTGCAGAGCATGGAAAAAATCTGGGGTTTCCTTGGTTTAAATACTAATAGTGGACAGGATATTTCAGGAGGGAAGAAAAAGGTAGGAAGTGCAAAACCTAGATTCTTCTCTGGACTTCTAGGACCTGTTTAAAATTGTCACTTCTCCCTGGTGTGAGGAATAAGACCAGTGTTATAAATTGAGACCTGCATGTTCTCTAAAACCAGAGGAGTGCTCCATTCTATACTCTTCACTTGAGTCAACTTGATTTTCTGAAAAGGCAACACTAACAGTAGCTTGCCAAAGTCTCATAGCACTGCTGAAATCATGTTAGCAAAGAAAGATCAAAAATATTTTTGGACGACCTTTTATTGTTGTCTCTTAGAAATGTCAAAGTATTGTTTATGTTCCTTTGTGTCACCCGTAACAGTTGCACAATGTAGTGAGTAGCTGACCTATGTAGTCAGTGCTATATTGTTAGGCTGGGAAAGATAAGAAAAGCAACACAAAGTTTATCACACAGCTTTGATAAAGTAACACAGAGATGCCATCTTTTACTGAGACTAAATATTTAATGAAAACTTTGTGATTCAATTATATCAGAAAATGTTTTAACTATCTACTAGTTACCGTAACAGCCCTGGTGCAGTTTGAGGTCAACTAAAACAGTTTTGAGTCACTTCCCACATTTACCAGACTGAATAAAAGCAGCTAATCAGATAACTCAATAAGATCACAGTCTTTTTTTAACAAGCATTTTTGTACTCTTTACAATTTTATCCATTATGTTAGGCACCAAATTAAACTGAAGATTCAAAATTCAATAACCCAAGACCTGGCTGTCTAAAAAACCCGAAAACTCTTTGAATCTTTCTGATGCCCATGCAGTATTTCTATCTGGGAAAAATTACCTGTGCACTTTGTTGAACAGGAACTACTGGCATTTAAACAACACTGCAGGGAAATGGTGATTCTTTGCCCAGAGGGATGTCACCTATTATCCTAACCCATTCCAATGAGGAAGACTGGTTGGCCATCAAGAAACAACAGGTGTGTAACAACTCATATTTGAGTTTCATTGCATTACCCCAATGCAATGTGCCCAGTTCAAGCACCGAGAGGCAGAACAAGAAGTTGCTCCTGCTTATTTCTGAGTGGGAGGAAGTCTGGATCCATCCAGCATGGAATCTGGCCCAGGTTGTTCTCTAAATACAGCTGTCTAGCCTCTGCATATCTCTGCTGAGTTAAGTAGTCTGGTGTGGAAAAGCAAGCAGCAAGTACCAACCTACGTACTATACTGTCACCCTTGCACTTTGGAGTAAGCAGGTCTGCAAAAAAAAAATGGAACAAGTATCTGACTCTTTCTGTCAACCAGCAACTCATTCTTGAAAAGTCTGACACCCAGAAAAATTGCTGACTACATATAACTGAAGCCAAGACAGAGACAAGACTCCACACCTGCACAAAAATTCTGTAGCAGAACTGGAGAAGATAGTGCAGTTAATTTTCGTATCCTGCAGATGCGAGTCTGCTTTGCAAAGAAGGGGATAGAATCCTCAGCCGAGAAGTCACATAGATAAGAATATTTTCCCTTTCTTTCCCTTTACCCTGGGGAACTTGCAAGGATTTTGATCATCCCACCAAATGTTATTTTTTCAGTGCATTGGCTGTTTCTCCACTATACTTCCTGCATTTTCAGGCTCTTCAGAGAAGCAAAGACATAGAGAGCATGGCTATGTTGTTGTGTGCTGAAGCACTGTGGTAAGGCTCCTACTCATTACCATGATAGTAGCATAAAGTTGGTACTGCAGTTTGGAGGAGAGCTGAGGCTGTACTGCAAAGTCACAGAACTGCTCCCATTTATCCATATTTAAGACATTTTTGAAAGACTTGGGGATGGGGGTTATAGATTATTCTAACTTAATTAGCAGGAAAGACTGTTATTCAGACTCAGTAACAGCTATCATCAAAAGGAGAAAAATCAAGTCCCACCAATTAGAAAACTACAAGAACTACCTTTAAGAGAGATGTAATATACTTACTTGAGATGGTAGAAGATCTGACATTTATTCTCAGAGGCCCTGTGTATTTTTTCAGTCCCCTCCGTAAGATCCTTTGAACTCTTTGTCTCAAGACTTCTCTAGAATCCGTGGCGGAGAACCAGAATGTGAGCAAAGCCTCTGCCATCACACCATCAGCATCTGGGCTACAAACCAATGAAACAGTCTGGTTACCTTCAGCCCATTTCTGCACTTCTTAGCTTTTGTCTTAGCTCCTGTAGCAATGGCAATGTAACATAAAGGATAAGTTTTCAAACATTTGTACATTTTTGAGAGAAGGAATTTCCAAAAGAAATCCAAGCAAATGCTGAACAGTCAAACATATCATAGGCTAGAAGAAGGTATGATACTTTCTGTGAACAAATGGCCAGACCCATTTTATAATGGAGTCTAAAAAGCAGTCGCTGACTACATGCTTGGGACACGAGCAGGAAGGAATGAACCAATTTGATTGCAATGAAAAGCTGGATACACAGCACTTCAGAAACATCAGGGAGATGATTAATGGTATCTAAACCGACTTTTCCAATGCCCTGTATATACACAGAATAAAAATTTCCAATCATCATCAAAAAGGTACTTGAGCAAAGGGGAAAGACCACACAGCCTACTTCCACTACTGCAACCTCTTGGGAGAATGTTCCTAATAACCTCGTGTTGTGCAACAATAAATGAAACTCGGCAACATACCCACAATCTACTTATTACACTCAAAGAGATGGATCACAGAAGGGGCCTTTAGCACCTCACTGAAAAGTACAAATGGCACCCACACTGAGACACACAATTTCACAGTTTCTATGTAAGATAACAGAAAAGAAAAGGGAGGGAAATCTTTAACAGGTTGAATTCACC
Organism: Lepidothrix coronata; assembly: GCF_001604755.1. Taxonomy (NCBI): domain Eukaryota; kingdom Metazoa; phylum Chordata; class Aves; order Passeriformes; family Pipridae; genus Lepidothrix; species Lepidothrix coronata. Next base: position 1,852,538 of record NW_016690193.1, on the reverse strand, counting down.
TGGTAGTAGTATTTCTTTTTCCTTAGAGCATCAGATACTGCAAGAGACGGAGTGCTAGACTACAGACACCAAAGTGTCTAATCTGGCATAGTAAATCTTGCTCTGTGGTTGCAGATGGTTTATCCCTGGTCATTACACAGAGAAGATAAGAGCTTGCACAGAGAAACTTCTCTTCTGTGCCTCCTCCCACCTGAGCCAAGAAGCAATAACACAAGCCACAGCAGGTGAAATCACAGTTACTTCATACAGGCGGAAAGCTACAAGCAGGTTGCTCTGTCATTAGACAGGAAAGCAAAAGAGAAGATGTCCCAGTTATATCTCACTGCCTTGGAAATTCATAATTATATAAAGAAAAAAATAGAAGACAGGTAGCTTATATACAAGTCATGTGATCAGGCTATGATCTTTGAAACAAGCTCATACCAATATGAAACAGACATTCCCAATATTGCCAGTGAAGGGAAGTAAAAGGCCATGTGTTAATGAGCACACCAAAGCATACCAAGTGTTTTGTAGCTGACCAGAAAGACACACTCCTTGCCTCAAGGATCTCATAATTGAGACTGAGTAGTCATACATGAACTTTCCAACAGACTGTTTTTTCCATTTGTGCCAACTTCAGCATGATTACCACTCCATTTATTTTCCAGATATTATCTGATCCAACTGTGGGTGTTGCTCTGCATTTCTGAGGTGTTCCTTCACCTCTCCCCCCACTCCTCTTCCTGTGCTATGCCACACTGGAATTACCATATCAACTCTTGCAAGCACACCACGCCTCTCGAAACCCTCGGGTAAGTACAGCCCACTTTGAATCACTTATTATATAGCAAAGATCCAGAGCCAAAGACACCTAGTCAAATTAGTATTGTCTTTCTCAGTGAGCAGTAGTCATTATTACTAATGCATTATTTATACCGAGACAAAAAATATGCACAGTACTTTCCAAGTAAACTCACACCAATGACCCTGTTCAAAACACCTTGCAGTCTGAGCCCTAGAAGAGGCATAAAGCTTGTATATGTGAAAAAGTGAACAAGCTTTGGCGCATACAAGTCTTGCATCCAACACAGCAAACACCATAGCAAGTACCTCAGTCTGTCCTTGGGAACAAGAAGTAATGAAAAATATTACTTGTCCCTACAAATTGGTCTCTCGGATCCTTAAATCACCCTGTCTACACTTGCAACACTCTAGTATCAAAAAATACCCCTAAAGCTACATTCAAATAATGACTTACGTGTAACTGGGGATTAAACTAAGGTAGAGGAAGAGGCAGGATGTCACAAACCGTGTAAGAGCAAGGAGAAATACTTTCACAAGAATTAGATCTTTAGATCTTATTAGATCTTAGTCTTGCAGCTTTAGCCTGCGATAGTGTAGACATTCAAGTTTTACATGCAAAGCGATGGGCACTGTCACTCTCCCGAGTATTGCAATAGACAGTTATATAATACCTTAGCATTGCAATAGACATATATACAAAAAGGTCATTTTCAGCATTCAACAGTGGTAAAGAAATCAAATTAAACATTAGGCTTTTAGCAGTTAAACAGAGAATAAAAGAGGAAAAAATGTGCCACATTGCTCTGTGATAATCCCAACCACGGGTCTGACCCCTTCATCTCAAAAAGCAGGAACAGGAGACCTGAAAGAGATACAGAACAGGCAGTTCCTGCAAAGAATGGCGAAATAGGATCGGACTTTCAACTGAAAGAAAAGAGTGGATCTTATGGGATACAAGAGAGAGAAGGGATATGATGGGAGTGTCCAGTATCACTAACTGCATGGAAAGGAGGGGTAGTGATCAACTTTTCATCACCTCTTCCAGTACAAGAACTAAGGACCATTGAATGATCTAAAGAATCATTGAATGATTCACAAGTCCTTACTAAAGGACCGAGGTGCATGGATTTAAAGAGTCCAGGAGACAGTGGACAAGTCCTTGGAAAATAACTACACCGCGGGCTGCTAAACAAACCACAACCTCTTCAAGAAACCCAAAGTGGTAAATATGCGAAAGCAGGGAGCATACCAAGGAGCAGTTGTTGCAATCAACACGTCTGTTGTGCTGCTGCTATTCCCCAGGCACCTACTTATGCCCATTCTTAAAGCCACAATGAGAAGTGGGACCTTCTGAATCAGCACAGCCCAATTTTACTTGGTATGCCCAGGAAAACAGCAATACAAGAAGTGGCATCTGCATTACAGTGAAAGAAATAGTTTTGTAAATGCTTTTTATTTTTAGATAGCTTTAGTTATGTTTGCTTTATTAGCTAAAGCTTGCTCAAAATCTGAACACAAACTTGTATAGACTTTGGATTGACTGAAGTTTGTCTTCTGCATCAAGATCCAAAAGGAGGGCATGGTTCAAAACAAGATTATACTCAATTAGGGATTATGCTCTGGTGTTACATACAATACACTTTACTGAATCAGATCTAGCTGGGCTTGTTGTAAATTTCATTTTATCTCAGCTGCTTGCATTTATTATTATCTCACATACCTCACTCTGATTAAGCGTGAACGGATGTATTTTTTCCTTAAAATGGAATTGTAAAATGTCTTGTCGATCTGTTGAAAAAAGAAAAATATAAGATAACAAAAAAAGGAGGGAAACAGACATATTGCTGGAAGGAGCATTCAGAAAATAGTATTCAATTACAAACTCACAGCTTACAGAGGCAAGAAATGTAATCCAGCCCAGCCTCTAGATAACATTTGTTACAGACCTTTCCTAACCATCTCCCATTTGACCTAAGGCACATTATAAAAAGCAAGCTGATTTTTCTAAATGTCCTGTGACTACATCAGTGTGCCACTACAGTGCTGCCTCATCCAATCCCAGGCATAATGAGAAATATATAAATATCCTTGGGATACACTGCTGCAGTCTCCCAAAACACAGCCTTCTAAAGATGGCCCACAGAAACGATAGAGTATGCTGTGCTCTGCAGAGCCTCTCTTGTAGGGGTCCTTTCTGATACAACATTTATCCTTGGTTCTATAGAAATCTATAGCAAAGCTACCAGTGATCTCAAATTATGTCCCCCTATCGCCCTTGTAATTTTCCACATGCTAGAGGAATTGTCAAGCAACTCTCATCAGAAACTGGAAATCTAGGACTTGTAAGGAATCAATCTCCAACTGACATCTTTATTGGTGCCTGCTTAACCACATCCTGCTTTAGGCTGAATGTCATCTCGAGATTGCGTGATCAGACTGAGACAGCACAGTGTGATATCACATGACATGAAATTCTGCCAGGAATGGCTCAGAATCACTGAAGGATTGAGAAATAGCAAAGTCACTAGTGAGTTTTGCAGCAACTCCTCCTATCAGCAAGACACAGTAAATTGAACATATCCTGTAAACATCAAATGCATTACAGGAAAAAATACATAGAAATGCTTTACAACATCATGAAAGTAGTCTTTTTTGTGGTTTTTAGTCCATGAAGGCAGTCTGATTTACCCAAGTCTCAAGATGTTCTGCTTTCCAAAGGAAATTGAAAAATAATGGTTCTCAAACTTCTAGTACATTGAAATCTTTCAGATATGGAAACAAGCGTGTAAGCACGAAATCTGGGGTTGATTCATCCCAAGGAACACGAAACACCTCTTTTCCAGCCTTGGTTGTTGTAAGATGAAGCCTCATGTCATTACACAGTGATATATCAAAGCAGAATAATTTCAAATTGAAAATTGCACGTTTTATTTTTTAAGGTTATTTTAAGCATACATTAATAAGGAAAAAAAGAAACTTTCTTAATTGTCATACATTGAGCTGATGTTTTATCTTGCTGTTACTGGCAATTATCTGCAATTGCTTTGGCATTTGGAACAGACAAAATTCTATGGAAAAATACATCACCTACAACAAACTACTGTATATATGCAGAATGTGCTTTCTCCCGTTGCTTTGCAGATGTCCGGCTGCTACCACTGCACTTTACGAGGCATACAGTTAGAAATAAAGTGTTTTTATTTCCTGTAACTCTGCAGCCTGTTCCACTGCTATCCCCCTTGGTTATTGGAAGTATTTGCCATTAGGCAAAAGGGGATTTGTTTTGCTTTGGTGTTTTTAATTATAACATTTGCTTATCGTTTCTGTCAGTGTTAACTGCTTCACTGGTGATTGTGTAAGTAGAAGCATGTAGCTAAGCAGCACTGCCAGCTTTGTGGCATGCAGTGGCATGTGCTATCTTTGACTGCACTGCCTCTGAGAACTTTTGAGATCTCTGGGACAGTGACTTCTTTGCAGAGTGCTTTGCAATCAAAGAGAGCCCTGAGCTGGGCTGAGGCACACCTCAGGCTTCTACATTGCCAACAAGTAAAGCAAAAGCAGAGTGACTTTCAGCTTGGGACTGAAGAGGGCAAGAATTCACAATCCCTTGCAAGGGAGGATTAAGTCAGTATGACATTCCCAAATCCTTTATCTCCTCTTGACAGCTGTGTTTTCGAGGTACCTGTACTGTCTCAGATGGCAAGTTTTTTTCCTAAACTTTCTATCTGCATTTCTACAGCAGATATAGGGATCCTTACTTCTGTCACCCATTCTCTTATGTATCTGTTTTTTCAGCCTAAGCAGCTCATGTGACTGTGTTTTTTGTACTCCCAGCATGTCCAGCTTTCTCCTTTTCTCCTCAGCCTGGATCACTTCCAGGATGTTCCAGACAGTCTGATCAGGAACACCTCGTGTTGCAGGAGACAAAGACTTCCAGTGACATCTGACAAAACACAACTCCACACAGTACTTTTTTACAAAAAGAATCTAGGAAGTCCAAATGCAACTGACCTATCTGCAACAGACACTGTTTTCAGAAAATTAAATCCAAAATGGATTTAATTTAAGTTTTTTGGAGTATGGTAGTTAGTTCTATGGAGTGAACAGGAAGCAAGCAATTTAAAATGATACCAAAATTACTAGATTTGTGTTACTGCCATTTCTCTTTCATATCTGATTGAGAAAGTAGACACACTTCCCACTTGTCACTAGTTTTCCCATCCTTAAGAGTTGCCCTAGTATTACATCACCAACAGACAAAGAAGTCACTGGAGAGTGGTTTTGTTTTCAGTGAGCCTTTCAGAGCCTTTACCACCTTCAAACGTGACCTAGTGTTTTTCACTTTTGTGATCTGCTGTATTTTATCAGGAAAGAAAGTCTACCCAAACTTCTGCACTGTGGCCCCTGTCTCTCACCTGCTGATGAATTTTTTACAAATATGACCCAAATTTCTTCTTTCCTTCAACAATGATTTTGGTAACTGAATTATTAACATTAATCTTTATATTCATACAGAGTTTATGCAAGAGGAAAAGATGTAGGAGTGTGACTTCAGATAGCAACTTTCAAAGATTAATGTTCTGTATCAGGTTTTACTGTTCATCTTCTGATAAACATTTCTCTCCAGCCTGCTTATAGCTTTCTTTTCAGCTTGAGTCACAATCCTGGAAGCAAAAGCAACTAGAACTTTGTCCAGTAACTAGTGGGACCTGGCCCTGCTTGAGAGAAGCATGTACACTCATTTTAAAGATTTTGATTTGATTACAACACTCAAAAGTGACACTATCATGACCAGATCCCTTAAATGCACCACTGATTAAGTACATCTCATTTGTTTTCCTGGTCCTTGTCTAGCAGCAGCTCAATGGTGACAGTTTCTGCTGCTGCTGCGGGCAAAGTCTATGAGCATTCTTAACCAAGTGCCAAGTCCTGTTCCTTTCAAGTGAGCAGCATTTTCCTGACAGCTTTTATTTTAGCATTTGTCCAAACAAGATTTTCTTTAAGCTAATATTTGCTGGCTAGTTTAGCTCAATGACATCTGGTATTTCCTCAGTTTAATTTCATATCCTTTATCCTTTTTACTAAACTTCTCTCTGTGCACTATGATTTTCTAAGACAGACTATACTTCATTCCTGAATGCTGGCCCATCCAATATAGTAACTAATAATGGCTAGTACCAAAGATGCAGTAAGGGCAAAAATATCCCACGTGTACAAACCTAGCCACAGAATTTTTTTCCTTTTTCCTTGCAGCCAGAAGTTGCTTTATACGTTGATGAACAAGCCTTCTTTTCCTATCCCATTTTGAATAACTCCAGATCTCATCATTATGCACTTTTTCTTGTGTTGCACCATGCCTAACCCTCTGAGGCCTGTGAGTAACCTACTAAAATCTTTGTGATTTCAGAGTCACCCAATATACCCTGCCTCCCTGGGACACAAAAAAACCCTAAGCTCTGGAAGTAAGTCACATGACAGGGATCCCCTCGCTCTGGTGTAGTATGGAGCTGACATGAGCTGGGCTTGCCCAGATGTGTAGCTGGGTCTGGAAGGGACCCAGCAAGGTGAGCAGTGTCAGGCCCTTGCTTTCTCCCACCAAACACTGCTCTGTCACTGCATTCAGGGTAACAGGATTTATCAAAACGTTTTCTTAAATCTAGTTTGATAGAACTTTCCTCTTAAGTATTTGCTGAACCCACTGAATTACTTGCATGGGATATTCAAAAGCATTCAGTAGGTTTGGGAGCACAAATCATCTTGTTGCTCAATAGTATTGCATTTTTGCCTGCTGCCAGTTCAGTCCTTCAACAGCTATCCTCATACTACATTCTTCCTCTTACTTCACTAGCTGCTTAGGGTGTAAAGCCTATTATTAGTGATTTTTAAAGCTCTTTGACTGTAAATATTAATTGGAACCTGCCACTTGCTTCAGTGACTCTCCCCAGATTACAGCGCAACCGGCTGAGATCCCCAGAGCTGCTCATAATGTAAATCCAGTAGGAGCTCCCTGACATTTTTCCTGCCCTGATTTCAACTAAGGGGTTGAGAGAGGACATGAAGAGAAATAATGACAGGGACAGCAAAAAAAAAAGAACCTGGCAGTGTCCTAAACCAGGATATGGACATCACACTCTCCTTGGAAGCAGACATATCAATTACTACACAATAGCCCTACAGCCACAGTCCTCGTCCAGGGTGAAGAAAATGGACCTGAAGGAGAGTGAGTGTAATAGTCCATGTGCCTACATCAAACCAGAATATCAGAAACTTTCCTATCAGAAACCACACATTCACAAAGACAGCATGTGTCACAGCAGGCAAGGGCTGTGTGATCCCAAATATCTGTAAATGGTATCACAAACTCTTCACAGGGTTTAAGCTGACCAGGCTCCTGAAGCTGAGGATTGAGTTAGCACTGCCTGAATGCACTAAAATAAGGTGTTCAGCTGGATGGTTCCTGGAGGTGTCAGCTGCAAAAGAGGAATAATTGTCCTTGTACAGTAGTTCCTAAAAAGATTGGTCTTTCAGATAAAAGAAATTAAGAGGACTAATACATGGCATTAATGTCAGGATTTAAAGTACCATGCTCATGCCTAGTGCAACCAATTTCAAAGGCATGTAATGACATGACTGTTTCATTATAGTGACAGCTGGAATTAAGGTCACCTGAGTATTCCCGTTCCTCCTCCCTGCTTTCAATTATCCATAATTAGCTTCCTAAAACTTTCACACTGCTATTGAAATTTTGTCCACTTAGAGAGGCGATTTTTCCAGCTTTTGGAGAGAAAATTGAATTTGGAAAGAAAACCACCTGTGCTGATATCCAGAGAAGGGCTTTGTGTTTAGTTCCCCCCCACGCCCTCCAAATAATACACTTTTCCCAGGAAAATGACTGTGTGCCCACTGGGTTTTTTTAAGTAATGCTTAGAGGTAAGGAGCTGAAATACAAGAGCAAATGCCTCTTAGGAAAAGAATAGTTTTATGAAATCTAAGGAAGATCGTGGTGGTGTATTCAGCTTGCAAGTGCCCAGATACCATCAACCACACAACTTCAGTATTGAATTTGGATTCTCACTTTTGAAAACATCAGGTTCTAAGCAACCACTCTCTTGACTAGCCAGATTTTGATCAGCAGTTCACATCTTCAATCACTTCATTGATATAATTACCTGCAAACAATGCAGTAATTCTGGATTGTGGATATATAATTAAGATAAGGTTCTACCCTTAATCATACACACTATCGATAGCTGCCCTTTACATCATTTTGAATTCCTTTTCCAGCTCAGGTTTGCATCCATTTTCCTTGTGCACATTTTTTAGATTTTTATGACACACACTGGAACTAAATTAGAGTTACTTATTTATTGGTAGTGGGTTGGTTTATGATTTTCCTGGATTTGTATGTGCTTATTAGAACTTCTGCTTTGATGGACCAAGAAAAAAATATGAAAAAAAGAAAAATCAGTTAGCATGCCTATTATTTGAGAAAATTGTATTTCATTAATAAGTCAAAGAATCAAATAAGTTAAAGGATTACTGAATTTAAGTGGGAGAAAAAGTTGGATATTAGTAACATTTTTGATAACTAACCATTCACCCTGTAAATTCATGCAATTTAGGTGGAGCACACCAACATTTTGAGATATTACAAGTGATGAAAAACACTAAGCTGCAGCTTCATGCACTACGCTGCATCAGCTCACACCAGCATTTGAAAACGCTTCATATTTTCCTCAATATTTTTTTTTGCTTCCTGTGCTACTGTGACCCATGGATACAGGAAAAACTGGAAATGAAATTTAAAGCAAGAAAACATCTCTTTTATTAAATCAATACATGTGCCAGGGATCTTTTTCTTCTTTTAATTTCAATAGGAATTTCTGAAAAAAGCATCACAATGAGTTGTGGGTGTTTTCTGTGAGTTATTTCCTCTCTCAGTGTACAGCACTTCACCTATCTCTTTAAGGCCACACCTGTATATATGCATACTGACAGTCAAGTGTGCCGTCAACCTCTAATTCCAGTCCTAAATAAACAAGTCATCAGTTTGTCATCTTGGCCACTGATCCACTGCCATTTTTTCCCAGTTGGCTGAATTACCATGGAAAATCCTTTCTGTATTGTTTCTAGCCCCAGTCACCCATAGAGGGCACCCCGATTGTACCATGCTAGTCCAAGGACAAGGCTTCCTATTTATAAGAACCATTGCCTTAAAATTAAGTTTATAAAGCAGAAGTTGTCAAATGCGCTACATTTATTTTGGTATATTTTCTCTCAAAATGTTCCTTAAATATATTTTTTTTACATAGATAAAAGATTTTTTTCCCATTTTACAATATTGTTTGTCAGAATAAGAAAAAAGGGAGACTATTATAAAAAAGTCTCTAAAAAATTTCATTTAAAAACTTCATTATTCTGGCTTTTGTACTATAGATGCACTTGTAAATAAAATTGCCTTTAGTGATGTACAAGAAAACCTTTCAGTAAAAGTGCAGTTCTTTACACCTCATATCAATACTAAGTAAGCACTTGAGGGAGCACGTACAGAGCCTAAGAATGCTTGGGTTTAAATAAGGGCTTAGGTTTTATCTTTTGGGATCCTTATCTTCAAACACTGCCAAATTTCTTTTGAAATTTATTACAACCAGGAACATTCTTACTGAGCTTGGTCTGGGTGCCACAAGACAGAAAAGTCCTTGAAAAGACCTGGCTGCTGCAGATACCATAATTTCTGTGATCTGGCCAATTTATATTAAATTTTCTTTTGTTTCAGGGGCTGAGAGGGGAAAATAAGTGGTTTTGGGGGGAATAGCACACACAGCAGATGAAGTTACGTGATACTTGTAGATACTTGCACTTTTCCTTTTACTGTAAAAATGAGAGTCATGTTAGACTCCCTTGAACTTCAGCATACTCCTCTTTCTTGGGGCATGTTTACTTATCATCACCAAAATAGTCCTCAAAGTCTGGTCTCCCAGAGCAAACAGTCTTTAGAAGTGTTTCAAAAATACTGCCTTGGGGATCTACTCCAGCCCAAGGACCATAAGGCCCTGATACAGCAAGGAACAGGCTTCTGAGCTTTACCTTAACACCCACGTGCAAGGTGTGACAAACACACCTCGTGCACAGTTTCAGCCAGATTTGCAGCTAGCTCTTGGCTCTGAAGGAATTTGTGTTTCACCTCTCTCTCTCTCCCAAATACACACACACTTCTGCTCCCCAGGAAAACTCGAGGCATGTCTGACTTGAAAAGGCCAAGTACCGTAAAACAGCAGTCTCATCTGCTCACTCACTGCTGTTGTTGGTGTTTTCAGCTAGGCTTCGAGTTCAGCTGTGATGGAAACCCTAGTCAGGACTTTGACTGACCCTCTAGCCCTGCAGATGTGACAGTAAGTTGTTCACAACTCACATGATACAAGATATTTCCCGATATTGGGATGACTGCAAGCTTATCCCTGGTTATAAAGCAGAAAGTCTTTCTTTTACATGCATCCGGTTGAAGGCTAACTCTTCCACCACACGAGGTTATCAGGTGTTAAAGCTATGCTTTCCATTGAAGCATAGATGTCTATATGGGGGTTCAGAGAGAACAAACACAAAGCAACTTAAGTACTGTGATGAGAGTAAATAAAATCCAAGTGTGCCAAAGAAACTAAGCAGATCCTTTCCTGATTACCCATAGGCACTTGAAAAATTCTTTTTTATCTCCAGAGATCTCTTCCCAGATGCTGAAGTGGCTTTATGGATTTGGCCTTTCAATTGTCTTTCCAACTCAGTTCTCTGTCTACACAGAGGAGATATCAGTGCCCAGGGGCTAGCAAACTGTTTCTTGGTCATAACTGAATTGTGCTGAATCAGATGAGTATCTGCGCTACTGAAGATGCAGAAGACAAAGTGAGCTTCCATTGCTCCCCACTGGTGTCTTTTGAGGTGGTAGCCAGAGGGCAGCTAAACAGAGGCATTGGATTCAGCTGACAAGCCCTCTTTGTGAACCACAAAGCAGCAGGGACAGTGCAGAGCTGCAGAGAACTGAGTACCAAATGCTGCACCTGTCAGTTCTTGGGATCCTCATCCACATTGCAGCACAAAGAACTGGAGAGGGGTGTGGGAAGGGAGGTGCATGGCACCTGCCTGCTCCTCTGTTTCTTCTCCACCTCATCTGTAGTGAGAGAAGTGTGTTAATAACCTCTAAAATCATCATCTGCCAAGGGAGAAAACTGCCTTCCTCCTCCCCAGTACAGGGACTCGGCAGTGAGCCATTCAACTGACCAAGAACAGACAGAATCATCAGGACTGTTCTGCAGTATTTTCCTGTGGTATCACAAGTGTCTCTGCAATACTCAGTAGAGACATTATTTCTGAATTAAACCCACACTAATTCAGCTCTATCAGATAGGACAAACTTCAAGAGCTGTATTCGTTAAAAACTTTCCCCGAACATCTGTACTTAAAGACGCAGAAGATTCTCTTGTCAGTTGATGTCAGTGAAGAAAGATGTCTGTTTCTAGAAGAAGTATCCTGGCACACAATAGTGAGTCCTGAGGTGCGAATTACTTGATGAATTTCTATTAATTCAATAGAAATATTTGGATAGGCAGTATTTTCCCAGGGGAAGTATCCAGGTATCATTTTAATATAATCCTCAACCACCCTACCCAGATCCAGCCAGTTAGTTCTGTGTTGGTTTCAGATAGCTGAAGGAAAGGATAGCCCAGGTGCCTTGTGGATTATGAGACAACAGGGGAAATCCATGCCCATCCATTTAATGGCTCAAGGCACTCAAGGAGGGAAAACAAACACCTCACCTCTCCCCCAGCCACCCACCTAGCCAAGGAGGGAGCCACGCTGCGCTCATACCTGAGGAACATTCACCCACCCAGCTCCAGCCTGGTTTACCATCACATGGGAGCAGGAGTAATAGGGGATAACAGACAGGGCATAACCCCAAAAGCTGGGAAGGGTCAAGTGTCTAACACAAGATTTGACAGGGAGAAGCAGCCTGACATCAGGGCTGGGAACAGCTCTGGGCAGAGAAGGAGATAGGGAAATACTCGGTGCCTGGGAAAGGAGAAGGGTTGCATAGACTGTCATTGAAGAGGAGAAAGCCCACAGCTTCCAGAAGAAAGTATCAGAAAGTTATTGTAGTGGCAAAAGAGACCCAACAAGTACATTTACAAATCGCTGGTGGGCAGGGTAAAGCCTGGTGTCTGATTCTATTGAGCAACCAGAAATGCACTAATGGGGTCACATGCTGTGACTGCTTGGTATCCACCTCTCTCTCACAGCTAGAAACTTGCCAGCCTTCAGCTGAGACAATTCCCACTGAGATGGGCTTGATGTTGTACTCATTTCAAGCTCTCCTGAATGCACATCTTCTCTTGGGATCAAAGATGACTTTCCACACTGGACACAATGCCCCTTCACCCTTCTTCCTGCACATAGGGCAGTTACTGCAGCTGCCCAGAGTAGGCAATTGGGATCATTCCAGTCACCCAGGTCTATCTGGCTGTCTCAACTCTCTCCAGACTTTGGCATGCCAGAGAGGCTGAAGAAGTAAAGCTTGAAGCAGAGCCTTGAAAATCTCCCCACAGGATGTTCTTTACAAGAAAGTAGTTAGGGTGTCCAGGGCGTTCTTGGAAAATCCAAAAGAATTAATAGATTTTGTGGGAAAAGAAAAAAAATTCAAGTCTGATGCAGGAGGTGGAGAAAACTAGTGGGTGAAAGTTGTGCAGATCAGCCACACAATAAGTGAGCCTATATAGAATAGCGGCTCCTTGGTAAAAGAATCATAAGGCTGTGACTGTGCCTTTTTTATCCAGCGTAAGAGGGGACAGTCTGGCACAGTGCACTTTAGCTTGGCAAGGGAAGAAGGACTTGTCCAATTAGAAAAACAAGGAGGCTCTGGTGCGCTGGAATATCTCTTTCCCAGTGGCATTCAGTCAGGTCTGCTTTTTCAGGAGAGAACAAAGGGAACTCTCACAGCCACTTGCAGGAAGCCACTCAAGGAGCAAAGACCTTTCATCATCTGTTCCTCAGTCCCCCCAGCTCCACCCCAGAAGACATTTTCCAGACTTTCCAGTCAGCCCTGAGATGTTGACTGGTGCACCAGCTTCATCAGCTCTCTGGCATGATCTGGCTGCATTCCCTCCCACCTTCAATGAGATAAGAGTCAGGAATGTTGTTCACACAATGGGTGTTACTACTCAAATCTGGAAACCAAAGCAAACACCAAGACCTTTACTGCCAATCCCAAGGAAGGCATTGTAGACTTCCCTATGGAAGCAAACACATTTTTCCTGATGAAACATCAACTCTGAAAAGAGCTCCTTTCAGGGTTGTTCTGGAGAAAAATGAAGGAGGCTGCATCAGGGAAGGGATCAGAGAAGGCAGCACTTGTCAGGGAGTTGCACTAACTCAGGTAATTTGAATGCTTCTGATTATCAGAGATGATTCACTTCTGTTCACTTTGCACCAAGTGTTGAGAAAGACATTGCATTTATCTTCATTGACTCACTGTTTCACAACATGAGCTTAAGGTATCCTTAATACTATGACAATGGGAAGGCTTGGTCATCCATATCCTGACACTAGCCAGGGAAGGACTGCAAAGGATTTCAGTAAATCCAGACAAATCAGAAAATGTGGTAAAGAACTCAATTGTCTCCTCCTCTATTAAAGAGATGGTGTGAAAATCTGCAAAATAAAAATGCGGATGTTCTGAGACAAGAAATCAAGAGGATATGTGCGTGTCTGGAAAGATTGCTTTGATTTTAATCACCACAAGGTGAGTTTTTCTGTTATAAAATCAGACTTACAAGGAACATATTGTTTCTTTACTGTTCGGAGTTGCTTTCAGTAAGCTTATGGACAATTGTCAATCTCACAAATCCTTGTTAGATGGAACATCTGGAGCTAAAACCACAAAAAGTCAAAGATTATGCCAGGGACCATTTATATAAGCTGACCTAAAATTAGAGTGAAGAGTTCATAAAATTTAAAAGAGGAAGGTAGAATTTAATGGCTGAATTAAAGACAACTCTTAAGAAAATCACAGGAACGAAGGAAAGGCAACACAGTTCTTTGTATGTTTGTTATGGTGTTACTTATCAGGTGCAATCAACATGCTCTGAAATAATGGTTCTCACTGCTCAACCAGCATTGGTATTTACTGTTACTACCATCAGAACTGCTCAACACCCAGAGAGGAGACGGGGTTTCTAAAGCATTGGCTTCCATTCAAGCATCTAAATTGATAGCCATGTTCAGAGGAAATCTGACTGCATTGGGGACTGTCTGAAAGAACCTTTTAGCTAAAATAAGTGTTTCTTTGCCAAAGTAGCCACATGTTTTAAAAAATGATGAGGGAATGGAATGGGAGAAAGGGATACATTGTACTCGATGAAGCATTGTTCCTCAGACTTCTTCCCAGTCCTTGCCTTCCTTCCACCTCAGCAAGACACAATGTCTTCTTGGTCAGGGGAAACATTCCCTCCCCAAGGTCCTATATCACAAGGTTAAAAACCTGCAATTATTAGGTAATAGTTGTAAAGCAGTAGCACCTAGGTGAACACAGCTTGTGTAAGACTCTATACATGCAGATATGCACCAGAAGCTCATCTTAGGAAATATGGTATGGTCCCCAGTGGGCAAAGAGGGTAGAAAGAAAACAAATGCACACAGATAAGAGGATAACTAAGATCTCTGATGCCCTCAACAGTGGATCTGTGAAGAGATGCTAGCACTGCCAGATCCCTACACAGCAGAGCAATGAACACCGCAGCTCACAGTTTGTTGTGGACAAGTGATATGGCCCTAAATTAAATGATAGTGGGGAGCAAAGCATTGATTGTCCTATGAACTGGCCACCTGTGCATGGCTGCCAAATGGGAGGTAAGAGATATGCATCGGATTCTGATGAGTGAAACACAAAAAGATACAAGCACAATCACGTGCTTATTGTTGTATAGAGATGAACTCTGTAATTAGCATTTGTGGGGTAGTGTCTCAAAGAGAAAACAAGAAAGGAAATTGCAATGTGTCTATTTATTTCCATAGCTACTCTATGACTGAGAGCCACTCAGCAGCCTCTGCTATTTGTGGGAGGGTTTCCCAACAAAACATACCAAAGGCGCAGGAAAAGGGCTTGTGTGTTGTTTTCTCAACATACAGTCACAGCCCAACAGGTATAGTTCCCCACCCTGTAAAGGAGAGGGTGTAAAAGAATGCTGTCCTTAGAGACAATGGGACATAAATCACAAAGCCAGGCTCAGGGCAGCGAAAGAGAACATACACAACTGATCAGTGATATAGGAGGAAGACGACATTATTGTCAATATCTACTTCACCACTGCAGGGATAGAGAGAGGTGACACACTAGAACACACAGAGGGGGAAGTGCCTGGTCTACCAGGTGTGATCACAACTCTCATGCTATCCATTCTGCTCACCGTGGGGGCCGAGGGTACACCAGACACCTGTGGTCAAGAATGTGCTGTTCACATTAATGACTGTTGTACTATCATACAGTCCTTCATGGAAAGGCACAACGGTCCAAACTTACCAGTCTCTCAACCCTCTCGCTCAGGTCTCTAAACCTTCCTGAGGACTGTCTGGAAAATTCATTATTGTACCGGATGTTGGTGAGTTTTACATTGGCACTGTAATAGAACAGCTTCTGATCTGTAAGGGAAAGAAGAGGAATAGGCAGTACTCGAAGCACCAAGATGAATGAACTTTAGAAAAACACCTGGGGCTGACTGATATCCAGACATCTAGGAAGTGGATGAGCCTTCACATATATCCAACCCATTCAAATACAGCTTCCAAAAGCTAGGAGCCCAGTAGCAAGCACTCAGTTGAGTTAGGTGATCAAAGCCCAGTTTCTCCAACAGTTACGCTTGTGGCCAACCAACAGCACTTCGGGGCTCACACGGGATCACAAGCTTCATCTTCCTGCTCAGTTACCTTTCTTCCTGGCCTGCCAACTCAACACCAAGCCCTGGCAGGCAGCTGCTAGTGATCGGGAACAGGGAACAGCAAAACACCACAGACAGACATGCAGAAGGCTCTGTTTGTCACTCATGTAAGGGAGACCAGAAGACTTATGTGTTGACTTAATCACAGAAGTAGATAATGAAAAAAATGTGAAACAAGTGAAAGCAAGTGAAAGCCAACAGAAACCACAGCCCTAAACCACCCTGCTCAGCAGGAAATGTTCCTAAGAGATCTGCAAAGATGCTAAATGAGGAAGGAAAGAGAGGTCTGGAGAAACCAGTGTTTTTTCCCCAAGTGAGCTTTAGACAGACTGGTGAAAACTCCCAGCACAACAGGCACAAAATAAATGCACTAAGCATAGGAACAGTGATATATTATGTAAAACTTACCATACGCCAGAAAATAAACTAGGAGACCAATGGTGATAGCTGCTGCCACTGCTGTTCCAATAACAATTAGAGCAATTTTCCGGGGCTCAAGATGTCTTATTTTAATAGCTGACTGATGAATTCTGGGGAAAATTAGGAAAAACAAAGGGAGAAATTAGTAAGATATTCTTTTCTATTTAACAACACCTCCCCCCCCAAAAAAAAGAAAAAAGAAGGTAAAGTTTTCTCCCTTGATGAGTCCACATGATTCTTCCTAGCAATATTAATTGACTTCTCACCCTTCAACACCCTTGAAAATGAAACCGTGACTCAAGACTCTTTTGAAATAGATGTTGGGATGTGCTAGAAGTCAAAGAACACAGACAGGTTTGAGGGTTTGGTTTTTTTATTATTAGGGCCAAATTAAATAGGAGCCCCGCTAAGATTCTTATGTGACTCCCGACTATATATCTGCAAGAATAAAACTTAATTTTCAGCTAGGTGAACTTTCATACAGCAATTGGTAAAAAGCACCCTCTGATTTGTTAAGTACATATCTATACATTATTCAAGCTGCTCAACCCATTTCAGCCTCCAAAGCAGAGCTGGACAAAAAAGAGAAAGAGATTTCAGAGGGCCAGCCTTTGCTTCCTGTTTTGCTTAGATTGAATCTAAAAGCAAGAAGAAAGCACTGCTTCAAGCAGTATTTGCTGAAGTGATAGAATGACAGGGAAGGGCAAGGACATGTGAGCAGACACAGGTAGGAAACCTCACCAGATACTTCTCTCTGCCGTGCTCTTAATTACAGGTGCTAATCCAAATTAACTCAAGGAAAGTCAATGGACAGTCAGTACTATAGTTAAACAAAAACTACCTGAAAAAAGTTGGTTACAGCAAATTCTACCTTTGTCTATAAACTCAAAGACACCTGAAGATCTTTAAAACAATTTTTCTACTTTATTACAAAAAATACAGAAGAGGAAGCAACAATTTTTGGCAAAGAGTTCTTAATTGTAGAGTCAGATACCTCACTCATGCAGACATACCCACCTTCAGGTTAAGGTATAGCCTACCATAGGAAAACAGGCTGCAGGGATCCTCTTCTGAGGCTGCAAGACACCTCAGTGAGTTCCCACATACAAAGTACACATAGCTCACTCCCAGAACATACATCTCATGAGCCATAAGTTTAAATGCATTAAAATAAGTTGAAATAATTGCAAGCAATCACTGCAATTATTTGCAGTGCAGGAAAAAGACAGCAAGCACAGTGTGCACGGTACATAAATACCGAAGCAGGTCCTGATATTTCATTCTAATTCTATTGCAATGCCTTACAATTACAGCCTTATTACTGTGACCTGGAAAACAACTGACTTAGGCCAAATATCATGATATTTGGTTGAATGAGAATGGGAATAATAATTTGTCACTCAGATCTGTTGAGACTTGTCCTGCTTCTCCTATCTAGTGTTTCCTTCCCCCCTGCTACCGTGTAAAACACCTAGTAACCTCTCATCGAGTTTGATTCAAAATGCATCTGTGAATCCAAAAAAAAAAAAAAAAAAGCAAATTAAATAGTCTTGTTAAGAGTCCAGAGAAGAGCAGCTCCAAAATTATTTCTCAGACTACTGTATGGAAGTTGCCTTAGAACTTTAACTGGAGAAATTAAAAATAAGCAAGTATAAGTAGTCAGGACTTGTTAATAAGAATATTTCTAAGTAGTAGCTTTTAGGTGAAACCATAAAGTCAGTGGTGAATTCAACTTTAATTTTTCATGTGCGTTTGTTGTTTTATGGTTTGTTGGGTTTTTTTCCCCACCACTACAGCTAATAGTCTTTTGCATGGTTTATATGCTTTGCAAATGTGTCTACTATGTTTGAAGTGAGATAAAGTTACAGGAAAAGCCAACAAAACAACCAAAAAAATTGCATTTAACTTAAGACAACCTACTCTTGTATTCTTGTAGATACTGTCATTTAAAAGGTAGTTGTCTTGATTAAGCTGCACAGAAGGAAAACATTCAGAAGGTCTTTCAGCTATAATGATCCTGGCATAGCCCCAAACCAAAATGTTGGGTTGGAGAAGCCCATTTGAAAGGCTGAATGCCACCTCTACACCGCACTAGGTGAGCCTGAAGAAATTAGTGCCTATCATATCAGCGAAACAGCGGTTTCAGACCAAAGTAACATGACTGGGACACAGTTAAATAGAGCACTATAAATTTGAAACCTTTTCAGCATTTTTTTTACATACTGTAACATTTTTTTATAACTCTTCTTCTTTATTTCTTCTTTCAAGTTCCGTGTTATCATTTGTCAAAGACAAACCCCAGTCCATAACAGTTACTCACGTGTGTAATTTTACTCACACATGTGACTTTCACTTAATTCATGAAACCTGTTTGAGAGCAACATTTCAAAGAGGTGCAGAGGGGTCTCAGCACCAGCTTCTAAACTGAATTTCCTCAAAGAAGAAGCTGTTTGATAAATACATCTTAGAAAGTCACTTAATGGAGAGGGGGCATTACTGTTGGGAACTTGGATGTCTTTTTTCTTTTTGTTTTGTCTGAATAAACTTTCTCCCTTCCTTTTACACATAAGCATGAAACACCTGTTAAATTTTATTCTCCGCTCCTAATTTCTTTTGAAAACAAAAATTGGTTTTAGAAACAAAAGGTATTTTTGAGCAAAATATCCTTGATTAGGCTGTACTGTCTGGATGCTTCCCCATTTGAATAGGCATTCTGCAGACCAGGAGGATTTCAAATCCAGGTTTTCAAAGATATTCGTGAGACAAACCCATAAAGATCATTGAAATGATACTTTTCCATTCCCATTAACTTTGAGATTTATTGCTGCTTTGCTGTATCTCCTGAGGTTCATTCCTCAAATATTAATTATTGTATCTGACAACATGTCCCACTGAGTAAAACTGAACAGTACTTACAGGGGTTCAATACACACAAGAGAAGCAACCATGCCAGAACTGAAACAGCTTCAATCCATGTGATGACGTGTCAGGGCTTGAATACTCTGCAGAGAGCTGATAAAGTTCAACAGTGGGAATTTACTTTCTCAGATCAAGAGTCTAACAGTCCTTTTTAACTCCTTTGGAACTGTCTGCCTCCAAGAGAGGGAACAGGGAGCGTAGCCTAGAAATGCACAGTAGGAAAAAACACACCATTTGGGGAGATCACTGAAGTCCTCCAGAGCAGAAATGGAAATGAAAATTTTAAGCCTGAACCAAATACCTGAAGCTGAAAGCTTTCCACTGACTTCAGAGGGCTTTCTGACAGGGCTTTTCTGTCTGCAGCTTAAGTGGTCCTTCCCTCTTCCCCAGAAACTCTGCTCTTTCCCAGACAACCATGCCCATGCAATAATCTTAAACACATTGCAATCACAGACTGGGTTTCATCTCTTGGCAGAAGACTGCCAAGTCCCAGACTAAGATTTGTCCTATTAGGAAGAGGAGTGAAATATTTGCTGACAGAGAGAAACAACAAAAAATGATATAAAATTGCTCACATTGCCATGACAATTTTACTTGTTTGTCCTCTCTTTGTTTTCTAATAATTCCAAACACTGTCTTGGTTTTCCAACTGACTCATTTTCCTAGAAATACCCGCTGAGACCTTTCCTGAACAGTAGTAGGAAGCTACTGGAGCCCTGCAGTCCGTACTTGTGTTCCTTCCCATCACACACAGAGAAGACCTCCAGGAACATTATCCTCAACAAGGAGCTCACACCAACAAACACAGAGCCAGAGAGATCCCTCCTGTTATGCGTTTTACAAGACAGACATAAGAAGGACACAGTTAATAATGTCGGTCAGCGTTTTTAACAGAGGAGTATCAGGAGAAAAAATCAGTGTCAAAGAAAAATCAGAAATTAAGAGTACCATTCAGTAAACAAATAATAAACACTTCATTAAATAAATCATGTGTGCACTTGCCTCACTCCAGCCTGAAACTGTTTGTTTACAAAAGAAGTTAGCGTCTTTTACCTATTGGAATTTACACTCACTTCTTGCAAAGAAGCAGAATTACAACTGCCTTCTATGAGTCAAAATGTCTGCTTCAGAGGAAAAACCTCAAAAGACTTCCTCACTGGGGCTCAAGGCACACTTGGACACCTGTGGAACCCTCCATTACCTGCAGTGAGCTTCATATCAGAGACCATGTCTGGCTAAGTCAGCATGAACCAGGAAAGACAGCACAGACTCTGCTTTGGCATACACGCACTGCCAGTGTCTGCTCAAGAAAGGTGCTGACAGGACAGACAGCTGAAAAGCCAAGCCCAAAACAGTCACCTAGAGATGATCTCCTGTGGGCTATTATATGTCCTTTGTTTTTAGTCGTATAAGAGAGGCATACTTAGATTGACAAATTTTCTCCACTGTTTTAGAGTATGTGTAGCACCTCTCTCTTAAGGTGTTTTGAGGAAAAAAACGTTTATAAAAACCACTATCAGCCTTAGCAATAATTGTAATATACGAATACACAAATAATAGGATAGTAATGTGTTTTTATTTGTTTACTTAAATATGTTTACTGGTATATGAAAACTATACTGAACATCACTATGAAGGAGTTCTGCAAGTCTGATACAACAGACCAGCCCTTCTGTGATCATCACAGTTTGTGTGCAGCTGTGACAGTTTATGTCTACTCAGAATATGACCCAAAGTATCCAACTTCCCCTGTGGTTTAGAAGCTTATATTTCTGGACAATAATACATTTTCCTGTATTTTATACTTTATGTCCTAATTTCAACTGGGATACAGCTAATTTTCTTCATGGTAGCTGGTGCAGTGCTGTGTTTTAGGCTTAATGTGAGAATAATGTTGATAACACACTGATGATTTAGTTGTTGCTCAGTAGTGCTTATTGTAAGTCAAGCACTTTTCAGTTTCCCATGCTCTGGCAGTGAGCAGGGGCAAAAGGAACTGAGAGGGAGCGTGGCCAGGACAGTTGACCTGAACTGGCCAAAGGAATATTCCATACCATAGAGCATCATGCTCAGTACTGTTTTTTCCCTGAATCTCCTTCCCATCCCACTGGGGGGGGGGGGGGGGGGGGGGGGGGTGAGTGGCTGCATGTTACTTAATTTCTGGTTGGGGTTAAACCAGGATATATAATAAACAATTACTAGGCTGGGTAGATAAACAGTAAGATGCTGTAATCTAGCAACATATTTCCACAAATTTCTTCATGAGAAAAATGCTGCTGAAATTAGAGAAAGATCCTTAGACAAGTGGTTCAGCTGATACTGAAACCCCAGGAAATTGTCCAGCGGCAGAGAAATTGGAAAATTTCCATGTTCAGTTCTGTGTAAAATCTTTCCCCCTGTCATCACCAAGTTTATCCACAGACCACATGTAGCTTTCAGATTGTCTTATATCAGAAGCATGTCAAACTAAGCCATCCCAAGCTTTGTGTTAGTTTGGCTTCATTTAAAATGGAGATCTGTATGTAATCAGAAACACAAACACGGAAGGAGTATGTGGGGGAAGCAGAATGCCTTGATTTTAAAATCTTATGCTGACCCAAAATGCTCAATCATAAAACCGCCTGTGAAAAAAATCAATAAATGAAACACTTCTGAAACATCATCTAAGAGGAATAGCAGGTGCCAGAAAAGGGCATATTACACTGGGGCTTGCTCAGTGAATGAACATGACTAGGTTTTAAGGCTCAGGAGAAGATCTTGTCTCATTCTAGTTTTCCTGTCTAAAATGGCCAGAAACTGAGTACATGTGGCAACAAAACACAAATGGAAGCAATTCTCTAGGAGTCAAATCAGGTGTGGAGTGTAGCAGAATCAGAAGTATTTCCCTAGGGTTTTCTAAACTCAGGATGTACTCTGGGACAAACTGACAGAATAAGTTTTTGTTTGGCACCAGGTAGGAACCACATCTGCCTCCAACAATAATCAAAGTTAACTCCCATTAATGCCAATGGCACATGAGTGTTCTTGCACCAGGGCTGGTATCTATTTCCTGCTACACCTCAACAGTCTGTAATTTGCATTCATATTGCCCACCTACTGCATGACAAATTGGTGTGAGTGGCACTGCATTTCCACATGCATATTCACTTTTAGACTACCATATACAATGCCAGCTACTCTGTACCTCACCCTGTCAGGACACAAGATCTTCACAAGGAAGTTACAGATAGGACATTGCACTTGCGTTCCAGACTGCAGGACACAGCACAATAGAGGGACAAGACCAGCAAGGCTGTCTACTCCGCCTAGTTTTCCTTAGCAGCTTTGCTTCCTGAAGGATTTTAGGGAGCACACATTCCAACTTACCTTGAAATGTTCTGAAAAGAGGCATCTTGGAACTGGATAAATCTAATACTGAAACACCCCTCTTATATGGGACTAAGGCAGAGGACAATGAGCTCAAACAGCAAAGCTTACAGCTCCACACTCAGATCCACATCCCTGCACAGCAAAGAACTCTGGGCATCTAACAGACTACAAAGGGGCTTTGATTAAGACCAGGCAGTTTCCATCCCTTCCCAAACATGAAAATATTTAACTATCCAACACAAATTTTTCATTAATATACTTTAGATTTTATAATAATTTAAGCAATTAAATTCTTTCCTAAGTAGGAGGTAAAGAAACTGTACTCAGATGTTGTTTAACTACCCTCTAGCACACTGTTATTAAAATTATTTACACCACTGTATACATCAACAAGACCTGGCAACTAGGTTTACCTCTAACTAGAAAACAACATGGCTTTTCAATTCTGTTAGGTAGAGAACTCTCACTTAGTTTTCCCTCTTTATTTAACACACACAAACTGGTATTCACAACTGATGGGGATTTCTTCGTCACCTGGCAGTAAGAGCAGCATAACTTTTAATTTGTGGATATTAAACAGGGCAGGGGATCTTGGGGTATTGAGCAGGGTACCACTAGGGAACACAGAACAAAAAGTTAAAATCCATCTTCTTTTGGCAAAGATGACATTATATTGACTGAAATTATGTTGTTCCCACAAAATGAGAAAAAACACCGAAGTGTGCATCAATAATAATTTTTGTCCATCCAGAAACAATGTTTCTATTTCAGCATGCCCAGAAATTATTTAGAAAATCCAATTTTTAAAAATACTGAGGATGGAAAAAATAAGTAGTACCTTGCAATCATCCACAGCCATTTGCCCAA
Organism: Lepidothrix coronata; assembly: GCF_001604755.1. Taxonomy (NCBI): domain Eukaryota; kingdom Metazoa; phylum Chordata; class Aves; order Passeriformes; family Pipridae; genus Lepidothrix; species Lepidothrix coronata. The sequence goes on along the minus strand of NW_016690193.1, from coordinate 1,829,199 downwards.
AGCAATGCCAGAGAGGAGAGTAATATTTTGATTTTAACAGTCCACACAAAAATTCAGTCATCCAGCCAAATAATTAGGATGTTAAAAAAATATTTCAGATTCTTTGGGATTTTGTTTCTGAGGTCAAACTTCTAAGTTTCATCAACTTCTAAGGCAACAACAAGAAAAAAACTCATGGGAGACTGAGTATCCTCCATTGCCATGTGAATCCAGAACCCAGTGTGTTGAACAGAAATAAATTCCAAGAGGTTTGCTGTACACTTGTGACACAATCTCTGCTCTGACCCAACAGAGCATAGTAGAGTGTTGCAGCTGGAAGACTTACTTTTTCAAAAATACTCTGAACTTTTCAGCACTGCCTTAATTATTTTTACAGTAAAACAAAACTAAGGGTGTCCAGCATCTCTGACTGCACAAAATACTTTCAGAAACAAAACATCTCGTAATTCATTACTCCTGAGAAATATGGCTTCTTCCTTATAAAATACAAGGGCCAAAACCAGAATGATGAACCCCTATAGTGTTCCCCTCATGTGGTTGTGCTGCCATCACAGAATTGACTGGGACTTTTTGCAGGATTTGGGGGAAACGTTATTGCAACTAGACCTGATCAAAATCCATAGTTTCCAAAAATCGTGTTACTGCATTTGATTTTGACACCAAAGAGTTTCCTGGATTCTGCACTGCTGCAATAAAAGCCTGCTGGAGACAGGATGAGATGGTCACAGGGAGGAAAGGTGAATGTCAACCTGAGCCATCACATCATCTTTCTAAACAGACAGCAAATGATTGTTCTCCTGGCCATGGTAGAGAAGGAGTTCCCTTGGCATTTCTCACTCCAGCCACATGTTACTCTTTTCATCCAGTCCACAATCTCCAAACTCTCCCATTCAGCCTGCAGTTTACTGTTTAGTTTTCCCTCTAATGCCCCTTTTCAGGCTGAACATTTAAGACAGATCCCTGATTACCCTAGGTCTAAGAGGAAGAAAGAGGCAGCGATAGAGCAATGAGCTCCAAAATCAGGCAAGAGAACAAACAGATTTCTCTTCTGTCTATCTATCCTAAAGCTTTCCCATAGACAGTATCCTTTACCACCATTACACCTTCAAGTTAGACTAGCTGAGCTAAAACATGCCACCTACTTTTGAAGGTCCCATGGTAGGTCCCGGTAGGTCTGGTAGCCTTTCTGACCGCCAACGAAGACTTTGCTAAAGTCTGGTCTGCGCAGGGAATGGTGCTGGAAAATGCAGGAGTCGCATTGACTGGTGTGACGGGAAGGGAAAGGTGTTGAATGAAGATCCTTCATTGAGGCACAGCTGGCGCAACACCCAGCACCCTGTGGGTTATTGCAAAATGAGGGAACGAACTTCAGAATAAAAACAAACAGAGGTAAGCATGGAGTTGATAAGGAGACTGCAACCTTCAGATCAGCTCTGCATCAAAGAGCTCCCCAGGCAGGCAGAGATGGAGTGAGCAGATAAACCGGCCCAAGCAAGAAGACTTGTTCTTCACTACAGTGGAACAGGAAGTGCGTGAGATCTCTCTTTTCCAGCACTCCCTTTCTGTCCAACTTTCTGTCTCCTGAGCAGCAGCACCTTCTACCATACACTCGCTGTAAAACCCACAGGGGAGAGGCACCACACTGACCGCAACGCTAAGTCACTTCTCTTCTGAGATAGCCAACACAAAAACAAATATGGATGTAAATGGCTTGGTCAGCCAAGCCTGATCTACCTTGGTGCTCACTCATCCACAGCTGTTCTGGACTCCCTTGGCATCAGGGACAAGACAACTATAAGTATCCAGCCTCCTAATTACATGTTAGTCATTTAATGGTTGGCATAACCCCGCCTGTGGAAAATGCTTACTCTGTGAAAAGGGCCACCAATCTCCTTGGAATTCCCTTCTCCAAGCACAAATGTGTTTCTTCAGAGCCAGCTGGAAAGGGAAAAAGTAGAGATTCACTAGTGAGAAAACCTGCACTTGCATCTAAAATCCCAAACCAGAAAGTAAAATTACCAGAAACCAAACCTCTGGTTTCTGGTTTTTGATGCACTTGCATTTGTGCCCAAAAGTTTGAAGCATTTGATTTTCCAAAGAAGTCTCAAGGTTTCAGTCATTTTTATGGAAACACTTACTATCTTCCAGAAACAAGCTCATATAAAGGGAGGGAATAAAAAAAAAAAAAAAAAAGGTAAGAGGAAAATTTTACCTGATCATCATTTCAATGCCATTTTATAAGCACTTGGGCAGACCATTTTGAGGACAATGAGAAAAGTTGATCACTGCTGCATAGCATCTGCTATTTCTCTAACCTTGATTTCTTGCTTTGTTTTGATCAAATTAATTGGATTTTTTGGCTTCTCCTCACTCCCTGTAGAAAGGGCATTGTTGCAGTTACCAACCTCACTTGGGGCTTTACTGACTGAATACACACGTACCTGTCAAGTACTAATATTCTCCCTGGGCCTACCCCCCGCCCTGTTATTTTCTTTTTAAAAATTAGTAAAACTCAAAAAAGATTGTGCACAAAGGATTCCCTTCTCCACCCGGAAACACACACACTCTCAAAGGAACTCCAGCACTTAATGGAGTGTTGGAGATTGATTGCAAACCACTTCAGTGCAGGAGTCAAGAAAATATCTTAGAAATCTTTGGAGTTTTTTTCTTTTTTACACTGGGAAACAATGGAAAAAGATAGCCCTTGAAGCATTTACCCCATGAGATGTGGAGAGTTGTTCCTGGTGTGTGCAGAAGTTTAATGGCCAACTCTAACCACCTGGGTCACCCAAAAAATACAGGAAAAGTAGGTTTTACCAAACATCTAGATTTTGAGACAACAGTTACTTGAAATCTTGAGCCTTGAACAAGAATGAAAAGCATTCATTAGAATTGCAAAGGGTCTCAGGAAGAAGTGCTAGAGGAAAGGTCTTGGATAACAGAATTAACTGAATGAACTTCTGGTAACTTTCAGATCACACTAGCACATACCTTCCTGTTACTACTCCAGGATATGAATAACTAAGGTATTACAAAGAAATTATTCCATTTTCTTACAATCAAGAATTTTTTGCAATCTGCCTAATAAAACTTTAAGTAGGTTGCTTTTGTTTTCAAATTAATTAACCAGTAAAATGAGCTGTCCTGCCAAACAGTGTGAAACAAGGAAATATATTTGCCTGGGTCAGTGTTTTGCATCAGAATGCAAAATCAATTTACACATACATGTCCCCCAGGAACAATGGTACAGACAGGCCAAGAAAAGACAATAATTAAGGAATAATTTTCCTAACAATAAATTATCAAGTTGCAAAGTGCATGGTATTAGGGTATTATTCAGTAAGCTAGGTAATTACTAATCTTTTTGGTTAATACTAGGGAAGCAGGACGGAAACTAGCTATCAAAGTGTAGGGTGGAAATCTGAGAATGTGGGTGCACAGGATTTTGTGAATGAAAGTGTAAAAAGATGTAATGACCATTCTCTCAGTTTAACCCTGCAAAGTCAGCCCAGCCGGTCAGACAGACTGCTTGCCTAAGAATGGTAATAATAGACTTCCTTGGTTTATGTTTGCATACTTACACAGGCTCACAGGCTGTAAATACAAAGAATACCTTTAGAAAAGACCATTGGCCAGTCCTATAGCAATAACATCTTCGGAATTTACAAGCAAAGATGTTTTACATAATTGTCTACCAATTACTCAACCCAGGCCACAAATTTTAAACCAAAGACAACAATCAGTCGCTACTTTTACACTGAGAAGTGATTGTTCTTGCCAGTGATACTTTACAGAACTGACAGAAGTGCTGTTAAACAGCATGGCCTTAAACAACCTGAAATAATTAGAGCTGCTCTGAGCAGGGGTTTTGACAAGGTGACCTCTGTACATCCCTTCCAATCTAAATTACTTTGTGATTCTGTGAGCATCTGATAAGACGAAACTGGTACACTGCAATGAAATCCTTCCCTGGTCCACTCATTTTTCCATCAGCACACCTTGACAGCTCAGTTATGGCTTCAGGCCTCCCTCTCTTGAAAAACACAAACATGTCTTGCATTTGGCCTTCAAAATTCAAGGGAAGATCTGAATGAGCTACATTTCTTCATACTTTTTAACTTCGGCTGTGGAAATGCTGCACAACTTTACTGTTTTGACAGAAAAAGTTCACCAGTTTATTATCGCATGTTTTCCTTTACTACATGAAATGCCTGGCAAGGCTCTTAATAGCTGATGGCAGTTAATAACTGATAAGTAGAAAAACAAAACCAGAATATCCACTAAAAGGATAGAATGATTCTGTAGAGCCAACGTAAGGACTGGGAGAGAAGCCAAGTCCTTATCTTGAGCCTTGAAAACTCACTTGGGGACAGATTTTATTACATGCCCATCAGCTTTGAGATACTGAACACATGGAGGCTCTCAGATGCTATAGAAATGGCCTCAAGCTCTGAAGTATGCTGGATCCTGTCCTGGTTGCTTTCCAAATAGTTCCTCTTTCCAGCCCTTGTAACAGAAACTGCTACACCCGTCTGAGTTGCAGCCAGGGATGCCAGCCCAAAATACCAGCAACACCCTTAGACAGTAGAAGTCCCCCACTGCCAGAGTCATTAAAAAAGAATTCATAGCCTGTCACCCCATTTGAGGCAAAAAGGTGGCACACGTGTGCCTGTCCCCTGGAGCTGCCCAGCCAGAGCTGCTGCTTGGTACAGTGAAACAGGACAGCCTGCATTTTCTTCCATCAGGGTAACTAACCAGTCTTTACATCCACTGCATGAATCCTCTGCTCCCTGTGAAGGCACACAGCATCTCCAAAGAGACAGTGTCTGAGGTACTTAGACTAGGCTACAGAGAACAAGGCCCATGAAAATAAAAATAAATCCTTTACAGGTACAGATCAAATTAAACAAAAGAAGAGCAGCATTGTTTCACACATCTGAAGTGCAAGAGGGACTGACTGGGAGCACTTAGACAGATCTCTGTGGAAAGCAGCATACACAAAACAAGGCTTTTCTTACGTCTCTACATCCGCAGAAGATAGGTAGCTTGGATTTGATTTCATATTATTTGTTAGCAGCTAAGTTGCCTGGTGGAAGCCAAGTAGAGTCTGGCTCTTTGAGATACTTTCTGCCAGAGCTATTACCTGTTCTAGTTTACTCTGCAGCAGCATACAAAATCCTACATGTGACCCAGTGGTCTTATGATTTATCATACACTGCATTAGCCTTCAAGACTTCATAGACTAAATTAGACATAGGAAAATCATGTTCAAGACCTCCATCCCGCAGTTGTTTTGACTCTGGCTGTCCTTTCAGACACAGTTCAGGAGATTAGTCACTGAAAAATGCAGCATGCATCAGGCAGGACTGCACAGTACCAAATGAGGGTCCCGCTTGGTTTGCTGCCTCCCTGTGAGATCTTCTAGCTGAGCTCACTCTCAGGTAACATGTTTTCTACCTAGGTGGCACAGAATGGATTGTTTTCCCTTCCATGCCCTACAGGGCCAGGCAAGTTTGGGATAACAGCGCTGGATATGGCATCTAAGGGTCAAGCATGAAGATGACCTGGTGTCATCTTCTTTGGGTTCTTTGGGTTGTCTCCTCCAGCTCAGGGTATGGTACAGTTTGTACCAAGATTCCCAACCTGACAGGAAAGGAACAAGAAGAAATCTGATCAGTGTCTTCAATCCACAAGAATCATCAGGAATTGTCAAAATGGGAGATCAAAGCAAGAAGCAGCCACATGCCACTGCAAACCTTCCATCCTATCAAATTCTCAAAATTTCTGCTGCTCTTTGCTATCTTGTTTTCAAGAAGGTTGATGAGCTCAGAAAACAGACCCATGATACCAACAGTACCTCACAATTTACCTTTCCAGTCTACTTTTCCACAGGACAAAGCTCTGGCTTTGGTATTGCAGCTGAGTAGATGAAACCTGCTCAGCCCCTTGCTCTCACAGCCATAGCCCACTGTACTTAACGTACTTAAAGGAGAGCATCTGATGCCAGCTTTCTGATGGGACAAAAGGCTGAAACTCACCCAGTGCTGCAGATGCCTATGCTTAAAACTGAAAGGCTGTAGCCCCCCCAGACTTTGCAAGAATATTATATGGCATCTCTGCATCGTCCAAGGCAGCAGGACACAGTGCCTTGTCCTCCTGCTCCTCTCTACTTAGCTGAGAGAGCACCACCAGCAGCCAAGAGCTTAAGGCTTTTGTACAATACGATTCACCCTCTAGTGGATGACATGGGACCTATTTACCTTCACATAAATTTGGATAACCTCTGGCCAAGTGGGTAAATTCTATCCAAGTCTGGATGATGTTTTGCTCTTCTAATAGTTATGTTCTTCTCCCCATTATACTCTTCAAACAAGTCGATAAAGTCAGATGATTAAGACTACATAAAAGTCAGCATGTAAATCCATGGTATAGGATCATAGTAACACATTCTAAAACAGAGGAGTCTCCAACTTACAGTAGCTTGCTGTGGTGCAGGAAATTAGCAAGTACATGAAAACAGAAGGTAAATTTAACAGGTTTTATTAAATTTACATATAAATTACATTCCCGTGTGTCATGCATGATTGTATAGTTAGATACATCCCATTCTGCCTTGAGTGAAAATGTTCATTCCTCACAAATAGGTGAGAATGCAGCTTAAAAGGTATACAAATCTGCTAGACCACATAAACCAGATAAGAAGTTTTGGCTTCAGGTTTCCATAATTTCCCTCGGGAAAAGCCAGACAAGGATGAGATCAGCATATTTTTGCCACAAGTAAGGGATTCAGACCTGTCACATCCATCCACACCAACATTCCGAGTGGATGAGGGATGTCCTTTTAAGTGCTTGTCTTGATAGTCACCATTTACACTGCTTTGCATCATCAAGAGGACTCAGAGCATGTAAACTACAACTACATAGCTTCCAGAGGAAACTGGATCAGAATTTTCCAGCTGCTACAAGGAAAAACTCCACAAGGCATTCCAAAATAAAGGCTCCCAAAACATATACCATGTAGATACCAAGTCCTCTTCACCCCCATCCTCCTGGCTGCACTGTGCTGGCACTTGGCATTAAGGCGGGTCAGGTACTCTGTCTCTCCGAGTAGATGCTCAGAACCTACAGCTCCTTAAGCAAATGACAAGTTTGCTTTTTCAGCCTTGTGCGCACCTCTTTGGAGAATGAGATTGACTGCAGCACTTGATACAGTGCAAATGCGTAAGGCTTTCAGATATTGTACCCAGAAGAAGCACAATCAGAAAGTTTGCAGAAGCAAACTTAATTTTTTGGACACCTACTTACCTGTTTTGGGGAACCAGCCAGAAAGCTGGTATTTTAAAGACTAAAAACCCTAAGTGTTCAAGTTACAGTGAAATCCAGCAGGATGGGGAAACCGTTATGCACTTTGAAAACCCAAGCCTAGAGTACTTTGAAAACTGGAAATCCATGGTATCTTGTAATGATGCTTTTCTTCAAAAGGACCAAATTTCATTCATCATCCTGGTAAGATAATTGCTACTGCCAAGAAAAAAAAATTCGTATATACTTGTCATACACCGATTTTGAGTTTCCTTTACAAGCAATATACTTCAAAGTCATGTTATGCTGAAGGGACTGAAATGAGATTTTCTGGGTTCAGACCTATGGAACCAGACTGACAGTTCTTATTCCCTATGTAGAAATTAAGCCACCAAGTTTTGTTTCTGAAGCTCACAACATTCCACGAGAAAAGTTCCCTGCAAAAAACAAAATTAAATGCCAGGTATACACAACTATAGAACATACAACACCTGCAGACCTACTCTGGGGATCCAAATATTCCAGTACCTCCAGTGAATCTCTAGAAGAGTATGGATCTACATACTGGCAAACAGTCAGATCACAGGATGTGTAATCAAAATACTTCTGTTAACTGGATCTATTGCTGCTCTCTTTGGTAGCATTTGCAGCGAGCTGCATGGTCAGAGGGGGTCCCTGAACTGCCATTGACTATGTCAACTGACTTGTGCTGAACTTGGACAACACTTTGATCCTAAGACTGTAACCACTGGGGGCCTTTTCCCCATTCTTTTTAAGTAAGAGCACACCAAAAGCCTGTCGCTAGCCTTTTCTTGTGTAAGACTCTTCTTAGTGCACTGGACCAGCCCCAAGTATTGGCAGTGGGGCCAGTATCTCCTCTGACGAGTTCTTTCTCTTCTGACCACAGAGGGAGAAGAGAGCGGTTGAGTGGCTCATTATCTAGCAATTAAGTCCACAGCACATAAAGTGTTGGAGAACCGGCAGATTCACCAAGAAAAGCATCTTCACCAGGAATAGGTGTGTTCTGCTGCTGAGTTGTAGAAAGTGTTTGAGACCTACCTGGCAGCCAGAAACTTGGGCTCCTGAAAACATCAAGTCAGAGAGAATACGAGGTTTGTGTGGTTGAGATCAAATGAGTTAGCTACAGTCTGACAATGCAACACAGGCAATTCCTACTTTCCATTAGAAGAGAGAGATCTTTACATAAGATTAGTGAGTCAGTCAGAAGTTCTGCCCTGCTCTGAAGGAGATGGGTATTTCCACTCTAATAAAAAACCTCTTTTTTTTTTACAGGATACAGCTGAAGATGCACATATTCAGTAATAAAGACTTGAGAACAGCATTCACAAAAATAAGCAGTTTGAGACGGGTTTTTTTGACAATGGTCATACCAATATTGTTACAATCGTCCATCCTGCACAAAAAGCAAAGGACTTTTATTCAGAAAAATACAATCTGGATAGTTAAAAATGGAAATTAATTCAGCCAAATACTCTAATATGACAACAGACTGGTATGAACATGAAGTGGTTTTCGGTCTGAAGTCCAGCAGCCACTCTCATGGCAAATACTGTCGTAGAGGCTGCTTACATGAAGCGATGAGTGGGCACGCATACACTTGGTCAAAGAAGGTGGACACGAGCTGGTGTTTTCCACAAGTTCATTTTCGGGAAAACACAGCAAGGAAAAATTCTCTATTCACTTAAGTAAGAGTCCAACTTGATGTTAGGAACCAGGACTTCTCTAAGCTATCTTCCATTCTTCATTATAGTACACTCCCTGGAATGATGCAGGAAAAAGTTCAAGAATTCAGAAGCACAGCAGCCTTGGAGTCAAGAGCTGAATTGTAGCTTGTCTATGGATAGATAGGGCCTTGTGAGCACACAGCAAATGGGTGGGCCATGTTTCAGTTATAACTTGTCTTGGATGCTGGCAGATGATTGTTTGGGCTCAAACACTTTGCCTGGGTATCAGAGCTGAAGCCAAGACATTTGACCATGGAGAAAAAAGGGTCCATATATTGCATATAGATGAAGGTAGTTGTCCCTCTGACAGACTACTTCCTGAGCAAAAAACTGTCACATGGATCAAGTCCATTCCTGTCTGGCTGTAGACCAAATCAATTTCAAGTCCTAGACTACTCCAAGCTTGGATACATGACCACAGGCTAAGCCAGCAGCTCTTTAGACGGTGACCACAGAGTAGAATGTGTCAGAGGAATAGCTGTACACAGCCCACAGAACTTAACCTGCTCCAGGTTTCAGATGCCCGTTTTAGAGCGGATCCAATTTCGATAGTAAGTCACTCGTGTGTACACTCCTGGTTTATTTGGCTTTCCACATTCATCTCCCCAGCTCACTATTCCCACAAGATACCAGATTCCTCTGGAGTTCACATGTACCAGTGGCCCACCAGAGTCACCCTAAGGAGAAAAATGTCAACAGGTAAGAACAAAGCAAAGACTGTTCACCTCACTAATCCAAGTCTTAAATTGTTGTGTTACAACTGACAGGTATTTTTCTCTAGACCTCAGCTATAATTCAAGTTTCACACAGTTTACTTGCCAGTTTACTGGCAAGACAGAGGCTGACAGCCTATGTCTTATTCAGTCTCTCCCAGTCCACTCCCTTACATCTGTATCCTCTCATAGGTTCATTATAAACTCCAAGCACTGAAGTTCAGACTTCAGCCCATGAGCCATGCAGCTCTTCATTTGCATCTGTCAAGATATTGAAACCCATAAACTTTAGACTCCCTAAAGTGTATTTTATTTCTAGAAAACATCAGTTTCCACTCCACCTAGTTTCTTATTATTATTACCTATAAACAAACTTACCTGGCAAGCGTCCACTTCCCCCTCCAAGTATCCAGCACACAACATTCCAGGCGTTATTACTCCACCATATACTTGTCTACTATTACAGATCTCAGTACTTATAATTTTCACTTCTGCTTGTCGAAGCTGATTAACACTATAGCCTAGAAGGAGAAGTGGTACAACAATTTGCAGAGTATGCAACATAAAACATGCAAAGATTAGGAGTAGACAGATTTTCCTACAGCTTTTCTGCCATCACAGGCAATTTAGGGAGCTACCTAGCCAATGTCTCAGAAATAAGAAAGTTCCCCCATCCACCAAAATCCTTCAATTGTTCCCAAACATAACCCTTCTCTATCTTTCATCATCACCAGATACTCTTTAGCAGAATGCACAAAGGCATTTTTGTACATATTTCAGTATTAAATTCAACTGTAGGCTACAAGATACATCCTTGATATCGTTGGAAAGACAGGGCACAGGAAGGCAAGAGACACTCACCATCATTCTCCAAAGCTCCCCAGCCTGTGACAAAGCAGGAAGTGTTGTCTGGGAAAACGTGAGATGCTTCAGGAAGACACACACTGTGCACATCACTTGTGAACTCAATAGCAGATGCGAGTTCCACAACAGCCACATCATGTTCGTGATCAAGGATAACGTTACCGTATCTTTCATGAACAATAATTCTTCGGACAAGTTTTCTCTGTTTTGGAGGTCTCAGCAGAATCCCAAAGCTGGCAGTCCACCTCCGAGGATTAGTTCCTCTGTAAGATATTTGAGGTTATGTCACAGCCACACAAAACAAGATCCCCAAAGGAGCTTAGCTCTCCGTTTAAGCATCAGAAAGCAATGTGATCAGGTTTGCCTAAGGAAAGAGAAGAGTCAAACTTCATTATCTTTCGGCAGATACAGGCATTAGAGGGGCACAAAAGGTCAGAGCACCCAAGAGTCCTAAGGCCTTTAGAATCAGAAAGACGCTGATGACTTACTCTCTAAAGCAGTGGGCTGCAGTCACTAGCCAGGTATTGCTGATGATTGATGCACCGCAGCGATGGGTCCCGTCGAGCTGAATACTGGCCTGCCATGGCCATTCTCCATCCCGTGCACGCTGCCCACCAATTATTCTCTCCACTCCTGTGAAGGAGAATGCCTCTCTCCGTATTCCACAGCCTGCCAAAGAAAAGACAGCTCTGCTTTAACTGATTGAAGACCCTCATGGCTGCACACGCACATGTATCAGGGCAGGGTGTCTGTCAAGAGATGACCTTCACCTAAAGCAGGGAAACCAAGTGTCATGGTCACAAGTGACTCAGGATAGATGCAGGATAAACAAGGAAATTTGATAGAAGAGTCAGTACTTTTTCATTAAGCCAGTTTCCAGACACACCAGCCTATATGTACTCCCATGGGAACTGAAGGCTGTGTATCTGAGACACTGAAAGAAAGGATTTTTTTCAGGTCACCTCCAGATTAGCCTTGACAGCAGCAACAAAAAAGTAGTGTCCTCTTCCTCCAAAAATTTACTTACAGCCACTGTGCCAATTGCACAGTCATGTTACCCACCTGAAAAAAGTTAGATCCAATTCTCAGGGTCCATATGAAGATGGAAAACTAACATACAAACTCTTTGAGACCATGCAGGGGACTGATGCAGTCCCCTGGGACGGTACTTATGTTTCCCCCTGTTTCCATAGGAGCTTTAAGACCTCAAGGGGGAGCACAGAACAAGAGAAGGACTGAGAACCTGCCAATCTCCAGGGCTGAGCCACTGCCTTGCTCTCACTGTGATCAGCTCTTCTCCCTCTCCCACTCTCTGCCCTTTTAGCTCAAATCTGACAGACATCCGTTCTCAAATGTTTCTGCATGGAGGAGGGGGCAGGAGGGAAAATGTTTTTTATTGGCCCAGAGCAACTGTAGTGCTTGTGCAAACTTGCTAACAGCAGCTTATCTATATCCCCAACTTCCCCAAACCAACATTAAAGCAAGTGCTTCCCACCACCAATTCAGAATGCTTTATTCTACAAACAGCACAGAGCCAGCAAGACTACAAGAAAATGAGCTCGTCTTCCATGTCTCATGCACTCTCTTCTGCTCTAGTACATGAAATAAGTTCTTTTTTCAACTTGTTTCATAAAAACATCATGATTTTGTAAACACAGAACATCTAGAACCATGTCCCTGAAGTTTTACTATAAAGCATTTGTACTTACAGTTGTTTAATAGGTTATCTCCCTTTTCCTTATTCAACTCTGAAATGAAAAGCAAATACCACAGTGAGTATATCTCATATGCTCTGTGATTTAGCACAGACTTCCTCCCTGTACCCAGAAACACAAATTAAATGGGTTGCATTGCTGCATGGAGTGAAGTATGGTAAAAGGAGTAATGTGTTGTGTTGGAGAAGTTCAGTGAAGCTTTTGTTCGTCACTGAAAGTGTAAGGCCACAGGATATATCTTTCTTGCCTTAGCTCAAGGCTAACCAAAGTGGCTTACTACTGCAAGTAGGTGCAAGTTACATCTACACATATAACACACAGTAACCAGCTAACACAGGCATCTTTTCAGCTTTAGTGTGGCAAGGTGGTCAAAACAGTCTTCATAAACAGTCTTCAGTGCTGAGATTGACTGGAGCTAAACTGCAAAGTTTTCAATTTCTTTCCTACAAAACCCTCTCTGCCAGATTCAGATGGTAACCAGCGACAGATTCATGGGAGAGGATTACTGCCCAGGGAACCTCATGTTTTGTTACAAACACAGCAATTTGTCAAATAAGCAAAGGGAATGGCAGAGGGTGGAGAAGGGAACCATCTCATCTTTGCATTTTTTAATAGCTTGAGGACTCTCCTTCCAGTACCTGGTGATACAGGTTCTCGTTCAATTCAATGTGTGCCTTAAAGTAGTTTGTGAATCCCTGGTCACAAAGTTGGTTTTTTTTGATGAATTGAGAGGGTCTGTCTCATTCAACACAGGTAGGTCATACAGAGAAAGCCTCTAATGGACAGAGGAGAGCTCACACCCATAAATCAGTGCCTGTGTGTTTTAGTGCTTTGCATGCTACTTCTTCCAAGTTCCCAGGCTGTCAGCTTAACATACAGTTTTGAAAAGGCAAAAAAAAGAAAACAAGAATAGCCCATATTGGCATACTAAAGTGAAACTCATTATGCTATGAACAGCAAAGTATGAGGAACCAATTCCTAGCTGAAAACACAAACCTAAGGCACTTGCCTGTGAGTCTAATGGTAGATTGGTCAACAGCCAAGCCCATTGAGGTTGTTTGCAGCCTTCTGCGTAACACACGGTTGACGTGACCCCAGGTCGTTGCTTCTCTGTCAGCAGAGGCAAATTTAAATACCAGAACAACAGATGCAAGCACTCCACCAGGATCTGGGCTACAAACCAACACAAACAGAGTGGTGTTGTCCTCTTTGCCCACTAATGCTCTTGGTTCTGCTTTGTACTGTCTGCCTGTTTATATGAGAACAGGTCTGGTTTGCACAGACATCTAGAACAAATAGCATAGCTGTGCACAAGTAAAGGAAGATGATGACATGTCAGCAGGTAGCCAAAGGTTCTCACTATGACAATGATCAGAGGGAATTTTCTGGAAACTTTTATAAGCAGTAGAGCTGAGAAGCAGAGAAGGGATTGTTCCCTTTGGCCTCTACACAGATCCTGGTCACTAGGACACAAATGGCAATGGTAACAACACAGCAAGTTAAAACCCTTCAACAGATATCCAACACGCCATTCCTGAGAGCCATTCGAAATATCCAGTTTAGATCTACAGAAGTTAAAAAGGTCTTCTGGCATTTCTTTCCATTTAAGTCACTTGTCCATTTATTGGCCAGTTTGATCCATTGTATTTAGATACAACATACTCAGTAGTTTGAGATCACTTGCTGTCACTATAAAATGTTGAGCCCAATATTTTAAAGCAACAGTCTCAAGGAATACCAACCAAAGCCTTGAGGAAAAGACAGCAGAGATGCAGCTAAGCTGCTCCAGTGCCTAGCTGCACAAGGTATCTGTAGTGAAAATAAGAGTGGAAGAGATACACTGTTCAATCAACTTAAAAGTCGTAAAGAGATCGCTTGAAGTCTAGCTCCCAATTCTGCAATTTCAGTTGATGTACACTATGGGAGGCTTTTGGAAGGAACCAGCATCAGAAAACAATGTAGAACAGTTTAAGCAAACTACTCATTCCATCTAGAGACAGGTAAAGGCAAGAAAGCCCAGAAGTGCTGTGAAGAAGGATATTTGTGAAAAGTTTGACATTTTTACTGTATAGGAAGAAATATTCCACAGCAGATTTGAGCCTTACAGAAATACAACTCCAAAATAAGGCAGCATGAAGGAGAGGGAAGCAATGGCTCTTACCACTGAGAGTGATGCATAATTACAGCAGAGGAAAGACTTAAAACCTCTCACCAAGGACATTTATACCTGTATGTTCCACTTGCCTCTGTCTGTCTACTGTATCTATGCCTATGTTCCCTTGTCTATATTTATGTATCTCACAGTGGACTCATTTATTCCTTCAGACCTTTCCAGAGAGGGAGGAGAATAGTACTCTCCTATTGTACACCATGCAGAGTGGTAAACACCAACCCAAGCTTTCATGGGAAGCAATAAGTGTGATAAAGAGCTTACTCGGCATCTCTCAAGCTGTTAACTAGTAGTGAAGACAAAGATCACTCAGTAATCCAGTTACTGCATCACAGTCACAAAAAACTAGTGTTCAGGGAATCAACCTGCAGAAGTATAACGCCAAATTTCTCTTCCTTGCTGACCTCTGAAGGTAACTGAGCCCTCAGTGTTTTGAGCACTGCAGGAGAGTGACAACCAGACAAGGCTTACTCATCCTGCCAGTATAACCCAAGCATAAACAACACAAAATGCTCCATATGGTCAAGTAGTAGGAAGAAAATATATTTAACACATCCCTGCTTATTCCAGGCCACCACATTACTTACCTTAGACTGACAACGTGGGACCTGATGTACCTTTTACTTAGAAAGGAGTTCTTGAATACTTCAGACATCTGTTAAAAGAAAAGGGTGTGTTAAAATACACCTGTAATAAGTACATGCTTTCATGATATAACAGTCTCATGAGCCTCTGAAGCACAAGAAAATGCTTTCAGATCTCCACCTCTACACCAAAGCTACCATTAAATTTCCATCAGAGGATACAGATGCAAAATAAACAGCTGAGTTGGCCAATTTCACTGTCTGTTCTGCTCTAGGGTTGCCAGTTTCACCACAGAGCTGCTGGAACAGACAGCACCTGTGCTTACCATCTGCTTGCATGCAGTCAGCAACACATCTTTAACCCACTACAGCAAGGTTTAGACAGGTAAGGCCAGACATGTAAGGATGAGGTAAAATCACCTCTGACTATTTCCAATCACACAACTGCAAGACCCCTCACCATAGCCCAGGCGTGAACAGAAAAATATCTTAGTTTACCATGGTTTCAACTTCTTCACTTAGGTTCCTGAACTCATCTGTGGTTTGCCTTTCATACTGAGGGTCGTAGTTGACATTGGTGATTAAGAAAGACACATTGTAATATCTGTCTTGATCTACAGAGGAGAAAAAAAAAAAAGGCAGCTGATCTCCTTTGGTACAATTCAAAGATGAACAGTACCTCATAGAACATGGCACAAGCAGGGGATCCAGGCTCTGGTTGTGATCCTATCAGCTGTGGGATTACAGTTTTAGCAGCACTTTGGGAAAAGGGGGATCTGGACCATGCTGATGCTCCATGAACCAGCTAGGGGTTCATTTCTTTGAGAACCATCTGAAGTAGCTGTAAATTACACCCATTACAACATTTCTCTGGGGTCTTCCTTTTTTTGACTTGAGGTGAGCACAGCATAAGACAAACCAGCCCACATATGTCCCTTCTGACTCAGTAGACACACTCACTCCTCCCTGGCTGCACTCTGGCATCTCCCTGCCCCTCTGAAAGGCAGGTGACACAGAGCTATTTGCATCCATTCAGCAGTTGGGTTATGTTTAAAATCTGGTTCTCCAGTGAATGGTAGAGTGACCCCAAAACATAGGGTTGGCAAAAATCAAAGCTAAGATGTAGCTCTGCCACTGCTTCTTCTAGTGTCCTAATGCAAGCCACGACCTCATTGACTCCTGGTGAACTGACAACATGATTAGTTCCATTCCAGCAGGAAGGCGTTTCAAAACCACTCACACTTGTATCTCAGAGACTGGGAATGGAATGACTTGGCTTCATTCATGAGCCAAGTGGCTGGGAATGGAATGACTGGGCTTCAAGTCATGAGCCAAGATGGTTGGACTTGGTAATTGTAAAGTTCTTTTCCAACCTTAACAATTCTGTGATCTGCTACTGAAACTGAGCCCTTGGCAGCCAGGACTGAATCCTGAGCTCCAAAAAGCCCAGGGGCTCTGCCCTCTCTGTTTCTGTAATATTCTCATCTGGAGGTGCCAGGTTAAGTTTCTGCAAAACCCCTGTTCAATACCAAGCTTACTATGCATAGCCTGAGTACTAGACACACCTCTGGCTTATACAGAAGACTGCTATCCTTTGGTTCACCATGGATACCAGTGGAGGAACCAGCGCAAAACAAGAAAAAAATAGAGGGTTAAAACTGAAATCCCTGATTCAAGTAAAGGGTACTTCAAGTATTCTTGCAGGTTTTCAAATCAATTCAGATCTTGAATAGGGTTTAGAGAGTTTTCTCATGGGGGTTCTGTACTAGGGGTGAATCATATACTTAAATGATCAGACAAGACAACAGTAGCAGGTGAAACACAACAGATGCCTGAAGACTCGTGACAACAAAAAGAGTGGTGCACTTACCGTT
The DNA here is from genome assembly GCF_001604755.1 of Lepidothrix coronata. Taxonomy (NCBI): domain Eukaryota; kingdom Metazoa; phylum Chordata; class Aves; order Passeriformes; family Pipridae; genus Lepidothrix; species Lepidothrix coronata. The sequence continues at coordinate 1,812,232 of NW_016690193.1, read as the reverse complement.
ACACAAAAAAAATGTGATCAAGCCAATGATGAGGGCTAAGCCTACTATCACTGACACAACAATGACTGCTATCTTCCATGGCTCTATACGTCTCGTTGCTCTGTCCATCTGGATCACTACCTGTATTGAAGAAAACAACACAGAGAAATTCAGCTCTAGTACAAAGACAATAGTACACCCTGAGTACACAGCTTAGCTCAGCTGGAAAACCTCACAAAATGAGGTAGGTAGGGAAGGACCCTGGACAGCCTGTTTAAACTGGGTCCCTCTACAGCAGGTTGCTCCAGGCCTTGTCCAGTCAAGGTTTTAATATCTCCAAGGATAAAGATATCCCAGTTTCTCAGGGTGCCTAGTCCAGTCTCTGCCCATGCTTGTGGCAAAACCTTTTCTTTATATTTAGTGAGAATTTCATGTGTTCTAACTTTCCTCAGTTGCCTCACATACACCCTGAGAAAGAGTTTTGCAGGTATTGCTTGTAGAGACAATTTCCCATCAAGAAATATTATACAGATTTCAAGTGTAGGGGACTGCCCACACAGGTGCTTAAACTGAACGTAATATGTAATAATTCGTGACTGATGAAATATGTTCTGCACCAAGGATACTCTAGGCTACCGGAGATGCCATATAACATACAGCTTTGGTTATTTTTAGTTGGTATGAGTAGTAATATTCACTGATTCCCTACAGGGTTTGGGGTTTATTGCACCGAAGCCACATATACATTGTAAGAGGTCTCCTGCCAGACAGTCTGTGAGAGAAAGAGCTATTTGTGTAAATGTGACATGGCAACAAGACCCAGACTTAGGGATTTGCTGAAAGCCAACAACAGATCTGTAAAGGAGTTGAGAACTTGACTCACACATGGACAAAGGCATATAAGCCCTTCTCCTACATTTATGTCCTCCAGTGCAGCATTAAGCAAGAGAACAGCAGGAAAACTGCATTTTTGCACATGTCCTCAGTAACTTTGTAGAAGGATGATGCAAAACCCTAAGCACAATTATTTAAGACCCCCAGTAATTCCACAGCACACTATGTAGTAATTGTCATGACACACACTGAGTCTCCACATCATGATCTGCATTAGCACAAGGTAACAGAAAAACACGTGAGATAATCTCTCAGACATGCCTGGAGTGACAAATGGCAGCAGCCAGCCCTGGGGGGGAGGTCTGAGCTGGCTAGTCACCACAATGTTTTAAATCCATTGATCCATGTTTGTATTTCTGTGGAACAGACATATTAAATGCTGTTTTCCCCTTTTCAGGCCCATGGCACAGCCATTTCTGAGCAACATCTGAGAAGTTGGGGGCAAAAAGAGGCAGAAAGGTAGGCAGAGAAAATAAGTCTTGCAGGTTTTCTGACTACAAGGTGTCAAAGAAAAAGTCACAGTAAAAACAGAGCAGGATACCAGTAGAGGTTCTGTCTTAGGAAATGATCTGAGGGAGCAGATGAGCAGTGAAGGCAGGGGTATGGTGCACAAATCCCAAAGAGGAAAAGGTAGTGAAGTGGTGGGAGAGCAGAATGGTGTTATACGCTCTGCTCTTATGACAAGAAAGCCAAGTAAAGTCACAAGCAAAAGATGGCAAGCAAAGCAAACAAAAACAAAACCCAAAACTGACAGCAGCGACAAAAAAAATCAGAAACAAACCAGATAGCACTACAGAGGAAGCAGCTGAGAGGTCTGCAGGTCTGCAGACAGACGGGGTATGCTCAGCAAGTGACAGGGGAGTTGAAAACAACTAAAAGTTTAATCTCCTCACATAAAACCTTGGTTTTGGCTAGTCAGAGTGCTGTCAGGTATCTCAGTCCAGTCCATTACTTAAGAAGGGAAGCAGGCTAATTTTTACCTGCTGAAAGAGGTGGCATACTGGGAAGAAAAAGTTAAACAGGATAGCTTCAGCCAGCATCACAACTGCAGGTAGACACAACCAGCAGCTTAGTGTTACCAAAATACACAGGAGAGGTGACCAGGAATAAGTCTTCTGCTTGTCACATACTACAGAGAAGCCCAGTACCTATCCTTCTGTTGTTCCTACTTTACAGGGCAAAGTTCTATTCTGGCAATGCACAGCCCAAGTTTTCTCCCCACTAGAGTGGCTCAGTTCCCTGATGGCAAGGCTCTGAAAATAGACTTCAGGGCAGTTGATAGGAGCCTGAAATCCCAGGCTGGCCAAGGATACTTACTTTGCAAAATCCAAGTTGCAGTAAAAGCACATAAATAACACACATTGGAACTCAACTGCTTCCAGTGAGGTCTTGACTTCTCAACATCTAGACTTTCACTGTATAAACTATCCATTAACCCTGAGGGTTTAACTGCTGAAGAGATTCAGATAAAAACCCAAGACCAGTGGGACTGTTCTGCTTGTTTCTTTAATACACTGCAGCCTCCCATGAAGCACTCCCACACTCATCTCACAGCTCACAGTCTTTCACAGTCCCAGCTTATGGAATTGCAGCATACCTCATGGGCAGTGAATTATAACCCTCAAGGGCAAGCCTCTTGGCTCATCAGAACAGCCCACTTCAGCAACATGCCTCTGCCCCTCCTTAGCTAGCCACCTCTCATGCTTGAAAGATGCTGCTTTAGCATCTTATTTTGCTCTCCTCACTGGAGAGTTTTTGCTTCCAGCCTGAGCCCCTACCACCCATCACAATCAGACTGATTCCCTGTGTTGCAACTGTCCTCACCCCAGTGTGCTTCCACCTGAATGGCAATGGGAGCACCATTCCTTCATTGCTCCTGGCACAGAGAGAAAGCACAGCACAGCCCTGGCAGCATGTGGTTGACTCTGCAAATATTGAGGCAACAGTACTCTGGTATTGTAACTGCTGTGTTTCTTGAAATGTATACAGATTTCATCAAGATATGGCTTTATGCCTCAGCTACAAAAGCTTAAGATTCAGAAAACCAAGCATCTCACTACCTGTGGGACTCATGCTCTCACAGGCAGCACTGTCCTTCCAACAGTCTGTCTCTATTTCCTTTTCATGCAAATACAAGCTACAGCAACAAACACCGGCAGCACAGACCTGCTTCTCCTCCAACATATCAGAACTGCTTTTTCTCTACAGGTCATATAGACTTGCAAGGGGAAACAGATACCTCAGGAATTACCTGCTGTAATGCCAGGGGAAACAAAAACATGGGAGATGAGGAATAAAAGCCTACTCCACTTCTGATACTGATTTCACTTTGAATTTTTTTCAGAAAACAGTTTAAAGGAAGCACTTCCATATATTTCTGCTTTCATATCACAGAATCACAGAGTGGTTTAGGTTGGAAGGGACCCTAAAGATCATCCAGTTCCAACCCCCCTACCATGGACAGGGACACCTTCCACTAGACCTGGTTGCTCAAAGCCCCATCCAACCTGGCTTTGAACACTTCCAGGGATAGGGCATCCACAGATTCTCTGGGCAACATGTTCCAGTGTCTCACCACTTTCAAAGAGAAGAATTTCTTCCTAATGTCTAATCTAAATCCCTCTGTCAGTTTAAAGCCATTCCCCCCATCTTATCCCTATATGGTCTTGTAAAAAGTCCTTCCAGCTTTCCTATGGCCTCTTTTAGGTACTGGAAGGTGCTATAAGGTCTCCCCAGAGCCTTCTCATCTCCAACCCCAATTCTCTCAGCCTGTTCTCTCAGGCTGAACAACCCCAATTCTCTCAGCCTGTCTTTCTAGGAGAGGTGTTCCAGACATCTGATCATCTTCATGGCCCTCCTCTGGACTCAGTCCAACAAGTCTATGTCCTTCTTATGCTGGGGACCCCATAACCTGTTGGCTATGCTTCTTTTGATGCAGTCCAGGACATGGTTGGCTTTCTGGGCTACAAGTGTACCTTGCCTGCTCATGTTGAACTTCACATCAACCAACACCCCCATGGTGTCAACCAACATCCCCATACAGGTAAATAATATGTATGTATGGTATATATTTGTATATAGGATATACAAGTTAAAGTGGAAATATCTTTTCAAAACCAAAAAGGTTTCCTCCCTTTAGCAGGATGTTTTCAACTTCCATCTTGCTAAGATAAGTAACAGAACAGGAAAAAAAATTTCTTTTGCAATGGAAGGACCAAGTCTCACCAACTCCCACAGTGTACAATTGCCAGTATCCTTCGATTGTACTGTCTGTGTGCAGAACCCAGCTCAGCAGCCCCCATATTTTGGGGTTTTTTTGTCTATTTTATCTCAGAACTAGGTTGGCCTAGCTCTGTTGAGACAGAGGCTAGGGTGGTTAGTGAAAGCCAATTCTTGTTCAGGTTATGACCACTCAGTGCATTCATTATTCATACACATTACACCTCCAACTAGGTCTTTGCTCTCGTAGCCTTTTTGCTATTGTGCCACGGAGGGCAAGCTTGTCATGCTCTACCAGAATAACCACCTGACAGGGATTCCTGTGCTTGGGACATCCAGCTCCATAGTTAAATAGTTTAGTGGCAGGTGGGACGCCCTGTTTAGGGATCAGACATGGTTTCTCTGCACTCTAGTAACCAAGCAAACTCTGCTCCATCAACACTCACTGGCCAGAGAAGCACTGATACTCTGCAGTGCTGATGAAAGCAGAAGCAGAAATTACTTCATCGCCTTTAACCATGGATGCATGATTTCTTTCTTCTTGTGGCAAAGAGGCAGTGCTTAATAGACAAGCATTTTCCTCAGAAGACCCCCAATACCACAGTTGTCTGTGTAGATGCCTTCCAGAATCAACCCCACTTGTCTTGCTTCCTTATATCACAGGCTTCCACTTTTTTTATTACCCAAACTCCAGTAAGCTACAAACAACTCTTAGTGGGGCAGAAAAGGGAATTCAGGTAACACCAATCCATTCACCCTCTTACAAATGAGATAACTCTCATACTGCAGGAGCAAACCTTAGCAAGAGATCAGCATTCAAATTCCACTGGGACACCTGGAAAGCCAAATCCTCTCTGCTCCGAAAACCAACTCCTCACAGCCTATGTCTGGCAGCTCTCAGTCTGCAGTGAATTCGTGAGAAGTTTCAAACCCAAGATCTTTTATTTCAGTACGAAACTGCTTATCTTGGCAATACTATCGGCGAAAAATCCCTGTTCTCATTGAAAATATGCGCCATTCCCAAAGGGCCCAAGACAATCCACGGAGACAGCAGCACCTCTCCATTTCATATCCCAGTTAATTCGGGTCTGGAAAAGCGAACTATTAAGTCTCCTAGTTTACACACCTTGGCTCTGAGCCAAACATTGTGGTTTGATCATCAAAAAGTTATTCTATACTGAAAAAAAATAATCCAAAAGAATTATTGTGAAAATAGCTATGTTTTTATAGAATTAAGTATTTAAAATACACTAAAGTTATGTTTAGATAGAGATATATTAAATCAAACCTCAATACAGGATACTTTAGTAAGTGAAATACGGTAAGAAATAAAGCTACATTAGTAGATATTGGCACATTAGGAAGAAGAGTTGCACTGAAATTTGACAGAGCTGAAATTGTTTGGTCTTCCTTGTGAAACCAACTAGAAAACACATAGGATTTCAAGTTAGATTCCTGATCAGCACCAAATGAATTCTTTACCTTCGAATTTGAAACATTTACCCAAAAGCAAAAGACAAGAACAATGCACAGGTGACAAACTGTTTTTCCTCTCATCATGTACCAAACTCCCTAAAATGTTACTATATTCATTCACAATGCAATTAATGAATGTTCAGCTCCCACCTCTGCCTGACAGATTTGATTCACTGTATTGAGCTTATCCATCTCTTCTGGTTGAGTTACTGTGAGTTATCAAAAACCTCAGCAAAAGATACCAGCAAACTGATCAGAAAATGTCTTCTCAGACAAGAAAAGGATGTATAACTTTATCATGTGTCCGTAGTCACTGAGCTGCTGGATAAGCAGGGAACAGCTACCCTGTTCTGCTTTACAGATCTGCCCTCGACATTTTTTTACTTCTTAAGACAAGCCCTCATAGCACTCCAAACTAGATTTGCCTTTAGATTAATGTTTTCTGGTTCCAGCTGTTTACTGAAGTGTATTGCCACACTCTGCATAGACGAAAACATGCAACCTCTTCTGTGTGATCTGCTGCTGCCTTCCTATAATGAATTTATTATTGCACTTTTTATTATTATACACCTGCTAACTGATAATCCAGTACTCTCAGAAGAGCCAGTGGCAGAGGTTGGGTGGCACATCTGCTGAGGAGGATCTCTCCACATTTATGGCCATGTCTGGTTTTTCCAGTCAATGTTGGATTCAGGCACATGTCTACAATCACTCTTACTAGACACTCTTCATAGGGCAACTGAACAGATTAATCTGCTGGCCTGGTGGGTGAGATTGGAAAATCCGAACTAGGTCCCTAAATCTATCTGCCTTGGCAGGGTGGTTGGCAATGGCAGCAACTAAAATGCATCTGGCTTAGTGCAGTAGCCCTGTAGCAAAAGCACAGGGCCACAAAGCAAGATATGCTGATTTCACTCCCACCTTTACCACAAGCAACCACACCAACCTAACATGTCTCCTATGCTCTTTTGTGGCATAGTCAGGACACACATACTTAAAAGAATGGAACAACCTCTACTTCTTTGAGAACTGAAACAGAAGAAGCTAGTGCCTGCCTAAGTACTGTGAGACCCTTGTTTGGATGAGGTCAGTTACCTACCAGTCTCAATTACTCAATGTTTAATTTCTCCTAAAACAATTCTAATACAATGGAAAACTTCCAAACATTGAAGGGATCTGCTGAGAGAAACAAAATGTATGTTCTTCTATGCGTCACACTGAATCAGCTTGATCTCCCCACACCCTTGAACATCCCACAAAAACAGTAGGTGCTGCATGCCACCACTCTGCAGTCAGATAAAGCATCAGTAATGTATTTGCCACTTACTAATTGAGCTCCTCCCCTTAACCCTCCAATTTTACTAAGGTCTTGCTGCTTCCCAAGAGCACATTTCAGCTGGGTAAAGACAACAGCTCCAAATATTGTTCTTGTTACTTACATGAAGATTCAAGGGCACCATTTCAGTCTCTGGGATGTCTTACCAGCAACTATATCCATCATGGAAAAATGGTGCTTATGCAGGCTTCCCTGATTATTGGATCACCTGTGCAATCAGCACAAAAGGTTTGTTGTTCCTTACTCTCTCATCCATTTTGCATACAACTCTTTGGAAGCTAGGAGCTCTTTAATTGTTGGAATAGAGCTAGGCTCCTGTACCATTTCAACGGTCTGTGGGACACAACTGTAATGCCAACAACTGAAATACCCTTGATCAATAATATGTCTTTCTATAGTTGACTCCCACAGCCAACATCTTGAAAAAGAGTCCCGTATTCTGAAATCAGATTTAATAGAAGTAGGAGGGCTACTCACTGCATAAGGACTTTACAATCTGCATCAACATGTCAGAGGCCATATCAGTGTAAAGAAAATATTAAGTACAAGCCACTGATTACAGTTGGTTTAGGATAGGTTCTGTAACTTCTACATCATCTTTACCACTCCAATTTCCACTTCCAGCTGTGTTGGTCATAGAAAAGTATCTTGTTCTGTTAGTTTGGCAGTCACAGATTATGGCAGTGGATCTCTGCTTTTCAGCCTTCAAAAGTAGCTCTGCCTGCCTCCCTTTGTCCTTCTTTGATTGGTTGAAATCTACTCCAAAAATGAGGCACCACACTAGTAGTTGTAGTCTTTGTAGGTTTTCAGTTTGATTTTCATTCCAAGACAGGGTGGGAGAAACAGTCAGGTGCCAGATTTGGTGTGTTTCCAAGCTGATTCTGCACAGATTAACACTTCACTGGCTGCACACTAAGTCCATGAAAATAAAGAAGAGCACAAGAAGCTACTATTACCAACTGTACTCCTCTCATCCTCTAGTTCAGCAGTTGAGACTACAACACATTCTAACTGCACAAGCACAGACAGTAGATCAGAGTCAGGGCACAGTAAGATGACTCTCACCTGCTTTCCACATAGGCCACCTCAGTTTGTCACACCATGCTGCAGAGGAGCTGCAGAATTCTCAGAAAACAAATGCATTTCAGTTGAGAAGAAAGGCTGGAATATCAGAAGGATTACTGATGTATGAAAGGCAGATCAAATCAGAAGCAAGCTCAGAACTGGTGCCATTCTCCCCACACTCTCGGTCAAAGCTCAAACTGTCCTATAAATCTACACATGATATAGCCATGCTGCCCAAACTACCAAGGAGCAAGACAGAAGCCTGTGGCACTCACCTCTGGGTACCACTGAGAGGTTGGCAAGAAGCTCTTCTGTCCCAGAGATGCACTGTCCTGAACGCCACAACACACTGTGCAGCATCTCAGCATAGACTTGAGGCTTTATCTCCTGAATTAAGAAAGAAAGGAGTCATAGGCAAGTCAGAACAAACAAGTCCAGCAAGTCTCAGTGACAGAGGCTTACCCAGTAGCATGATTCCTCCCCTAAAACAATAACAATACACTTCTTTCATCACACCCTTCATCCAGGAATCCCGAAGCCTTCTCAGAGTATTAGCTACACCCTGCAACACCCCAAATCAGAAGAGCCATGAAAATTTTGCAAGGACGCGGAGTGTATTTCCTTCTTTGGTATAATTATGGGCAGGACCAATGCATAAAATTTTCATGCTCAAAAGAGACAATCTTCAGTCCTAGACCAGATACAGACCTGACATAAACGGATGGAGAATCAGTGGCATGTGCCTCTAAACTCCCTTGAACTTCCTTGAAATTGTTCATTCAGCTAGACAAGAATTTGCCCTCATAGCAACAGCTAAATTCAACTTTTTCATTCTTCTTTAACTCCTTAGGTGCTAATTTTAATTGTGGTCACCTAACCACCCACACATTTCTGTCCTGGAAAAATTCTTCTGTGTCATAAACATTTCTGATATGAATATTTGCAGGTTGTCTAAATAAGAACTTCCACTTCTGCTAGTGACAGCAAGTTAGCTGGCAATCAATTAACACAAGCACAAACTCTAACCTAAAGTTAACCTAAAGTAACATTTCTCAATCTTTTCTTGGGAATCCTTTTTTCAGTTTTAAGTTTTCTCAGTACCACCAAACTTACTAGAAGATATATATTACCACATAGCCCTACACAAAGACTTGTTTCAGAAGGCAAATAAAGACAGAACATCACAAGATACATGTATGACACATATTTGCTTTGCTCTGCTGCAATAAACTTTTTAACCTCTAGGGACTCTTTTCCTCCACCTTACTGACCTTCCTTTGACCTCTCTACAGCTCAGGGATCACCAGCTTAGTAACACGCTGATGCAAATACACCTTACATGTCTGGAGCTCTTCCTTTCACCTTATATTAAGTCCATACCCAAGTAACAGGAAGACTGACTTTCAGAGAAGGCTAGCTTCTTTTGAATGAAACATAGGTTAAGATAAGCCTCAGCTTCTCATAATTTAAATTCAGTCAATGTCTCAGCATAAATTATTACAAAACAGGATGAATATGGTTGTTAATGACACATATAATGTAATTGCTTCTCAATTCTTTAACTGGAAGCTGCACCGCCATCCCATATAGGAACACTTGAGTCAGTCCAGATGTGCAAGAGAAATGCAGTCAGAAGCCTAGCTAGAGGGTGACAATTCCAGGGTAAAGTATCAAGTGTCACATGATTACCTGACCTGTGTGTAGGTGGTACAAAGACATTAATTCCAGGCACCCCATGATCCTCAGACATAGAGTCCTTTCTTGTGACTTGGTTGTGCCATAGGTGGAAGAACGCACAACACAGAGCCAGCATGGCAATCCCTGAACAGTCTCACCGGCAGGCAAAAACCCCATTGCTGCTTAAGGAAAGAGGTAAAACTGAGGAGGCTTTTTTAGGGCACTGAAAAGCTTTTCCAGCCCTAGTTTCATGACAGAAAGGCACTAAAGTGATAAAGGATGTAATATTCCTGGTCAATGGTCCCCATCTCTGCACAAGGTATCCGAGGATCTTCTTGGACTGACAAGACTTCCCTGCAGCAGAGAAAAAGGGACAGGAAATAGCCATACGTGGTTCAGTTGCCAGGTACCAAACAGATTTAGTTCCTGATTCCAGAGAGAGTGTACTGGTGTGCCCTCTGGTACTACACTGCCAAACTTCAAAAAAAGTTTGGACAAGTTGGGAAATTCTGGGAAGGAGTCAGGTGTTGTGGTCTAACTGGGCACCACATAAAAGAAAGCAAAGAGATTCTGGAAGCAGGACATAAGATGAAAAAGACAAGGACCCCCACAATAACCCAGTTGGTGAGGAGAAAAAGTCTCAATGCATGACTAAAGCAATGGAGTAAGGCAGTGAGGCTCAGGTTCACCAGGGACTGGGGAGCTTCTAGAGTAGATTAGGCCCACTAAAGGATGACCAAATTTCCACCAGAAGTGAGAGGGAAACAGGATCTGTACTCCACATCAGGAAGACCATATAGAAATTTCAAACTGACAAGTAGGAGAAAGCAGACTGATGCACACAGAATGCCTTGTTCTGAATGGGATGTCCAAATAGACCAGGATTGTGCAACCTGACAAAGGTGTAGAGGAAGGGATAGGGGTCTAGAAAGTAACATGTGGAGTAGTGAAAGTGAAGAGGAAAACACTATTCACTGTTTCTTCTCATACAATAACTCTGGGACTTCAAACAAGAGCAGTAGATTTGAAAAAAGAAAATACTGTCATATAATATCAGATCAGGTACATGACTCCTTGATGCATGCAAGGAATGTAAAATGTCAGATATTTTACACATTCAAAGGGAATAATCTTTCAGGGAAGAAAATGCCACATAGAGTTCTTAAGTATGATGATTTCACCTTTGTGATCCAAGAACTCCCTGACTCAAAGCACCAGAAATTTTAAAAAAAGCCATCAGGAAGCACTATAATCTGACTGCTGTATCTCAAATTCCCTAGGTGTCCTCCATTGATTACTCCACAAGGATCTAGTTCATTCAACTGCCAGGCATTCCTTCATGACAACAATAAAGTACTATTAGTCCTGTGATAGAACAACTGCCAACTTGGAATCGATGTTTTCCCCATCTGTCTTCTGAGCAAAATGTGGTCTGACCTGCCTAGCTAGGTCAGTAGCCACAGGAAGGATGAATTGGTGTCTTTGCTCTTAGTCAGCTAAGGAACCATGGCACACTCTCATCAGAATAGTTCAACAATACAAGGATCATGTAGTCCAATTGCCAATAAACTATAGGCACCATGCTTCTCAACACTCAACAGCGCATTAGGCTCGGGTACAGAGGAAGCTTGTGCTCTGCTGCGACCAGCACTCCTGGCTACAGAAAGCCCTCTCTGTGTAGTGTCTGTATTTGATGACACATCAGACTCCAGAGAGGGGCTGTAGACCCTCTGGTAAGCTGGATGGCATTTCTCTGATCTGAAAGAGCCTAAGGTAACAGCACCTCATACCTTGCACATGACCAAAATTTGCCACTGTCCTTTCTGCAATTAATTTCAGACATTGAATTTCAGACACTGTAATTTTCCCAGATTCTCCCAAAACTTGGCAAGTGAGGTGTGGTATACAGTGGGCACTTACCTGAAATCAAGACAGAGAGTTACTTTTTCTTTCACATATGGACACTGGGATGACATTAGTGCATCAGTGATTGATGAGCCAAGCATGTTCTTCATATTTTCTCCTTCAAAGCTGCCCAGTTACCAAGGCACCTGCCAAGGAAACAAAACCCACTTTATTCATAACAATCCTATATTAACATTAGAATAGAAACCTCCTGAGAGAATATTTGCATTTACAGAGGGCCCTGCCAGACAAATTGCTCTTCCTTGAAGGAAAAGTCAATACAAGTAGAGTTCTTGAGGTGAGGACCTCACCACACTTTTGTAGCCACAAGTTAAAGAGAGTTCAGTCTCCAGTGCAGGACATGCAGCTGTGTTGCAGTTGTGATCTGCAGCTAATTTGGGAAAGAAAGGCTGCCTACAGGCTGTGCAAATTAGAATGGAAAAGGTTAGGCCTGTATAATTAAAGTCACAAAAAAGTTTGCAACACTGCTCTGTTGCTACCCATTGTTGCAAATGCAAGTCCAAATTCCATAGGGTATGCTTTTCCTCATGGTTGCACACAAGTTTCTTAGTAGCATACTAATATATTAGCAATATTTTAAATATTAAGTTCAAATACATTTTAAATAATTCTTTTAAAGTATTCAGGAAAGGCATATTCAAACTTTTATATGAGGAAAAAACCACAGTATACACCCAACACACCTTATGACTTGGCTTGTCCCTAAGTTTGAGTGTCCTTTCCCAGAAGAGAACATCCTTTATCAGGATAAACACACAAACAATAGCTACTAAACCTTTCCTTTCTGATTTTATTGAGGGAGTATCTTTCATTATGAAACTTCGGGAGACAAGTTTTCAATATGCAAGGACCCTCATCCACATTTGCTTTTTCACTTGGTAGTGCTGCTGTAGCTGAGACTGTCATAGGGCTGTGATTGATTACCACTGTCAGAGGATTTACTGCCAAGTTTATTTTATTAATTGTCTGTTTAATTCAAGTCAAAATATGCTTGGAACTTGAAGCCTTCAATCCAAATTGGGACTCTGCTCTAGCCTGGTATGTCCAAACCAGATAATATTATTGAGGTCAGGTCCCCTGAACATGATAATCAAAGTAAAACTCAGGCACAGTAACTGCAGGAACTGAAGCTGGAAAAAACGTATTAAAAAGCTAGACTTTTTAAAAATTTTTTTTAATAGTGTCTGAGCATAAACACCCTATGGTAGCAAAGCATGTATGTCACTCAATTAACCATGGTTCTGTTGTTAAACAGAAAGAAGAAAATCCATAAAGGAGTAGACATGTGACTGATTCCCAGAGCAGGTTCACAGCTTCATCTTAAGCCCCAAAGTTTCCTACATAGCTTACAGAGACTGGAGTTTCCCCACAAAGTGCTCACATCCCATCTGGTCCACAAATGCTCTGGTACATTTAGTGTCACCTTTAGTGTCACCTAAATAATCCCACATCCTATGACTTCATTCTCATTCCTTGCATAAAGGATACACTAAGTATGCCATAAGCAAACCAAGGTAAGTGCTGTTTCAGGCTTTCAAAAGGCATTTGGTAACTTCCTCCTTTTAGAACACTGCTTTGACTTGCCCCTAACAAAACACCAACAGGATAGGTTGCTTGGCTAAGACTGTATTAGCACAAGCTACAGAATATCCAAGATTCTGTTCAGCAGCAGCCAGTCCAAACAGCTTATGTGCAAGTTGGAAATTACTTACAGCAGAGCTTACTGCATAAGCAAACTTCAAACTTTAGCTGTCCTTTTTTATTGCTGTGCTACCAACTTAATTGAACTCATGCCTATTGCAAACAGATGGAGAGGGATCCAAAGCCAGTGGATGCAGCAGTAATTATTTAATATCTGTGACCCTTCGATTTTTTTTTCCATCTTGTTTTTCTTCCTGCACCTTTAAGAGCAAATTGTATAGTTTCATCTAAGGCTTGAGTCAAACAGCATTTACTCAGTCTCTCACTTGGGCTAATCCTAAAAAAACTCTCCTCCTTATTAAATTACTGTGAAGAAATTTTTTTGTTTGGAGCCTCCTGCTACCTTGTCAATCTCTTCCCTAATTGAGAAATGTACATTATCCAGAACTGCCCTGACTTGCAGAATGCTGAAGAATTGTCTTAAGCACTAATCCGTTAACAAGATCCTGCTCTAGTAATGTGTCACCAGAATTGCTTCAGCAACCCTTGTAACTCCTTCTCATCGTGTTTGCCACGACAGCTCTCATTTTCTTCCATAAATGCTATTGAGACATAGACTTGCCCACAGTACATGCTATCACCACAGTATTTAACCTCTCCTTGGGCAGTTCTTCTTGAAACACAGAGAAGCCAGAACAACTGGCTGCTGCTGTAATGAATTGCCTGGGTAGGACTTAGTGCAAGAACAGGAACTGATAGGCTGGTGCAGGTCTATCGATGACTCAAATCATCTTCACTGAGTTACCCAGCACTGAGCTGTGCTAATATCCACTAGCTGAAGATTTCTTCACATTACTTCAGGGGTGACTATTCAGGTACAGGCAACAATACATGTGCTCGGAGACTAAGCTACAAGTCTTTTTAAAGGCAAAGTAAGAAAGGGGAAAAGGAACAGAGAGATTAAGAAAAAATATCCCTCCTTATAATTTGGTTTTGGATTTACATACATCCCATGGGAATGAAAGATGACTCCAAAAAGAAAAGCAATTTGGTATTTGTGTTTTCTGTTTAACACAATAGTTTTACAAAGCTGAAGAGATATTTAATTAACTTGTTCCTATTGCAAAAGATGAAATTAACAACATGTTCATGAGAGGACAAGAATAATTCCAGGTTATCAATGGTCTGTAATGAAGAAGGAGACTCAAGGAAATAGAAGTGGACATGATCTCAAGCACAGCTATGGTTTCTAAATCAGGAAAGGGAAAGTGGTGGTGAGGAACAGTAAGACGAGAATCAAAAATACTGGAAATTAAACCTTGGAGCACTTGCCCATGTAGGCTGAGGCTGCTACAAATGACAAGAAACTAAACTCAGCTAAGCAGAGGACAAAAAATGGAAATTTTTATTATTCTCATGCCTCCAGAAAGGAGCAAGGAAAAGTTGAGGAATAAAAAAGAATATCAATGTTTGAACTGCAGCAAAGAGGAAGAGCTCTTCAGTACCAGCCCAGTGGACCCTGCAGTCTCACGGACTCAGAAATCTTCTTGTCACACTAAAGGCCACGTCACAGTCACAATACAGAGATACCAGACTCAAGGAATACGGAGCAAAGACACCATGCAAGTAGCCACCAACATATGAGTGACACAATCCGTGTTGCGTTTCATTGCTCCTGTCCATGCTGTGCAGAGCTGCATTAGATCATCACCAGCAAGAACAGTGTTGCCCTGGCTGTGTACAACTATCTGCACCTCCCAGATGGAGGGTGAGGGTGACAATAAGCCCAGAGAGGGCTTATTCTGGCAGACTGATCCAAATTCCCTCCTGTGCACAAAGTGTCCCAGCAGCGAAGATTAGCAGCAATCACAGGTGACTTGTCTAGTAAGCCTGGAGCTTCATTACCTACAGGAAACAGAGAAAAGTGCAGACCATGCTTTGGGTACCCTGTTACACTCAGTACCACAAATAGTGCACAAGGTGGGACACAATCTTTCCGTAATGAGCAACTTTCCACTGCAAACATTGACAGTCTGTGCTTCAAGATTTTCACTAGCTGGAACACAGCATTTTTAAGGATTTTTTTTCTTTTGGATATAAGAGGACTGCCCTCCCCCCGGTACTTGTACATATTTACACTAAAGCAGGAGACATACATATGGAATACTTAGCTATAATAGGGCTGCAATGACAACACAGCAATATCTTTGTGCTGAGCATACAGAAGAGCTCCCTGCAGTCAGGCAGGGTTCTCAGGATGTTTCACCCTTCCTGCCTGCTGAAACTGGGTGGGCCAGGCCCTGATTTGGGTTGCTAAAAAAAGAGAACGCTGGTGCAGGGAGTCAGGCTCACAAAGCATTTGGGTGTGGACATGGAATCAAACAGTGCTGGTGACAGCTGTGTTTCTCAGGTTGCATCTGCATGCTACAAACAGACTGGGTACCTCCCTTACATGGGGAGAGATGAGGCTCTTGGACTTAAACAGAAGAAGCCTCCATCTCTCTCAATCATCTCTGCTATGCACAGACACTGCTAGGCACCATGTGTTCAGGGAGCCAGGCCAGCCCACTCCAGCACGCAGCAACTACAAGGTGACAAGTTTTGGCAGTGGCAAGCCAGCTTCTGTGTTGTGCCTGTGCAGAAGCAAGTCAGAAAATTCTGAGACCATCCGGCTAATGTTAGAGACCTTGGTGACGTTTGCAAGGGATGCAGGGACAACACCTCAGAGCCAAATGGGCAGAAGTCACTCCTCGTTCCCAGTTGGCAGGGGAGCAGAGCTGGACTGAGTGGAAAGTCAAGGGCCTGCTGCAGGGCCTGGTGCTGCTGTGGTCAGCGACCCCTGTGCTCCACTGACAGTGAGAAAGATGGTGTGCACAGTGTGAGACACACTGCACCCACACTCCGTTCTGAAGGCACAGCCCCCAGTCATCTGCTTGTAAGAGAGCATCCTAAAGAGCTTAGAGAGCTGATACACCTAACAGCATGGTCTCATCGAAATAGTTACTACAAGTAAGGACAAAGGAGAAAAAATTCAGCTCTGAAAGCTCTCAGGCTAATATGAGAGTACATGGAGGCTGAAGTGGATCCTAGGGATTTGGAAACAAATCAGGATTTAATTCAAAAGTAAATCTAGTAGTAAATACAATAGTATGAAATAGGGTGAAGTGCAAGATCAACGCTTGTAGGCTAAACAACAACTCAAATTCTGAAAGATCACCCACAGAAGAGAGGAAGATACTTGACCGTGCTTTAGGCAATCCAGAAATGGCTTGGAGCCACGATTATGATCCAGCCATCAAAAAGGAGAAAACAAATCTAGTCAATATTGCAGATGAGCTACTCAGAGACAGAAGTAGTATGCTATACACTGCAACACAGACTACCCCTGGAACATCATGTACAATTTTACTGCCACAGATGAACTACACCTAGAGCAGACATGAAAAGGTTTATCAAGAGAATGAAAGAAATGGAATGCCATTCTTACAAGAGGAAGGTAAGAACTAGAGAAGACAGAGCTCAAAGTCTAGTTTAACAAGACACAGAAGACAAGAACTAGACAATAAAAATCTGTGTGGGCCGTTACCTCATTTTGAGTCTTGTCTGGAATTAGAAAATCTGCAATACTGTAAGCACCAAGCCATGTAGTGGAATAGCAGCCCCAAACTACATGGCAAGCTATGCATTTTTCCTGAAAATAGCCATACTTTGACATTGAATGGCCTGAAGTAGTGTCAGGGGAGGTTTAGGTTAGATATTAGAAAAAGGTTCTTCGCCCAGGGTGTGATCGGGCACTGGAACAGGCTCCCCAGGGAAGTGATCACAGCACCAAGCCTGACAGAGTTCAAGAAGCATTTGGATGATACTCTCAGGCACATGATGTGACTGTTTAGGATGTTCCTGTGCAGGGCTAAGGGTTGGACTCGATGATTCTTGTGGGTCCTTTCCAACTTGACATATTCTGTAATTCTGTGATTGCACCTGATGCATTCATTTTGTTTATGACACTTTAAGTGCTGTTTTGCATGGCATTACTCAACATTCTCAAAGACAAAAGTCTTCAAAGGGGCAAAACACTTGGCTGGCTGCAGGGGATTAGAGGGAGGAGAGTATCTCACTGGTAGTCCTGGGAGGTAGCTCATCCTTGAGAAGTTAGCTCCACCTTGACTAGTCTTTTTTTGCCAGATTCTCTGGGCTTGAGTGGAGGAAGCAGAGTAAAAGAATCATTTGGAAGGGGACAAAAATGGATTTATGATGTTTAAGGAAAACTGACTGCATGGTTTCTAATTATATAAACTATCTTTTACCTCACAGCTGATAGCATGAAGCCACAGGGCAGCAAGAAATCAGTACATATAAATCAGTACATATAAACCTGTCTCAGCTCACCCAGCAAATTTCATTGCTAAGCCACAGAGAGAAGTGTTCTGAGCTTTACTAGACTAACTACAGCACTGTTCGGGAGAGGAAAACATTCACAAAAGGTGACTTTTCACCATTCTTCTGTTCTCTGCCTTTCTAAAAGGGTGGCTTCCCTGTAGGTTGGCACACAGAACATGGCACACAGAACAAGGCAATTTTGCTGCAAGGTGAGCTCAGGCCAGCACATGGCCTCCCGGTCAGCTGATCAACAGCAACATCTGTGAAGCCCTCTCAGTTTTTACACACTCAAGGGTCTCAAGATGAATATAAAGGATTTGTCAGGACCAGTGCGTAATATCAACCAGAAATTGGTCTTGCACCCATTCTAGAAGAATTGCTTTGTACGAACAAGTGTTGCAATGCACATTCTAGCCAAAAACATTCATGACCATGTGACTTGGCTGCTAATAAATAACAGGAAATCTCTTTCCCTTATTGTTACAACTTGAAACCATGTAAATGCCCTCCGTGCTTGATCCAAAACACATCTAACAGAGCTGTTGGCACTAGCAGAATGCAAAAGCCTGGAATTTTGCATGATTTTTAAGTGAGGAAGGCAGTAATACTCGCTCACACTGATGTAGTCCACAAAGCTAATCCTTTGCAATGATGGGGGCGACTCTATAGAGTTTGGCAGTTGACTTTGCACAGACTAGTGCTCATCCATTGTAAACAGTGTTTTAGTTCAAATACTCCAGAAATTCCCCAGGCTGAACCCTTAGAAAGTGCTTGGCAACCCTAAATCTTATGCTGGAGATAATGACTATGTATTCAAGATGTTCAGCCATACATGACATTCCCACATGAGTCAGCGAGACCTGGGTTTTTGAGAAAGAAAAGACTTCAACAAAAAAATTACGACTTCTAAAAAATGTCTTAACTGAAGTCGTCTCTGCCATCAGCAAGACCAGAATGAGTCCTAATCCATTTGAAAAGGAAAACTGAAATTTCCAACATCTCCAGCTACAGAGGGAGGGGAGGAGCTCTCTTACTACTAGGTGTGCTTCAAACATTGACACACTTGTGGTGAAACTACCAGTAGCTGACATTCACAAGTATCAAATCCCCTACCCCCTTAGCCTAGCAGTCAAGTGCTGCTGGACTGGCTCTTCTGCATCTTTCTTCAAGACCAAAGGAGCCAAGAGCAGGCAGCTCTATGCCCGCACTGGTGTTTGCATCACACACAGGCTCCAGCCGCTGCTCAGGAAGGGTAAGGATCTGACCAAATCCTATGTGGAAGACCCAAGAGGACATTGCAGATATCCCAAGGTGTCTCAGATAGTGTTAGAAGCCAATATGATGACAACTGAATCAAACCCAAGGGGACACTGCTCTTTCCAATGCAGGAACAGAAATTTCCATTACACTGGCAGCACAATGCACTTCAGATATTCTCCCTGCAAGTTCAGCGCTGATGGAGGAAAATTAATTCCCAGACATGACCAGGTAGGAAAGCGCTGTTTATACCATAAATAATCCAGGATCCTTACATTGACAACAACCTGTAGGAGACACTGCTAAAGTCATTCAGATTTAAATTTGCATCAAAAACAAAAGCTTTTAGCTGGTAGGCAATTAAGCAGACATTTCTACACAAATAGCTCCAAGGATTTTTGAAAGAAACAGCAAGTTCTAGCCTAGCACCTTTGAGATTCCTGTGTTTGAACACACAAGATTGCCTTCCAAAGCCACCTGTCTTTAACCCCCTATGCTGGCAGTTAGGATCACAAGGCACAGGTGTTGTGAGGTGGTCCTGTAAAGGACCTGCAGCTGAGGAGAGACGCCTGCTATCAGCTGAGTCACCACACATTAGCTAGCGACCTGCTAAACTGTAGCCTCTAAACTGCAGGGTAATCTGAACTTACTTCTATCTGATTTATAACAACATATTAAGCTAATATAATCTTGCTTTGTGCTGTGATGGGACAGAAACAACCATGCAGTCAACATGACTCAGCTGAGCTGTACCATATTGAACAAAAGCAATCCAAAGGTCACCTCTTTTTCCGGCGTTCCCAACCATCCTTCCTGTAACGCTGGGGTGAGGCACCTTTGCAGCACTATTAGTAGATAACTATGAACTCCTTCCCCCAACCTGAAGGAAAATATAATAAAAAAATTATTGGAAGAGAACGTGAGAAGCCCGTTAACCATGAATCTTTTTTTCCCTCTGTCTCCCCTGTACATCCTGTATCATTGTGGTCATTCTCAGAAATAGCCCCAGGACTAGTTTACTTAATTTATATGTAACCTCTCTTAATTAATGATGGAAAGAGGTGGAGATGCTGTTGTAACAGCGAGAGGAAGTCTGTCACTAGCCACAAGATGCAAGATAAAAACCTAACAGGCAAATTTCTCCCACACACTCTACCAAAGCCAGACAAAAATCTGAATATAATCAGTTTGAGAAAATCTATGCTCGTGTTACTCTACTCCATGTGTAATGTTTGCCAGTAACATGGAAAACTTAATTGTGTGAGGAGTGAAGACTCATTTGTATCATTTAGGCTACTAGGACTTCATTAGACATTCCTAACTGTTAAGTAAAGCAACCTGCTTTGCTCTAAACATTATCCATGACTGGAATACCGTATGCTGCACTGCTTTATATTTCAGATGAAGGTCTCTACCTCTCTGTCTTGAAAATCAGTCTTCCTTGACTTCCTCCTACCTCCACTTCTGGTGACAACTGCACTATCTTCCTCTGTAGACTGCAGGTTTTAAAGTGACAGCTTGTTTATGAGCTACATTCAGTTACACCTCCAGGATGGAGAGGACTAGCTGCTACTGTCTGAACAAATATCAAAGACTGGGGTTAAGAAAAAGTCTGCTGAGAATAGAGTATCAAATCATGCTTTTTTTCAAAGATACTTCACTAGGACCTAGATTCTGACCATCTAAAATTTCTATACAGAAAGTCAAAAAGGATTCAGTTTGCTGCTTGCAATGGCATGTTACTAATGCACGATATATATCTATACATATTCAATAACCAAAGGTGGTTTATTTCTCTTCAGTTCTTCATTCTCATTCAATAAAGAGAAGCCAAACAATGAAAATCCATCATGAACAAGAAGCCACTGGGCTCCAGCTGGGAAAACACCAGTGCTTACTGTTGCTAGATCATATAACCCCAATGGCTGAACTGGTCTCTGACTCAAAGTGGTTCTGATTGCCACTCTCTTCCTGGGACCCCTGTGTACTGGTATTGAACATCTGAAACTCAGAGATTATCTGTCTGGAACGTACAGTTTTATACTGCAGATAGGTAGGCAATTCATATTCAGATACACCACATCAATAAACTAAGGGTTTTAAGGTGTTGATTTGGAGATACATTTACTTAGTGCTCCACTAATGTGCTCCAGTATCGCTGCCCACAGTACCCACAATTTAACAGGGACAGTTTCAACTCAGCCCCTTCTTGTTACACCTTACAAACATTATCCAGGACTGTCACTACTGAGCATGTGCCAAGCATTAGCTAATTACTTCCCAGCTCTAAAAGACAGGAGATAGGAGAGGGAAACCCAGCAAGAGCAAGCACAAAACCAGCATCCCCAAGAAGCCAGAAAGGTGAGGTCTGGCATGAGAAGACAGGCATACTTCCCTTGTGTTTTATGGCTTCCACCTGTGCTTACCAGTCTTCAGCTACTCTAGCTGGGTATTTAAACCCTGAATCCACACAACAGCTCTGCAAAGGATTAAGAAAGGCCACATTTGCTACTGACACAGCTCACACTGTTGCTCAGCCATAGCTTGTAGTAGGAAGAACTATTCTTCCTCCTTGGTCTGAGCATCTTATGCATAACGTAGAGATGCTTTCACATGAGCAAAAAAACCCAGTTTAGATAAATTCTAGGTCTCATCTGCACCTAAATGAATATATTAACTTTTCCCTTCCCAGCACAATATATATAAGCCAGTTTCCTTGTTCAAATTCTCTAGCACCACACCAGCCACGCTCTTCCTGTTTCCTCCAAGAGCCACCCCTGCCTCTTGCACATGGGCTACCACCAGTCATTCCCTCCACACCCTTATGAAGCAACCAAGGTTGTCCATAGACATCTTCTGCAGTAGTTTTCCACAGCAAGGACGATACAAAACTGACTGAAAGCTTATATCAACCTTTGATTCTTCCTGACAAAAGAGGAAACAGGAAAAAAAGACAGTGCTGGAGGCAATTCCACCCCTGTGATGACTTTTCCAAGCATGAGACAGTCACTGTATAGACTGAGTATGTACCCATGTGTGTGCAGAATTTTCTATAGGTACCTATACCTAACCATGTTGACATATGCCATAGTGAATCAACCCAAACAAGAAGAGAAGCAGATAGGTAGCACCACTGCAGGTTAATTACTCAATTTATTCCCTCTTATTGCCTCTTAGGCAGCTCTGGCAACCTCTACTGATCTTAGCTGGTCAGACATCTTCCAGAATGCAGTTTATCCAATTTAATGCTACCTTCAGGATGTCTGCCACACATCCGGTCCTCCAAGTGACAGCAGCGTGGGTGTGTTGGACCTATTCTTAGTGTCTCCCATCAGGTCTTGACAACTGAATGGGTTAAACACTTATAAGAAATATGAAGGTCATTTAAGGTCACCATGCTGGAAGTCTGGACCAAGTTTATTCTCTGGTCACATAAAAAGCTTTATACATAAAGGGAAAAAAGAGACCACACAGAGCAGAGGAAGGGAGATTATTAAGAAGATGCGCTTCAAAAAGCTGGTGATATCTCCAAATGCAGATGGCAAAAATAACAAACTCTGGTTTGTAAAATGCCAACATAATGAAGGCTCAGGTAAAGATTCAACAAAGAGTTTGGTCAACACATAAATTGGATAATAACTCCTCTTTCAGGATGTTATGTAGAAAGTCAGTAGGATCAACAGACTATTGGACTATTAAAGGAGTAGCAACTGAAGATGCATTTGAAATAAAAAGTTAACGAAATTCTTCACACCAGCCTGGGGAAGTTTGTACTCTGGAACTTTATTTAGAAATAGATTATCTCCCGTGTTCTCCCCAAAGTAAATGTCAGCAGAGCAGAATTTGATTTTATTCATTTCTCTACTACCACTTACTAAGGTCAGGTAATATTCACACAGACATTCAAAAAAAACTCCTAGGAAGTGAAGCAGGAGGAAAGGGAGAACAGAAGCTTCCTATCCTGAAGATTCAGACTTGTGAGAGCATCCAGGAAGGAGAGTTAGCACATTAAAACTTGAGCTGGTTCTCAAGATGCTGCTTCCCCACATCTAAGGTAGCTGGCAAATCAGCACATAACAATAAACACAAGAGCAGAAGTGGGACAGGCATCAAAATTTCTGTCAGGTTCTTAGCTAAACCTCAAGAGGGAATGAGATGAAAAATTCGAGGCCTGAAAACCTCAGCAATCCACCTAGCAAGGCGGCAAGCAACCAGACATGCCTCTTAAACAGCAGGGAATGATGCAGTGCGATAGTTTTAATCATTCTGTATTTTCTGACATCTCTGCCAACGTTTCTAAGCACCTATAGCCATTACAAGCCTCACCCTTTCTCAAGAAAAATGGAAGTACCTCCTTTCTGGCATTTACTCCTTAAGACAGCATGACACCTAGGCAGAGATACCACACTGGAGAGGAGGCACAACTTAAACACCTGCAGGACCAGGTTTAAGTTCCAGCACTTATAAAATTATCAAACAATGCGAATGTTACAGGCACTTAGGGAAATTAAAAGCAATGATTTTACAGTGGTTTTTTACACATTACAGAATTACTACCTTGCTGTAAGATATGATTGTGTCAAACAGCTCTGTAATACTTATGAATAGTAGCAAGCAGTTGACTATCCAGCTTTAAATAACAGGGCAGTTCTGGGCTGACATCACTGTTACCTGTAACTGGAGGGAATTTGTCTCCAGCTGTGGTAACACTGCAGAAATCCTCACTTAGCATGTTACAAAGCAATCAGCAAATGGGTCATAAAACAAGGATCTCCCAAGGACATAATCTCCTGCACAACTGACATTGGCCACTAAGAGATAAGCTACCACGTTAATTAAACCTGGATCACTGTAAGATACAACTGCTCTGGTCTTACCCAACTTGCATTTAGATAACTGTGTTATAAAGCTGTAGAGGAAAAGGGAAAGAAGAAACAACAAGCATATCTTTACGGTATCTCCCACGGCAGATGACCTGGTCATGGCACTATACCCACTTCTAGTATTTCTATTTTTCTTTTGAACTACAAGTGAAGTAGCAGATCTGGTTTTGGATCTGTACCAGACTGGTATCATACCCATCCTATTTGGAATGGGAAGAAAAAATATGCATCCTGGCTTCTTATGGGGAAATATCATCACACTTCCTCTGTATTTACCCTCAATTGTTCCATACCCCCACACAAAAGGGAGGTGATATTTACACCTGTACTGATGAAAGGCTGGAGTTTGAACTCAGGTGTTCTAGACACAACTGTCATGAAAGATGTGATCAATGACAAAGCCAACACCCCTGACCAAAAGCCATCAGATAAAGACACATACAAAGCAAACTTCCTTGGCCTCACTGCACACAGCAGGTGTTTTGAGAAGGCAGCAGAAATGCTGACTTTGGCTCTGTGAAGAGTGCTAGCCATTCAGACAGACAGCAAGAGCTAAGACAGGCATGGAGGTATTGCTTAATGGCTAAAGCCTCTGATCCTAGAATAAAGTAGCCTCTAGCCCGTTAATCCACTAACAGTGTCTAGTTTTTAACTCGGAAGAAAACCAAGTCCTACTCTCCCATTCAACAGCAGAAGGGAAAGCCATTGCATTCCTTGCCAGCAGGTTCACAAGAAGCCAGTGCCTATGCACCCCAGGCCAGCTGGGGCTGCCAAGCAGGCTGCCTGCTGTCTGCTGCTCTCTGTAACACGTCTCACTTGGCAAGGTGACCCCCCTAACTGCATTGCTGGAGTGGCAAGCTCTGCAGAAATTTAGAAGACTTTTCAACTTGAAAAGGCAAATTTTATTAGAAAGTAAAATTAACTTTTTAAGCAGGAAAAGCAAAGCACCTATGCAAAAATAAAAAACGAAAACAAAACAAAAAAAAATAAATAAAAGAGATGTATAAGTAGGTCCCTTCTAAGAGACTTCTTCCCTTTTGCAGGTCTCATTCTGATCACTCTGGTGGGTTTCTGGATTGCAGCAAACCCTGCACAATCCCTCCCCCAAAGAAGTTGCTCTATCACAAGGAGTGTGGTCACCTGCTCCCCAACTCTATAGCATCTCCCAATCAGTGACAGGCTCCCGAGGCTCTGGCACCCCTTTTGCCACTTACCAATCAAGCAGAGATTATGTCCTAAGCATTAGGTTTCATAACCCTGTACTGTGCCCCTCTTTCCTCTGGGAAAACCAAACTTCACGTTGTCCGGGTTGCCTTGATACTGTGCGTATTTCTGTATACAATCTAACTCCATCCATTTAAGAGTTTTTATTTCACTGATCAAATTAAAGGTGTGATGTGATCTACTTGGTAACACAGGAACCGAATCGAGTACCTTTCACAAATAACCCCGTAAGTACTGTAAGGTGGCTGAGACACAAAACAGGGCCCATGCACTCTCCCACAGAAAAAGGGCAGCTGAGAACCAAGGGGTCCACAAAATCTGGGAATGTCTATTCCATAGAGGGACAGCTGTCATCCAGCCTTTCAAGATGAGGTGACAACATGATCAGGAACCAAATCTGAAGGTTTCTGTATTCCTCAGTGTTGCAGCCACCTTGTCAGACTTTGGCATAGAAGACAGTTACTGAACTTGAACAAAATATTATAAGCATGACAAGCAGAATAAAGTAGAATCAATCAAGTTGAAGTGAATAGCTCAGATACTGAAATATTTTAATGCTTTTCCCTACAGAACAGCTTTTAAAAAAGGTCATTTTAAGTTTTGTTTTTAAGAAAAAATATAGAAACCTTAAAATTGAAGTAAACTAGCATTGTCAAAATGACCTTGAGAAGATATAAAAAACAGAAATATTTTTGTTCCCAAAGCAAAGTTATTTTTACTGCTCTTTGGATTGTCAAGTTCTTATCTAATATATCCACGTTTGAAGCAACTATAATACCTAAGGAAGCTGTAATTAGGATAATTAACCTATCATATACATGTAATTATTATTTCTACTTCAATACTCGGAAGAATTACTAACATGTTGCTACATGATAAAAATTTTAAAAGACTTCAAAAGCAGCAGTTAGTAGGTTATAAAATAAAATAGGAGGCAATTAAAACAGTTTAACTCATTGCAGAGACTACTATCACAGCAGTGTATATTTTGTCTGGTATACTTGGTCTGGTTGGGATGGAGTTAATTTTCTTCACAGCAACCCATATGGTGCTGTGTTTTGGATTTGTGACCAAAACAGTGTTGATAACACACAAATATTTTAGCTATTGCTGAATGGTGTTTGCACAGCAACAAGACCTTCTCTGTTTCCCAATCTACTTTTCCCCTCCCTGCCAGTAAGTAGGCTAAAAGGTAGGCAAAAGACTGGGAGGGGTCACAAGCAGGATAGCTGACCCAAACTGATTAAAGGGATATTCCTCACCACATAATATCATGTTTGGCCAAAAGTCCCGGGGGTCGTATTTTCCAAAATAATTGTTGCTTACAGACTGACTGGGCATTCCACTGCCTGTGGAAGGTGGCAAGTTACTGCTTTTACATCACTTGTTGTACACACACACACACCCCTTCATTGAAACTGTCTTGATCTTGAGCCAAGAGTTTTTCTTGCATTTGCTCTTCTGATTCTCTCCCTCATCCTGCCAGGTGGGCCTGAGCCATCAGTTGGGGGTTAGTTGCTGGCCAGAGTCAACTCCCCTTAGAATCAAAAAAGACAGAGTTACCCCTAACAAACCAGGGAACCAGGAGTCATGCAGGTGAGATTAAAGAAAATTTAGGACAACTTAGGATTCTGAAACAAAAAACTACAGGTGAATTAAAAATTTATTGTAATAGCCAGGGATTTCAAGAGCAGAGAACAAAAAGAATATGTAGTTTTTTCAACACATCAGAAGCCAGCTGGTTGAACAGTTTCTAAACCAGATATAGCAAATAAAGTCAATGCAGTGAGACTTCATATTTCTGCATCTCCTTTCACTTTAGGAGATGTGGAACAGTAGATCCTCAGGCTTGTGTTAACTTTCTTCAGGAAAATGTAAAGTACTTCTTGGGAAAAAAAAAAAAAAAGAGCCAAAACTCGAAGTACAAAACCCCATAAATATGCTCATTTGGGTTCCGTAGTTCATGCCTGAGGAGTCCAAGACCTGCAAAGTGTCCTAAATACGAAACATTAAATCCTATGTCAGAAAAAAGCAGACGAGTGGAGCTTGTGACCCAACGGTGCTGACAAACTCAAAACCACCCTGCAGATTAAATTATATCTGTGTATTATGACTCATCTGAATAATTGCCCAGCAAGCTGTGCCTGAAAAAAACATCTCAGCATGGAAGAATTTCTACACCTGGGTCAGAGAAGGTGAGCTGTACTCAGTTGCCTTGCTTTGCAGCAGAACTTGGTGCCTTGCAGAGAAAGCCAGGTGGCAGAGGAGGAGCAGAAAGGAGACCAAACAAATGACAGTTCTCAGTACAGCTGCAATGAGCTGCAGAAGCAGATTAGTCAAATAACAGACAGAGAGAAAGGTTGCGAAGAAAAGGATAAGCCATATTTCATATGCATCAGAGCTGCATGAAGACATTAAGTGAGTAGATGTTCCCAGAAAACATCTGAAAGATCAAGTTAAGTTCTTAAGTTTTTCTAGACTGAACCACTACTGCCTTCATCTCAAATCTATTCCACTTCATTACCTGCTCCCACAATAGCTCCTCTCTGGGACAAACCCCATGAAGGCACAGGAGTTGCCTAAGGCCCCTCCTGCTACGTCTGACACACGTGCTGTCTCCCTGACAATCGCTGTTTCATCAAGACTTAGCAAGCCCCACAGGAAGCCTTGCCACACAAGTGGCACCTCAACTTCCAGCAGCAGGACTCAGTCATTAAAAGTTAGCTCACATACATTATCCAGCCAAAGCACTGTACTGCAAACACACTCCATACAAGGAGATGGGGTCATCCACATTGTATCCTGGTTTAAAATGGTGGGGGTTTTTTTGGGGGGGAAGTGCGAGAGGCATACACATAACTGGGGAAACTTAAAGCTCCAAATGTGCAGAAGCCCTTCAGGGCATAATTTAAAATATTACTGATTTGAATTATTCTAGAAGGACACATGAACAGGTTGAAAAGTAGCATCTTAAATAAGAAATATTTCTTGAATCCAATTCATGCACAATTTCCTGAGAAGGATGAACAATTCTTTGATCTTCAACTTTTTCAGTGCTATACTGAAACCTACTATATGAGATCAAAACTTGATCTGATGCAGTCCTGTCAATACTAATTCTGATCACTGATTCAGAGCCCAATCATTTCCTCCCACTATTTCACCTCTTACTACTCATCTACTGTAGACAAGATACTTCCTGGTAATTGACTTTCATTTATTTAACATTTATGGTGAGGCAAAGCATCGAAGTCTGAATCCTACTACTTCTAAAACTCAAAGGCAGTAGAATACCCACCCTTATGGTGTCTGAGCTCTTAATAATTGTCCAACCTGTTCACCCAAGCTTCAGTTACAGATACTCTAAAACTTCTGTAGATAAACAATCAGGAGCACTTAAACTGTAGTTGATCATGCCTATGGTGGAAGAGGAATCAGAAGATCTAGCAATATCCTTTCAGCCCCAGTTTCTATTATAGCTCTAATGTTTATCTATGAAACCCCCTAGTTTTGCTATCTGACTCATGATTCTAAGCATCCAATGAGGGCAACACAGATAATCATTTGATAAACAAACAAACTCACACAGAAAAAAATTATAAAACTTAAAATAATTCAAACAGGACACAGAATGAGCAAGTCTAAAGTCCGGTCCTATGAAACATGAGTATTCCAGCAGCCCTAGAAACAGAAAAGCATTGTGGCTTAAAAATAGGGTGTGATACCAGATAACAGCAGTGATTCACTTGGAAGACAATGAGAGTACAAAAGCAAGAGACAAGCCAAAACCTGCACTGTAATGACAACACAGAGAGTCACAGCCTTAACATCTCCTTTGGTGCTGGAATGAGAGGTGAAGAACAGGGCAACCTGTTTCATGAGTATAAATCATAGGAAAAAACTACAGCCATCACAGAAGCAAAAGCTATCTCAGACACAAATGGCTATTACCAGCTTATCTACCGATGGTGATGCACACTATAGCCATCTGCCATTAACCACAGTAAGCCACTTCTTAAATCAACACAGCTTTTGTAGTTTGAATTAAGATGTTTAGTCACAACCAGAAGTCTGACCATAAAGATTGCAGATGTACAGAGGGAACAATATTGGGAGCAAATGTATTTCCTGCCACAGTAAAATGTACGTCTCAACTTGACCATTATCCACATGCTTATATGTGCAG
>NW_016690193.1:1735923-1783079 GCF_001604755.1 Lepidothrix coronata | reverse complement strand
CTAATGTCTATTTACACACTCCCTTTTTTTTAGAACAAACATAACATCTGGTCCCATTCATATTGGTTCAGGTTTCTGGGGTCAAGAGATGGATATATACACAACCTCTACCCAAACCCAGAAATGCATACCAAACAAACATTTCTCCAATTATGAGATGGATTACTTTTTTCTTAGCTGCTTCCTGCCCTTCAATTCCCCTTGGATATTGCTTCTAATAGTCTACACTTCTGAGCAACTGCTGCTTTGAACCTTGTTTTCAAAGACAGACCATTAATGCAGACAGTGTTTCCCAACAAACTCAACAGGCTCTGAAGTTTAAGAACTTGAAGAGAGGTTGGGGAACAGAGTAGGAAAAGAGTCTACTGCCCCTATTGAGAAAGACACTTATGCTCACACCTTGTTAGACACCAGTAATTCTGCTACAGGTAGACAGGTAACTGGGTTTTGCTTTGGTTAAGCTAAAAAATAACTACTTATTAACAGAAAAAACCCTACAAACTCACCAAACACAAATTTCCTTCTATCTCTAAAGATGACTTCCCAGCCATATTATCCCAATGATTACATTCAGTCTTCTAATTAGGCCTTTAACCCTGAACAGCTCTCTGCAGGAGATGTTCAGAACTGTCAGCATGGTAAAGCCTCGCTGTGCTTGACACCAACAGGCAGAGCTGGAAAAGGTGACCTTTACAGTCTGGTACTTAAACAGCACATGGTGCTGCCTCTCTTGCAGTTTTTATTTGAAAGACTGTACTATCAGAAAGTAAAATCCTCCACATTTCTTTCTCAGGACAGAAAAGAGGAAAAACATGCTGGCACAAGACAGGGAAGCCTGACGTGTGTACTTTCCATGATGTTATTGAAAGCTCTGTCCACCGTGTACATCTTTAAACCGTGCTGCTGCCAATGGGTGTTAATACTAACTGTGTGCAGAGCCCTGGACACTATTTTTGTGACCAAAAAAATTCCTTGGTTTGCATCAGGGTGGTATTCATCTATTTCAGGATAAGTTAAGGTAGGGCTATCTAGCTAATAATAGGGTCTATCATACTACCATGTAGACACCTAGTCTTGTCAAGCTTGTTCTTTAAACCCTGTCTAATTGGGCTAGACAGTTTGTACCACACAGTAATTGTTCATACACTTCCAGTGAGGTGACAGCTAAGAAGAGAGATGTACTTTCAGCAACTGTAAATCACAGCAGAAGGGAGTGAGTAGAGAATACCAAATACATACCTCATCCCTTCAGTGCAGCAGAGCATGTAAGCTGAGCTCCAAGTATGGGGCTCACTGGCAAAAAAGCGTAACTGTAAAAAAATTCAGCAAGGACCATAAGGCCATGCTTAACTTCAGGTATCTGGTTAGGTCCTTGTGGATACCGTAAGGCTCCGGCAGGAGCACTCATAGTTCTCTAAATGCCCAGCTGAACTCAGGCCAAGCAAATGCAAATGTCAAAAACAGATCTGAGAAACACATGTCAGGGATGACCTTAATTGCAACCTCACACCCTCTCTTGTTTCCCAGGAAAACAGACACCACACAAGGAGCAAAAATTTACCACTTAAAATATCACCCTGAACAAATCCTGCCATCTCTACACAAGTTCTGGCTATCCCAAGCAGCACTCTCATGCCAGTGATCTTGAATGAACCCTGAAGTTTGCTTCCTTTAGCCATAACCACTGTAGACGCTTTTTCTGCAGCACAGAAAATAAAATAGTTCACGTTGGTCTGGAATCAAAATGTGCACCAAACGCAAGATGCTGCCACCTTCTGATTCAGTAGGAGACTGACCTAGAAAATCCACAAAGCTGTACCAGGTTGCAGCTGGACTGAGCACATCTAAACAATACTCACTGCTGCCAAAAGGGGACAGTCACCTTTTCTCTGTGTTCATCATGCTTCTTGAACAGCTATTTCAACTCACGTTCTGGAAAGTTATCCATTAAAGAAAAATTAAACTTTTATTTCAGATAAGCAATTTAAATCATGTCAGTGATGATTATGAGAACTGGGGGCAGCACAACTGAAAGCAAAGGGCAGGCAAGATAGAAGAGAGGGTCACCACATCCTGCAGCAGAAACACACTGACCACCTTGGCTGTATCATGTAACCCTACTTTAGCAGATTTGAGAAGGCAAGCACTGGAAAAACATTCTGCTCTCTACAATGGAAGTGCTCATAGAAGTGAAAATTGCAGTGATGATTGCGAAATGCAGATTCTTTAGGTCCCTCTCTGCAAAACCATATTCAATGGGACCATTCGACAAATTCAGCCTTGTCCTAACTTGCTTGTCACCAAAGTGACTATTCAACTCTTCAGGGTCAGTCTGTCTTACAAGATGCACTTCCAAAACATTTATCAGGTTTTATCTATTTATTAAGAAAAAATCTCACCCTTCTTGAAACCCAGTGCAAAAAAATAGATATCATCCTTAACACTATCAGCATGAGAATCACATCACCTAAGGGGAGAGGGGTAGGAGGAAGAAGCCTGAGGGGGAAAAAGAACAGGCAACAAACACGACCAGAAAAAACAATGGGGAAAAGCAGCCAAACCCATATATTTTAGGAGACGGAATAAAAACTTCTTGGCTTCCAAGAATTTAAGTTTCCCTTCCCTGTCCCCCTCCATCTTATTAACTTACTAATTAAAAATAATTTTTTTAAGTAATACTTATTGGGAGTTTCCTGTTTACACAGCAGTAACTCCATGAACCAATAAACTCCCTGGCCCGAAGTACCTGGCCCTGACACACAGTCAGTCCAGAATACAGCTATTGCCTTGTAAACAGGAAGCATGCCAGCGCACTGAGGTACAGGAACAAGAACCACACAGAAGCTACACTTCTGCACTAGCACCTCCTGCAGCCGACCTCAAGTGCAAATCAGAAATTAAATCAAATACAAATAATACTTCATGGATGTCTATGCCAACAAGTGTTTGCCAGCCCTCTCTGAAGCTTTCTTGAAAAATCAAGAAAGGTTTTTTAATTGTAAACATCTTCCATGGGCTGACATAGCCAAAAGACTGTCAGGCATCATAGGGTGGCTTTTGAAAGGTTTTTATGCATAAGCAAATTAAAGCAAAGCAGAGGAAACTTTTATTATAACCCGCACCTTACTATTTCAAGGTTGTAGGCAGATGACAAGGGTTAGTGGTCATGAATGATATCAGACTGTATGGGAATCACACATATGGTAACACCAGCCAAATATATGGGTGTATCAGCAGAGACTTAAATATCAGGATGCAGCTATACGGATGGCTCCCTGCTCTCCCTGCTGACTTGCATCATAGAAGTCTGTTTTTTGAGAAGAGCAGGAGCAGTAACAAGTCTTATCCTCCAACCTGGAAGACAAATTCAAAATCGGTGGACTTTGCATTTTATTCTTAGACACATTAACCTACTTTACAAAAGTGGTAGTGCCACCTCATCTTGGTTCTCCACAGTTCCAAGTTATACAGACCGCAACAGGCCTACAAAAAAATAATTTTCAAAAATACACCTCTTGAGCAGTCAGCAACCATCCCCACTCAGTATCTTGAGAGACAGCAGAATGACTGGACATAAAAGCAAGCCCAAATCTGTCTCTATTGTAGAATACAATTAATCTCAGCCACCATAGCCATTTCTCAGCAGTGGCCCATCTCCAATACACAGTCGTCAGAGACTGTCCATCAGTAGTTACTTGCACAAAAAACCAAGGACAAATCGACTAATATTAAGATGTTATAAAAACCATTTTAAAGGGAGAACTTCCAAGCAGCTGTAGTAACCTGGTTCTGAAAGGCATTTGGCTGGCACCAAGGGAATTCTTCAACACTCCTTTAAAACAGGTTTGGGCAAAGCAATTAGCTGTACCTTTAAATAACCATATCTCTCAAATCTCTGGCACAGCAAGATCTAAAAGGAAACACTGTCAAGCTTGGCACCATTTCTTCCCCTTCCTTTCCATTGGGATTTGCTATATTGTAATCCAAGTGGGAAGCTACAGCTACCAGCTGCTTTGCTGCAGTAAGGAATCTCTCTTACCCTGTAAATCTTGAACAAGAGCCCATCAGTAACAAAACATATGAATGGTTAAGGCTGAAACGGACCTCTGGAGACGGTCTGGTCTATCTAGAGCCACTATACCCTTAGGAAAGCATCAGCAGCTATGCTCACTTGCAGACCACACACACACACCCACACACACACGCCCTCACCCACACCATACTACAGCAAAGGCGCTAGACTCATGCTACCAATATTTAAACTTTGTGTCATGTGAAAGGCATTAAACCCACGAAAAAGTTCCATGATTGGCTTTAAAGGACAGCCTTTCCAAAGTTGTCTAACTGCACCTGCAGATTGAAAAAGAAACATAAAAACTGGCGCAAACAGCAGCTCTTTATTTAACTCGTGCTAACAGCACCATCTAGCGCATTACACGCAAATAGACTTTTTTTTTATTATTATTTTTATATAGGTAACAAAACATGCAGTAAAGTTAATACTACATAGTAATTTTTAGTACAATTTAAAAATTCAGATATTGCTCATAAATGATGGACATAAAATACACTTGATGTGTGCATACCAGTTGCTGAAAGGTCATTCTACAAGCAGCTTACCCAAGTGACAGTCAATGTCATCGGAACAGAGACACAATTGCTTCAGCCTTTGACTACAGAATCAAGACGTTAAGTAAAACTACTACTGTCAAGTCACACATATTTGACTAAACAATACTCCAGAGACTGGATAAAGGCTCATGGAAAAAATGTTGAATCAGTTCAGTTATAGCATTACAGCAATAACCATGTTTAATCAGGTCAAGAAGCCGATACAAAGTTGAAGAATAAGTATCTTCATTTATTTCTGTAAATTTCACAATCACCTCATAATTTTCACCTCACCGCATCTTTTATCATCTCCCTGCAAAAATATTTCAGTTCTTCGGGGCATGCTTTCATCCTCTGTTCAGACTTTGCTTGCACAGCTTTGAAGTGAGATAGACATTAACAACTAGAGTGCCTTTTGTGTTTCAGCCTTCATCACTGGCAAGGAAAATGCTCCCTTAAGCTAGCCAACAGCTGCAGTGCTGACCAGACATTTTTACCAACCTATCCACTCCAGGAGCACAGGCATACACACCGAAGTGAACCTTTGACTGAACACCACCATGCCAACTAGACCGTTTCACTAAGTGCCACGTCCAGTTGTTTCTTGAATGCTTCCAGGAATGGTGGCTCCACCATATCCCTGGGCAGCCTGTTCCAGTGCTTAACCAATCTTTCCATGAAAAAATTCTTATTGATGTCCAAACTGAACCTCCCCTGGCACAGCTTGAGGCCATTGTCTCTTGTCCTGTTACTGGTTGCCTAGGAGAAGAGGTCAACCCCCACCTTGCTACAGCCTCCTTTCAGGTAGTTGTAGACAGTAATAAGGTCTCCAGCAAGCCTCTTGTTGCTTTGGGTGAGCCATGGACTGCCAGCTTCTCCAGGAGAGTGCTGTGCAACACAATATCAAAGGCTTTACTGAAGTCCATGTAGACACATCCACTTTCCCTCATCCACTAGGCAGGACACCTCGTCATAGAAGGAGATAAGGTTGGTCAAGCAGGACCTGCCTTTCCTAAATCCATGCTGTGGGCCTGATCCTCTGGTTGACCTGTAAGTGCCAATAAACTACTGAATGCCACCTAAGTGGCCAGGCTTCTTCATAAGCTGCCTGAAAGGGTAACTAAGAGGAGGTGGTAAAGTTTTCACCTAGGTTATGGTAGGAAAGGATGACACCCTAACCCCACATTTAGTAAAAGATAATTTGGATGGATGAAACACACTTGTTTCATATTTCATAGAATCACAGAATGGTTTGGGTTGTAAGGTGCCTTAAACATCATCTAGTTCCAACCCCACTGCCTTGGGCAGGAACACCTTGCCCTAGACTGTGCTGCTCAGAGCCCCATCCAACCTGGCTTTGAACACTTCCAGGGATGGGGCATCCACAACTTCTCTGGGCAACCTGTTCCAGTGCCTCACCACCTTCAAAGTGAATAATTCTTTCCTAATATGTGTTCTAAATCTACTGTCTTGAGTCTCTTGAAGACTTTCCCCCTTGTCCTATCACTACATGCCCTTGTGAGAAGCCTCTCTCCGTCCTTCCTGTCGGCTCCCTTCAGGTACTGTAAGGCCACAATTCAGTTACCCTGAAGCTCTCCCTTTTCCAGACTGAACAGTCTCAATTCTCTCTGTCTTTCCTCATGGGAGAGGTATTCCATCCCTCTGATCAACTTGGTGGTCCTCCTCTGGATTTACCACCAGGAGAAAGGGGGGGGGGGAAGCTAAAAGACAACAGAAACCCAGAGAACAGTGACACCTAACACTGGGGAAGCCACGGTCACTTTGCCCCACTCAAGGCTTTCAGGAAGGGCTCCAACACTCGACAGAACAGCCTGGACACAACCCTGTGCCATGTGCCCTGGGATGACCATGCTTGGGCAGGGAGCTTGTACCAGGTGACCCACTGTGGTCCCTTCCAGCCTGAGCCATTCTGTGCACACTACACATAGCTGTACAGGGACGAGAATTATTTTTTTTCTTTCTTTTTTTGAGAGGGCAGAAACCTCTTCCCTTCCCTACACCTCTTTTTCCCCCAGTCAGGGAAAAAAAAAACAGCTCAGGGGCAACGCCAGGGACTAAAATGGCGGGCGCGCCCTCAGCGCCCGCCCCTCCGCTGTGACGCGCGGAGCGTAAACAAAGCGGCGCCCTGTGGGAAGAGGGAAGCTCTACGTGCAGGAAGAGGGAGCCTCCATCTTAGGAGCTCGCCGCGGTGGCGGGATGGCGACCGATAGCCGGGAGGAGAAAGGTATGAGGCGGTAGGAGTGGGGGCAATCGCTAGGCCCCGGGGAGGAGGGAAGGCTCGGGCAGGAGAGGAAGGTTACTCCCCCCGCCCGAGCCTTTTCTCCTCCCCGGGGCCAGCTTGGGTGCTGGCGCTGGGCCTTCACGCCGGGAGACATCCGTCTCCTCCCGGAGGGGCGGCGGGGTCGACAGTGAGTCTTCAAGGGCGATTTTCACAGGGGAGCTCTCCCTGTGCTGCGCTGGGGTGCTGGAGGTGGCGGGGCCCCGGGTAACGGGGCGTCCCGGCGGCAGCGGGCTCGGGGCAAGGTGACTCGAGCAGCGGGAGCGGGGATAAGTTCGTGGGCCCTAAGTTTTACATTATCGGCAGCGACTTACTTCTTGATGTCTTCTCGCAGAAAGTATCCGCTATTTTTATTTTTATTATTATTATTTATTTCTGCTTGGATCACTAGGCCTTTTTTTTTGTTTGCTTGCTTTTTGCAGGATTTTCTGTGGAGGGATGTAGTTACTTTACTAAACAGAAGCTGGCGTTGGAATATTATTTTGGCAATTGTCAGAATTGTGATTTGGCTTTTTGCAGTCAGCTCTGCTTTCTGGGCACTGTGGGTAAATATATTTGACTTAGAGGAATCTGACGTTTCCAGAGCCATTACTCTGGAATAATAATCTGGATTATTTAATTAATCTGGAATAATTGCTCTGGAATAGTATAATCACAGCTCTTATAACCGACCGCCGCTATGCAGGGAAGCTGAAGTGATCCGCTTGTTATCTGAGAGATTATGTCAGCCACACCTCACGAAATAGTCCATTTAACAAGCAAAACAAAAGTTTAGATGTAGGGAATTGCCATTTGGTCGTTAGTGCAGATAGTGGCAGAGTTATAAAAAAGGTAAAGTATCACCATGGTGTTGTGCTTTGCTTTATGTTGGTTTGGATTTCTGTGGGTAATAGGTTTCATGTAAAGCTTTTTACAGGACATGTGTCCATAAAACAGCTTTGTCAGAGTGGTGAAAGTTTGCTGTCTCTAATATTTATTGTGAAACTATATCACGTGGAAAATTCCCTATAGATTGTGTTAGAACTGATAAATAAAGTTATTGCTGGTGCTTGATCCTTAATGCAGTATTATTGTAAATTTGGTAAATTAGGATGCAATCAGGTTGTGTTGAAACAGATCTGATCTGCCACCGTGGATGAGCAGAGAATTTGAAATGTTTGTTGTTATCTGTAAATTTCTGTTCATATAATTATTTATCCATTTGGGCTTGAATATTTTTTTTGTTAGATTTTTTTAGTCACTGACAGTGGTCAAGTTATGAGTAGCAGATGAGATATTTTTGTTTTGTGCTTTAATTTGCTTTTAATTATTTGTCCTATGAAAAGAATTTTTTTGACTGAATAGCAGGTGTTGATGCATGTTTGTTTGCAATTGAAATTTCAACTGTTAGTGCTCCTTTTGGAAGAGAAATGCTATTTCACTGCTTTAAAAAAGTAGAAATAAAGCTTGCAGACCCATTTATTTTGAAATCATCTGGTCGTATCTTCTCTGTGTGCCAAATCAGATTTTTGCTTGGACCTTCTGGTGAATAGATCTAACACTAGCGGCCAGTAGGGAAGAAGTGGCCTCCCAGATTACTTTACTGCTGTTTTGGGTGAGTTACATTTGTTCATGGAGGGATCCAAAAGAAAGATAAGTTGCAGGAGAGCCCTGTTGGAGTATCTGTAATGAAAAGGACTCAGTTGGTCCTTTTCCCTTCAGTGGTGATGAACTGTAAAAAAATCTGTCCTCTGGCGGTTTTCTCCTTCTGTATTTTTCCTGATACTTCTCTGAGATAATTTAGCTCATCAGGTTGAACACTAGCAGTGG
Source organism: Lepidothrix coronata (assembly GCF_001604755.1). NCBI lineage: Eukaryota > Metazoa > Chordata > Aves > Passeriformes > Pipridae > Lepidothrix > Lepidothrix coronata. The sequence goes on along the minus strand of NW_016690193.1, from coordinate 1,774,360 downwards.
CAGTTCAGTGAGAGGAATCATTTTGTGGAAGTCAGTTGAGCAGTATGTCCAATGCAAGTGAGAGACAAGAACCAGGCTGCTAAATAAATCTAGAAATGTGTTTTTAAATAAAACAGGTCGATATATCTACAGAAGGGGATGGGGGAAATTTATCCTGCTCCTGTCTCTTGCGTACTTGTTTAAGGTTCCAACTACAAATGAGGCCCATCAAACGTGGAAGGGGTTTATCAGAGTGTGTGTGCCAGACTTGCATTTTCTGTTAAATTTTCCTTCTGATTTATTTCTGAATGAACTGATACAGGAGTCTTTTACCACCTCTGAATGCTACTGCAGTAGGTAGGTTAAATGTCATTTACTCAAGTATGGTGCTGTCTCACCAAGAGGGAAATAAACCTGACGTTCAATATGTGTGATCTGAGATGGATGATATGTTTAATATTTTAATCCTAGTACACCTCTTTTTCATTAGTATCCAGTAAAAAAAAATCTTGTGCTCTGGACTTGCCAAGTCTTCTGTGGGGAAGCAGAATGCAAGCCAGGAAATTGCAGCCTGTGTTTAGCAGTTGCACACCCATGAATCTGAATTTATCAGTAACAGCAAGAATATTTGCTGTGGATATATAGGTGTCTACAAACATAAAGGGCTGTTCCCAAGAGAATTACGATGCAAGTTTGTGTTGCATTTGAATGCCAGCCATCTATAAATTGCCCGGAAAGGTTTGATCCACCTCTCTCTGCTCAGCTTCCTTTGCATTAGCTACACCAGTTGGGCAGCTCAGGGATCACTTCACATTCCCCTACCACTGCAAATGTGGAGAAGTGCCAGCAGGAAAGTTAGCACACATGCTGACTTCAGGTTTGGTAGTATATGGTAGAGAGACAATTATAATACTAACTTTTAATTATGTGGATTGTGGGAGTTTTTTTAATATCAAGCTGTAAAACTTCTTTTGTGTCTTGGCTCAAGATTTTGTGATAGACAAGTTGCCAAACTGTGGAGGACTTCTGCGTTGCCCCAGTTTCATCCAGTACAGGAGTCCTTACCTGCATCTTCTACAGATACTGTCAACTAGCTGAATCCTTGGAATCTGCTTTCTTTTTCATGAGTACAGAAAATAGAATTGATCATAAAGTGAAAAGAACTAAGAATTTGGGAGTTTAGGAGAAGAAACAGGAGGTTCCAAAATTAATACCTTTTTTATTATTTTTCCCTTCATGTGCTTAGGCTTAGTTCACTCCTGTTTTTTAAAGTGTTTGAAACATAGATCTGCTACCTTAAAGCTGGTGAGTCCTTCTGCTAGAATCACCATATATCCCCTTTGGTTTCAGGCAAAGTAAATCAGTTGGAAACAGTGACAGATTTTAAAAGTTGTGTCACCAAGTGTAGTGATTTACTGCTTTTAGCATTTTCTTAAACATTTGCCCTTTTGATCAAGGTGAATTAGTTGTGGGGTTTTTTTTTTCAGAACAGCTCAAGAGTTAATGATGCAACAAATAAGTATGTCTTTCCCCTTCTTCGGTGGGGTGACCTAACTTGTATTCTTGTTGTTAAGTTACTCTGTTGCCGTTTTTCTCTATTCTTAAGTGAACCACGAACCCCACCCTCCTAACACAGCAATGACAACAAAAATAGTAGGTCAGGAAGGAAAATAATTTAAGGTGCAGGTTTCAGGATTTTGAAGAGATAAGGGTCCCTCCTCTTTACTAGTGGCACTCAGACTATCTCCCAGTCTCCCTTTTTCTCAAATTTTGTACAGGACTTTATGTTAAGCTTTCATTTGTAGGTCAGCTTTCCTGCAAAGCTTGTGTGACATGAGGAGCCAACTTGGATCTTATTCACAGGTCTAAATGCATCCTGTATTGTATTTTAATTCTTTTATTTGCTTTGCTTGCTCTTTCCAGCTGAAATTGTGGAAATAAATCAAGATGTTAATTTTTGCTTTGTTGCAGATCTGTAACCCTAAAGGAAATGTTTGGGTTTCTAAATACTCGTTCTGTAGTTTACATGTCCAGACTTTTTATAGTTGTTTTTGACATTTTTTTTGTGTATTTTCAGATGGTGAACTGAATGTTCTGGATGACATTTTGACTGATGCTCCTGACCAAGATGATGAGTTGTATAACCCTGATAGTGAGCAAGATAAAAGTGAGAAAAAGGGTAGGTGACTTGAGTAGTGAATGTTCTGCAGGAACGTAAATGGTAAAAAATGTCTATCTCACTATAGTTAAAGTCTTTGGAGTAGCAGATTTTGTAACCTGATTCAAGGAGTGAGAGTTTTTTAAAAGTCTTTATTTCCAGGACATGAGCTTTTTCATCTGACCTTCGAAACAAACACTCAACTCTGTTTCCTTTTGTCTCAAAAGCAATTGCTGAGTCTGGCTTGTTTTGAATTCATTTGCTGTTAGAAAAGGACTGTCTTTTTTGGTTTGATGAAGTGAGATGGAAGTGGAGCAAGGGGGACTCAAAATCTGGTTGCAGCTCGGTTGTTGATTTGGCTTTAGGCCAATTCCATAAGCATTTAATTTAGAATTCTCATATATAAAATTTAGAAAACACCTACCAGAGCCTAAAGGATTGCTCTTATAAAGAAAATACCTGGTTTGGAACATGAGCTGTTCATAAGAAGCAGTTTTGAGTGTTGCTGCAAAGCCTACAACTGGGAGATGCTTCCTGTGACTGCAGCAGGGGAATTAGCTAAACAGAGGAAGTAGGAGCCTCTGTGCAGTTTTTGTTTTGATACAGGAAATAACATTGAACTTGATATTTCTTTCTATTTAAGGATCAAAAAGAAAAACTGACAGGATGGAAAATGCTGAAAGCAAGAGGCAAAAACCTTCTGTGCATTCATCGAGGCAGATGATGCCAAAGCCTCCTAGTTCATCAGTTAGCAATAACAAGAGAATAGTGAGTACCAAAGGAAAACCAGTATCAGAATACAAGAACGAGGAGTATCAGAGGTCTGATAGAAACAAGCGCCCAGATGCTGATCGAAAGATGCGCATGACAAGCGGTTCCAGGGAACCTTATAAAGGACAACCAGAAAAAACCTGCATGAGGAAGAGGGATATTGACAGAAGGGCAAAGTCTTCTACACCAGATGGTTCAGAGGTATTAAATATTCTTGCGGCCTTATAAATGAAGCAGTTTTGTGAGACTTTTATAAGGCACGTTCTCTTAGGACTGTGTGTGCATCCTGACAATGTTATATGACTGCTGATTCACTTTTTCTTTAAACATCAGAGAATCAGGCATGATGTGGATAGAAGACCAAGCAGATCTAGCCATTCTTCTAAAGAAGAGGTGAACTCTGAGGAATATTGTTCAGATCACGAGACTGGCAGTAGTGGTTCCTCTGAACAAGGCAACACCGAGAATGAGGAGGAAGGAATGGAAGAGGAGGAAGATGATGAAGGGGAGGAAGATGAAGAAGTGGAAGAAGATGGGGAGGAAGATGAAGAAGAGTATGAACAGGATGAGAGAGATCAGAAGGAAGGAAATGACTATGACACGCGGAGTGAAGCCAGCGATTCTGATTCTGAATCTGCCTCTTTCACAGATGGGTCAGTCAGATCTGGGTCTGGTTCAGATGCATCAGGTAGGCAGCAACGTGCATGCTAGTCTGAAATACCTTGCCATTGAAAGTTTGGCTGCTTTTAAAAATAACCACTTCCTGACCATGTTAAAAGTAAGCTGGCATAGCATAAGTCAGTAAGACGTTAATTATGAAATACCATAGGCAAGGAAAAAGTGCACTAGAAAGTGGTATTTTCTTACACCCAAAGTTTTGAATATCTGGATTACCATATGGAGGATTCACAGTGTTCTTGAATGATTTGACCTTACTGTTCAATACTTTGAAACATTAAAATTAGTGTTTTCTTGAGTACCTAGTGGCTTAGCTTCCTACACAATTCATTTTAAGTTGTTGTTAAGCTGTTCAGTATTCATCTAAATGAGTGACCAGGCAGACTGGTGTAATAAAAGCACTATCTCCCCAGGGAAGTATAGTTCAATCTTAAATAGTGACTGCCTGTAGCTTAGAAAATGTAAACCTAAGTGGAAAATATTAGCTATTAGGGCAAATTTAGAAGGAGGTAAATGTTTTAAGCAGAAACTAGAAACAAATGCTTCACAGTTTTATATTATGACTGGTCCTAACTTACAGATATGAAGTGCTAATTATGTAAATACTTTTGGGTTTGGCTGTTCGTTGTTTGTTTTTTCTAGGAAAGCAACTTGCAATCCTGTTAAGATTCCTATTGTGTATCTTCCTTGTCTGAAGTCTCCATAGGTGGTCATCCTCCTTAACATGCTGCCTTTTTTAGCTCAGCTCTGCTGTTTGGAATTAGAGAACAGCAAGGTGTAACCTAAAGACAAGTGAAGCTGTAATAACTGTTCTAAAAAGTCCTGTGGTATAACATAACACATTTTTAGAGTGGAAATAATTGCCTGTGTGCCACAGTGTTTTGTTTTCCTATTTCTTGCCGTTTTGTTGAGCTCTGAGCAAATGAGCCCATATCACTATTGCAACACAGTTTGTGCTTGATGTTGCACATTTGGGTGAAGGCTGGAGAGAAGAGCTAACCCACCCTTACTAAAACACCAGGAAGATAAGTTCTGTCTCTAAACATTGCATAGAATTACTAGTTTTGTGGCGATCATCTTCCTTTTGTGAATGAAAAGCTTGAGTAATTAGCGTTTGCTTCTTTTGTGCATGGTAGTTTTGCAGCAACAACCACAATTTTAATGTGCAAGCCAAACGCTAACTTCACTTTTACTGATGTTTTCCTGTCTCAGTACTTTTTAATCTCAATTTTGCCTGACACTTGGTGTTTAAAATATTGCTTTTATTTGTTATGGTTTCTTTTTAGATGAGAAAAAGAAGGAGAGGAAGAGAGCTAGAGGCATCTCTCCCATTGTTTTTGACAGAAGTGGAAGTTCTGCATCAGAATCGTATGCAGGTATTCTTTCCTTTTATTGCTTGTCATCATGACTTGCATCAAATCTTAAGGTGTAATCTAAAATAAATGTAACTGGCCGTAGAGATTTATGGGGTATGTAGCTTTGTATAATTTGGTATTTACTTCTGGCATGTTGTGTGTGGATACCTTTCGGGGGGAGTAGGCTTTCTTGTTACTTTAATGCTATTCTGTTGCTTAAGTGGAATTTTCACTTTTTTTTTTTTTTTTAAACTTGGAAGATGATGATTCAGTGACTAGTTTTCTGAGTAGGAAATTGTTCAAATACTATTTTAAAAACCAATCCCAAACCAAACAACCCAAAAACAAAACCAAAAAAAAAAAAACCAAAACAAAACACTCGTGCACATTGAATAGTATTTTTTGTGTGTGTGGGTGCGCGCCAGAAAGCATAATTTGTCATGAATGAAAATTGTATGTGACAAGGCTGTAGAAATTGTATATTATCTCTATTAAGGCTCAATCTGAACAAATGTACTTTGGCTAAACACAGGTTCAGAAAAGAAGCATGAGAAATTATCATCTTCCGTTCGTGCTGTCCAAAAAGGTATCATTTAAATTTGAATTTTTAATGCATGCCCCATAGCAAGCCATTGTCTCTGTTGATTGAATTACCTGTAAGTAGGGATGTTCCGATATAAATCAATTTGAGCACGTAATTGTTCTGAGCATGATAAGTGAACATTGAGCTACTTTTGCATGTGTTGAGAGTGATATGCAAAAAGTTCAGTCACTTTGCTCCTTGCAGAGGCAGCAAATTAGAAAAGAGAGTGCTTAAATTTGAAAAGAGGAACATTTCAGCATTCTCTATTGGACAACTTGTGCTTGTTGTGTGCATTACCCAGTATTTATTCAAAGACCCTTAAGCAAGGAAATAAGTCCTGTATATCGGAACATCACTGAATCATGCTGATTTTATTTTTTTCTTTACCTGGATATCTTAAGTTTTATTTTTGTTTTTGTTTCCCCTGGCATTTTGTGCTCTACAGCTTAGACTTCAAGTTGGGTGGCTGTGATAATATATAGGTAGGAATTGGGTGGGATACTGTGTATTTTGAAGGAAACAAACAGATGTCTACACTCAAAGCAACATGCTTGGTAACTAAGTATTTACACATCAGCTTATTTGATACTCTGTTTTTTTCAGACCAAACAAGTAAACTTAAATACATTCTCCAAGATGCAAGATTCTTTCTCATCAAAAGTAATAACCATGAAAATGTATCGCTTGCTAAAGCAAAGGTATGTTGAATTTTCTTCAAAAACTTTGTTTTCAAAGATAACTATCTTAGGATAGAAGAGCATGTAGAGAGATGGGTTATTTTCTGCATCAGATCTCAGTAGGTACAGAGATAAAAGCTACTTAACCCTGGTTTCTTCTGCTTCCACTGTAACCTGGAAAAGTTTCTAGACTGTCAGTCATTTATCTTGGTAAGAGGAGAGTTAAAAAGGGGCCTCAGGGTCTCTTTGATAAGGTCTTAAGCCAACCTCCATCGGGAATGCTGGGATGGTATTTTCTCCCCTTCATCAACACTGTACTGTGAGGAAGTTCAGAAGGTTGTTTTGTCTTTTGTCTAATGCTGTAAAAGTAATTTTTCTCAGTTGATTCAGGGATCTGAAGCCTTACTGTGGAAATGTATGCCTGGCAGTGCTTGTGTGAATTCTTTGGGAGGAATTCCAGAGCACTAGACTTCAGCTGTTGAGGAATTGCACTAGGTGTCTGTTGCACTAGACCACTCTGGTGGTTTTGTATTGGCGTGGAACAACTTATAGAGAAGATATCTTATTTGCTGTTACACAATATACACAGAGTAGGCTATTCTATTAATGAAGATTTTCTAAAATAGGGTGGCATTAAAATGATTAAACAAATCTCAAAACTCCTGGACAGATTTGGCTCATACCCCTGCCCCCACCTTTGTGTCTGATCTCTGCAGTGAACATCATTGTGACTGGTTTTTGCTTTAGCTCTGTAAAGGGGTATATCCTTTTTGTGCCTCATCCATGCTCAGAGCTGCAGTAGTATCCTTGTTCCTAAAGTTCTTGGAGGCGATGCTTTTGTCTCAGTGTATAAGCATCAGTGCTATGCCGCTGCATTTTTGTGAAACTTGCTTTTGTGATACCAATAGAATAAGTTGTTCTAGTTCACAGCGGGGCTTTAGAAGCAGCCTAAAGCCATGTAATCTGACTGAAAGCTAGTAAAAAAGCCAAATAGTTATCTGGTGACTAACAAATTGCCAGTCAAACAAACACTGATCTGAGCTCAGAGCAGGACTTGTAAACACACTTTCACTAAAAACAGTAAGGGGAGGAACATTTTCTTTGGTAGATCTTAGATCCAAACTGATATTCTGTATCTCAGCTCAGCTGGTACCTTAAAACAGATTGGGTTTTATAGTGCATGGCTACATAATGGCTGATGGAAGAGGTAGTAGCTAATAGTTGTAGATGTGGAAGGCTGAACCAAGTGGTTGTATTGTCAGTTGAAAGTGTTACTCTAGTATCTTTCATGTTGCTGGCCTTTCACTGAAACAGTTCTAAAGTCTGCAAACTGCCCTCAACAAATCTGCAATACTATACTGAAGTCTATCTGCCCACCTTTAAGTATATATGCTTCTGTTTTTTCATAATTTGTGTGTTATATAATACATGAACTCCCAATGTCACTTAAAACATACATGAAAACCTTTGCCTTTAGTATTTTTAAGGTATCCGTCCATCATTATGTTTCCATTGTCATTACAGATGGTCTCAAAGCATCTTTCAAGAAAAGTTGAAAAAACATTGAAAAGCCAGTGTTCTAAAAGTTTTAGCACAAGACACACTAAAAATATTTCCTGAAGGACATGAATTTAGCAATACATTTCTCTTTCCATTATCTTCTATCCCAGTACACTATTTTGGTCTTGTTTTCCTCATCTGCACTATAATTTCTGTTAGCTAAATCACTTGAGATGAACTCTTATGTTTTGGTGGTGGGGCGGGTGTTGTTCTGTTTTAGGGAGTATGGTCAACGCTTCCAGTGAATGAAAAGAAGCTTAATGCTGCATTTAGATCAGCAAGGAGTGTTATTTTGATATTTTCTGTAAGAGAGAGTGGCAAATTCCAAGGTAAGGGAAAGTGATCTATTATCAAGGTAAGTGAAGGTGAGTTTTATGTGCCACAGATTTTCTGTTGTATCTTTGTTACAATTCATATGAAATCCTTTAGGGTTTGCAAGATTGTCTTCAGAGTCCCATCACGGAGGATCACCTATACACTGGGTGCTGCCTGCAGGAATGAATGCAAAAATGTTGGGAGGTGTCTTTAAAATTGACTGGATTTGCAGGTAAATCACTGTTCATTTATGTTGCTGTCAGTAACAAGGCATTATAATGCCACTTCTGCATGTTACTCACTCAAGTGCTGACCGCATCCTTCTGAAACTCGATTCAACCAGAGATGTGTCCTCCAATCTCCCCAAACCATGCCTCCATGTTACTCTCCTTGAGACTCAGGTCTGTACCTGGCATGTGCAATGGAAAGTACATGGGGTTTTTTTAATATAGACAATGCATTATAGAAAGAATATTTTTTTTTTAATATAAACAATTTTTTAACACTTGATTGCATTCCTTCACTGATCTTTTGCACTGAAACCAGAAAACTGTATTCTAAGTGTTTGAGTAAAATAACTGCTCACTTGAACAGACAGCAGTGAATATAAGGGAAAAAATCCTTTAAGGACAAATCTGTCTTTATCTGACTGAACAAAGAAAATGCTACTGTTGTAAAATAACAAATAGTACAGGTATTTAGTATAATGCGTAGGTTGTGAGCGGTATGTTCATTGATGTAACCGAGTATGTTTTCACAGAAAAGGTTTTAAAACTCTCATAAAGAAAAAAATTATAGTAGTCCTGTGAGATACATAGTAGCATGGTTGTACAAGCACTTCAGGCTACCTGAAAGACTAAAGTGGGACTTCAAATTAGAGAAAAATCTAGGTTGGAAATGTCCTCTGGAAGCTATTGACTCCCACCTCCAGCTCGAAGCAGTTCTAGCTTCACGGTTACGTCACATGCTCAGAGACTTTTTTCGGTAGGTACCATGAGTTACCACATCACATAGAGACTGGTCAGTGTATTCAGATGGTGAGATAATAAACAAGCACAATCTCGATAGTGCACAAAGACCAAAAGAATTTTCTTTGAAATGATGGTCTGACACAGTGTGGACTATATTAGTTAATACTGGAAGAAGTCAAAGTGAAATCTCCAGTTACCAATACGTACTACATAAGAATACACTCAGAGACCTGACATGCAAAGGATAACAATGCTATTTTTTATGTAATACCCTGCTGTATGCGTTTTTAAATCTTTCTGTAATGAAAAACAGAGGCAAAACTATAAATGGTGCCACTTGCATATTTAGGCGGGAATTGCCGTTCACTAAGTCTGCTCACCTGACCAATCCTTGGAACGAACATAAGCCAGTAAAGATTGGACGCGATGGACAGGTTTGTTAATTATTACTTTTTTTCTATAACCTGTATCTTCTAGTGCTTGCTTTCAGCTTTGTATGTGCAGATTAGGAGTGCTTTAGATCAGTTGTTACTTGCAGTAGAGTGCTGTAGCAAAGGCACTCTGCTTCATTCTAATGCTGTTGTGGAAGAAGGAAAAAGAAAACAATATGGTGCCAGTTCTGTTGTCATCTTTGCGATTAACAGTGTTTGCTTCAAAACTATGTGATATTTTGGATTTGAAATGTAATGTGCCTTGCATTGTACGGTGTGCAAACCATATAGCATCAGTTTTTAAGAACAAGTTCTGGTGTTTCCAGCTGTGTTCTGCATTGCAATTTTTTTTTATATGAACTATTGCTTAGGAGGTAGACTGCCATTAAAAAGTATATGCTAAGCAAATTTTAAGTGGGGGTGGCTCTTTGTCTTGTCAGACGTATCAGAGTGTGGGTATGTAGCTGCTGTCATCAAGTAACCAGGCCTTGGGTAAAATAATGGGTTCTGCTTTCTTGCAACAAGATAGGAGTTGTATAATCTTCATATTTAAAGGAAAATGTCAGTTCTGTACTGCATTGTTTTGCCCATACATGCGTTTGCTTTGTTGTGTAGCAGAAGTAAAACAGTAGTATTGGTCTTGGTTTTGGTTTAGTGTGAATTTGAAAAAAAAAAAAAAAAAGGATTTCAGTTAACTTTGTTTCTTTTAAATGGTCAAGGAAATATATTTTTTTGATGTTTTGTCCACTTCACAGTACAGTTACAATCTGGGCGTGGGTTTCATCTTTTTTCATAAGATTACTGGACTGTTAGTTCTGGGCAAGCATTGTCTGATGCTTGCTCTCCCTGATTTCAGCTCTGCTTATTTCCTGAAGCGGTTGTCGTTTATCCATTTACATATATGTAACTCTGAATGGATCTGTCTTCTGAGGATGTGTACATTGAAATTCTGCCTTTACAACATCATTTGGGAAGGCATTACGCAGGCCTGCTAGTCACCAGGTTGAAGAAGCACTTTTTTGGATTGTTTTGCACCTGGCTCCTGCTAGCTTCATTTGATAGCCCCAAGTTCTTGTACTGGAAGAGAGAGTCAGCAAGTTGATCTCTCTCCTTCTCTCCTCCAAGTAACTTGTGGTGTCCGACGGTCCCATTATATCCACCTTGTTCCCCATACACCACATATTTCTCTTTTAATCCAGGCTGAAGAGACACGACCTGCTCAGTCATTGCATGTAGGAATTGTTACACTCATTCAGTTATTCTTGGTGCCCTTCTTTGAAGCTTTTCCATTTCTACTGTCCCCCTGTTTTTTGAGATGCAGGGATCAGAACTTCACCCAATATTAAAGGTGTGGGTGGAACATGAACTTCCAGTGTGGTATAATGATTTTCTTGTTTTGTGTTCCTTTCCTAATAATCCTGAACACATAAATTGCTTGTTTTAACTGATGTCAAACATTGAGTCGGTATTCTCATGGACCTGTCTACCATACAAAGAACTCATTTTGAGTGGTAATAGTCAACTTCATCAGGCCACGGCTTTATATGTGAAGCTGGAGTGGATTTTTTTCCTACGTCTGTCACTTTTCTTTCTGTAATAGGTGATCATTTTCTTTGTGATGAAAAACAGTCCTCTGATTTTTATAGCAAAACACTGATGTGGCCTGTATGTCTCATGGGAAGATATGGTTGCCCCAAGTGTTGGACTAATTTATGAAAATTCTAAGTAGTGGCTAAAGAGTGAAAGGTAATGTAAGTGAATTTTGCTGTCTCTAGAGATGCCGAAATCTCTTCAAAGTGTCCTTTTTTTTTTTTTTAAAGTGTATGTTGTCAGTGTATTTGGGGAGAGTTTCATTTCTTCAGTTTATAAACCACTACTGAACTTCTAACTAATTCTAGGAAATTGAGCCGGAATGTGGAACCCAACTTTGTCTTCTCTTCCCTCCCGATGAAAGTATTGACTTGTATCAAGTCATTCATAAAATGAGGCACAAGAGAAGAATGCACTCACAACCCCGATCAAGAGGACGCCCATCCCGTCGAGACCCCGTTCGGGACGTGGGAAGGTTAGAAACGTTCTTTGGACTGATAATAGGCACATGTATCAGAATAACGTGATGGAGGAATGTCATTCGTCAAAGCTTTCCCTGCGATAAAGAAGAGAGAAAATCCTCAAATCAAGCTGCATGGACAAGTTTGTGGCTTCATTGAGGATTTCACATGGTTCCCCGGTCTGTCATTTTTCAAGAGGAAAATGGGGATCTTTGCTTTTGCAGAAAAAAGCTCTTAAAGTGCTGTCTCTAGTTTAGACTAGATCATTTATTGAGCTAATGCAACATGTAATGCTAGCTGTAGGTAAGCTCGGCTTGATTATGAGCAGGCTAGATGGAGAGGAGGAAATATTTATATGCCAAAAATGTGTTAATATCTTGTAAAAGCCTTTTCTTTCAGGTGTGTCTCTGGATAAGCCTTATCAAATATGGGACTTTTATAAGGATCACTTAGAATTTTGCAGAAGATGCCGCCTCATTTTGAGGATAAAATATTTAAGTTATTTTGATATTCAAGAGGAGCATTATTGGGACTGTTTCAAATTGTGTCACCGTGATGTGTTAACCCCATTGCCAAATATTCTCTAACATGTAACCACTGAATTCACACATCTTGCTGAGCTTCTGAAAACAGTAGGTTCTTCCCAAAAGGGATCAAGTGGCCCTTGGAGACCCGGCAACAAACCAAAAAGAATGGCTGTTGCTGTGTCTGTATTTACAACCTTTCCAGATGCTGGCAGTACCTGTGGACTTAAAATATTTTTAGAGGATCGACATGGTTATTGATCACTGCTATATGAACTTAACATCATTTTCCAGAAAAAAGGGGGTATAACTTGTTACAGAATTGGAGAAGTCTTGGCAAAGAACTGATATTAGCCCTTCTGCCAAACACCTTTTCCCCGTGGTAGCCACTTTGCATACAGACTGATGTATGGTTTGGGCTGAAACCTTTGGTTAAGTTTCCTTTTTGTGGAAACGTCCTGTGGTAGGTACAGAGCCCCAACAAGAGTCCCCATTTCCTTGAGCTTAAAAAAAAAAAAGGACACTGTAACGAGTAGGTAGGAGGAAACCTGGCAGCACCCCCCTATTTTTGGCTTTAAAGGACTGAACACCGAGATGGCTTTTGGAGTTAAGCTAAGAGGTTTCCAGTGCAATAAAGTATATACAAGTGAAGGTTTTGCAATGGACTGCAAACTATACATATAACACCACCACACCTTCTCAAGCCTGCCAGGGCCTCCATTTATGTATGTGGCTTACAGCTTAAAGTCAGTAGTTGGACTACTATATGAACTGTTTCTATCATATTTTATACCGGTCGTAAATGCACTCTCAAAACTACAAGAAAGCGGTATGTTTATTCTTTACACCAGCTTTTATTTTCTTTGATCTGAATTTGCTGTAGATGCAACTGCTTTGGTTTTTGGGCTTATTGCTTATAGTAAAGAATCTGCTTCCGTTTTAAAAAGCTTAGTAACTGGGTATGGTGGGTTTTAAAGACTGAAATCGGGAAGTGGGGGAGGGGGGAAGAAATTATGCTGTTTATAACTAAAAGCTATATGAGCTTGTTACTCAGCCAGCAAGTTGCACAGTAATTAAGTGATTTAAGAAAGTGTTAATGTCTTGTCTTAAGAAATTATATTGCTGGGGTGGGGTGGGGGAAGGAATGGATTTTTAGCTGCTTTGTGTTTAGAAACACTGTTATGTTAGAATTGGAGTCTCCCATTAATGTTTATGTACCTTGATGGAACAAAATTAGCAGCCCTTTTTCAGTTCTTTATTAAACATAACAGCAACTAGAATGTACCTTTATAAGGAAGAGCAATGTTCTTAACATCTCTTCTGTCAAAGAGCTTTTGTATAGAAAGGAGCCCTAATTATTTTAATTATCAGGAAGCTTAAGCACTCCTAAACTCTGTAAAATGTACCAATCCATTCCTGGTAAATTGCTTAGAACAGAAATTATTAGAAATAATTTAACTGGCCTACCCAATTAGGAGAGTTACAGTGAAAGAAGCAATTTCACACAGCATACAGAGTTTTGTTTATAAATGTTATGGAAATAGACCTTTCATAGAATTCTTTACCCCATAGCTATCAAATGCAGCAGTCTCCATGCCCTCTGACTGCGATGTTCTGTGAACTCTTTTGTTATCCGATAGGTTGTTTCAAAATGTAATGTGAAAAGTGTAATGTTAATGCCTAAGTTTGAGTTTGGTTTAGACAAATTTGTTACCTTTTGTTTGATATGAAGGTATAGTTGGGTAGAGTTCCTTCCTTAACTACCAAAATTCCTGTAGACAGAAAGTAACAGTAGAGGGTATGTAATTGAGCTGTTCCTGATTATATCAGTTCAGATTTAAAGCTGTAGAATGTTTTGAAGCAAATGGAATTCAGAATTACTAAATTGAGATCCTGGGTAGCTCAAACTATGCTGTGACGAACGCTTCAAGCAACCTTGTTTAATCTTTGATATCTAATTTGTGTAGGCGTCGACCAGAAGATTATGATATTCATAACAGCAGAAAGAAACCAAGGATTGACTATGCCCCTGAGTTTCACCAAAGACCAGGTTAATATCTTACTCTGAAGATTTGTGTGCACCAGTTCACAAATGTCTTCTCTTTTAGCATGTCCTCATTCATTCAAAAGTAAAATATTGATACAACTGGGATATAAAAATGTGATTTGTCCCAAGTGCTGCCTGCTGATTTAACCCATCTCTCACACAAGTCAGTGACACTGTTTCACTGATTTGAGAGAGAGCTGAGTTAACCTATGCTGAGCCCTTTGTAAGAGCCTCAGAAATGTGTACACTGTTGTGAACGATCCTCTCAAATGCTTTGTTAATATGGGCACAAGAATTGTTCTGACCTACTTGTCAGGGTGCTAATCATCAAATGAAGATGTTTATCAGAAACTTCCAGCTGGGAAAGTCAGCTGAGATGACTAGCAGCCCCTGTTCAGAGATGACAGTAGATGTTCAGTTTTGTTTTCAGAGAGAGTTTTTTTACAACCTTGACATGAGGAGGTGAGGGGGAAATTTCCCTGCATTTTACAAGATGATCTAATGATGAGTTTGAGAAAGGAATTGTGTTGTTGTCCAGAGAAAAATGTTTGCAATGGCAGTGCAGCAACAGCACTGGTCATAGTGCAGGGGTTTTTTTCCTCTTCAGAAAGCAGCTGTTAAGAAATTGTTACTTTTAATCTACCAAATCGTGCTTCACGGCTGTTGGAAAAATGTATTCCACTATTTCAGTGGTAGATTTCTAAATCTCATAAGAACCTGCATTTATCTGTCAAGCCTGTGTTCTTTGATGCCAAAAAGAGTGTTGTTGCTGCTCTTTCTAAGACCATTGTTTAAAGGAAAAAAAAATTTAAAAATAATGAAGCTCAGAAGCATTATTTTATTAGCACAAGCATGCCTGGTGTTTTGCACCATTTTACTGAGCTCTTTAAAGCTTACTTCCTGGGATTTACCGAAGCTGTAAGAATTCTTTTCCCTGTGGGGCTTTTCCAGATGCTTCTTAGGTTGTTTTTAATTTTCTGTGTAGCATTGTACCCAAAACTTATTAAGAAATCAGCTTTAAGAGTTGCCCACAAGAACATTTTCTACTGACTGCACAGTTAGTAAATAGTAACAGCTACATACTAACTGCCAAGAGACAGTACTCTTCAAATTCATGGGCATTCCCAATTCATTTGACTAAATTTCAAGTCTTTATTTGCACAGTTACCCCCTTGCATATTTGTTTGTACTATGTGCAGATTCCTGTGGGTTTATCTGTGCCACTTTTTTGTTTTATATTATACTATTTGTCTTCACTGTCTATAAGAAGTTCAAAGTTTTTGAGAGTTAGTTTGAAAGTGAGGGTAATAGCAGGTAGACACAATTTCATAGCTGGCACAAAATAAAAGGATAGTTTCTATTGAGTATGTTTTTAAGAGTGTAAACGTGAGATGGTAAATTGAATTAATACTGCTTGATGTTCGAACAGGGTATATAAAGGACCCCAGATATCCCGAAGTAGACAGGTAAGGTGTGTTCATGTTACTCATTTTATGCCCTGTTAACTTGTCTATATGGATAAATTGGATTTAGTTCTATAAATTTTTATTCCCAACAGACGATTTTCAGGAGTTCGACGAGATGTGTTTTTAAATGGGGTAAGTTGGTGCATGCAGATTTTTGGGGAACTTTTATATTCAACTTTCTGCGCTTCCAAAGAACACTTATCACAAATTTTAATGTTACTATCTTTCATTTTAGTCCTACAATGATTACGTGAGGGAATTCCACAACATGGGACCACCACCACCATGGCAAGGAATGGTTTGTGTCTTGTTGAATTTGATTTTTCTCCATAGAATATGGCTATTTTTGTTTCCCTCTAGAGGAACCTGGCATATTCAGTGTGCATTCAACTCTCCCCTTTTCCTAAAATGTATCTTTCCTGTAACTGTGTAAACATTTTAGGAGAAAATATTAATATCAAGTATTCTGAAATTCACTTAGCTCTCAGCAGTAGTCTGGCATTCTAGTAAACAGTAAGGTAGCTGGACTCTGCCTTGGTTTGAATCTACAAGAAACTGAAAGCTCTGAGCAAACAGTAGAACCCTCCTTTAACCTACACAAGAGAGTGTAATAACATTTTGTATTCTGCTAAATGTTCATAGTAATTGGCTTTCTCTCAAACAGCAAATGCATCAAACAGGTGGACTTGCTGAAGAGGCTGATGGAATGAGCTGATGTGCTCTAGCACTGTGCAGTGGCTTGCTTTTGGCTCTGGCAGTGAAGCATGCAGGAACATAGCAAAGTGGACTGCGCAACATAGTTCAAATAAGTCTGCCCGTATACAGCCTCCACTGAAATGCAATCTTTTCCCAGTCAGATGAGCAGATACCTGAGTGCACATATCTGCATCTCTGCAGATAGAAATTAACTGATAGTGTGTCAGGAGTAGTCATTATAGCAAGTTATTATGATTACATCTAATAAGTCTGGCCTGATTTTGCATAACTATAATGAGTCTTTTGGCTCTTGTGTATACTGGCAATGAGCAAAAAGCAGTGCCAGATGTAGAGATGCTCCTGTAGCCTCTAATTTTTCTCAGCTGAAACACAGCTATGGTTTGTTATAACTGAAGGAAATGAATGAGCTTGTCAGATGGGAAGAAAAATGATTTTTCAAACACAGCTAAACCTCCAGAAACGTTTTTTTTTCCTCCTCTCTTCCCTATTTTGCATGCTGTCCAAGTAGTCATCCTAAAATCCAGCACTTCCACTTACTTTCTTTGTAACAAAAATGCAAGCCATGATGATTTGGTAATATGGGAAAGGAAGGCCTTGCTGATTGAAGTGGAAGAAATCAGCCAAAACATGTCTTATTAAAAAAAAAAAATCCGCCATTTGTCAAATAATTTGTCTTGCAAAGTAAGGGTTTTTTCAGTTAAAATGGAAACATATTCATAAGGAGTGACACTGAAAAGACTCGTTCTGTAAGAGCTGGCTGGTTTGGACAGAATTCATATTCCATATGCATAGGTTTAAAAAAACCAAACCCACCACATTTAAGTAGCAGAAGTTTTATGTACAGTATCATGTTGAGGCAGATATGGAGGGAGGGCATGTTTGGTTTTGGGGAGTGTGTTGACCAAACTTCTAAAAGCAGTGGTAGAGAGGTATAAAGCATGCCAACTTAGTGGAAAGTAGTCTACCATTCGGTTAGGAGGCTGTAATCGGATATATTTAGTTGCTGTGTTCTCCATCTGAAAGTAACCTGTGTTTTTAATTACCAGCGCTCAGCCTTGTGTGCATTCCTTTGCTTTGAAACACTAACAAACTTCCTGTTACTTTCTTGTAGCCACCGTATCCAGGTATGGAACAACCACCACACCACCCTTACTATCAGCACCATGCACCTCCACCTCAAGCTCATCCTCCATACTCAGGACATCATCCTGTACCACATGAAGCGAGATACAGAGACAAACGAGTGGTGAGTGGCCAGAGAGACAGAGGGGGATGCAAGTCTGCAGGCTAGAGTAGGAATCTGGGGTCCAGTTATAGCCTAACCTGAGCTTTGTTGACTGTGATAAACTGCATTTTTATGACCTGTAGTAGTGTTCCCTAGAAAGATCGGTTATTTAGATTGACACTTCCAGCAAATTTGAAAACCCTTTCTCTCCCAGGTGAGGTAGAAGCACAAAATTTTCAAACTCTTAAACTGAGGGGTGTTTTAATTTGGCTTCCAGCTGTCCGGCTCTGAATGTTTTCATGCTGAAGCCCGCTTTGAATAAGGACACACCTGTCACATTGCCTGTGCTCATGCACAACGAATTACTGTATCGGCAGAAGTTTGTGTTCTACTATTTTTTACAGGCACATTGGAAAACAGGGCAGATGGTTAAGTTTCTGTCAGTTGGCTTAGAAGGCTGCTTAGCTTTCAGGTCTCTTGCTGATATCTGACACTTGAACCCCAGCTTCTGCTCATGGATGCTGGACACTTTGGATTTGTTTGGGGTTTTTTTAAATACTGGGATTTCTGCAGAGGTACAGCCAGCCCTGTGAATAAGGGGGGGACTTTTAATATGAGAAATAAAATAAACAGAGCTGTCCTTTCATCACAGCACGACTATGACATGAGGGTAGACGACTTTCTTCGCCGCACACAAGCAGTTGTCAGTGGTCGGAGAAGCAGGCCACGGGAGAGGGACCGGGAGCGGGAACGGGACCGTCCTAGAGACAATAGAAGAGACAGAGAACGCGACAGAGGCCGTGATCGGGAAAGGGAGAGAGAGAGGATTTGTGACCGGGACAGAGACAGAGGTGAAAGAGGTAGATACAGAAGATAATCTATCTGGAACCAGTGCTCACTTGAAACAAAAAAAGCTTGTATTTTTTTGTGTGTTTACAAGTAGTACATTTTATTTTCAGCTGTCTACTTAAAGTTCGTTGTGTAGAAGGATTTATAATGACCCTCTCTATTCCAAGCATGCAATGAATTATGAACTGGAAAAAACTCAAATAGGCCAAAAATAAAATACGCAAAGCTGACACTCAACTTCACGTTTCTATTGGAACAGAGTTGGAAACAGCTAAGAATGTAGATATTGATTAATTAATTCTCAATAAGTGTTCATCTACTTAGTGACTTCATTCTAGGTTTTTGAATACTGATGGATAACTGCCTTTTTTTTTTTTTTTTGCTTTGATGTTTTCTTCCTGTAGTTTCATATGGTTCGATGGGAGAATGCTGCTATCAAGTATGCAAATATTGAAGTTTGAATTTTTTTTTTTTTGACTGTATGACAGTGTTGTAGCAGCCTTTTTATTCTTTCCCCCACCCCATTTTTTAACCCCATCTGTAAAGTCAAGTGTTTTTTTTCAGTCTTCAGTAATAAAAGCAATATTAAGAAGACACTATTGATATCTAATTTTTAGCCTTTTTTAAAAATCTTCCCATGTTCAGTAACATTTTGGTCAATACTCTTGTCTAGTCTCCTTCCAAAATGTACACATTGCTTGGAATGTTCACAACCTGCGTGTGTGGAACCAGAAAATATTGCTGTATTCTACATTGCTACCATTTTTTTTATAAAAATAAATTGGTAACTATTGAAATGTTTAAAACGTCACATCAGGTTTCTTTATTTTCTAAGCTTGCTAGATTTGATAGATTCTGGCAGTTCTAGGAAAACATTTGTGTTCAAAACCAGTTTAAATGTTCATGTGGTAGGTGAAGTTGATTTGAAGCCTGAATTTAGGAAAAGGAGTGCTGAAATAAAAGGTAATTGCTTTTCTGTTTCCACAGTGATGTAGTCAGCTTACAATTCCTGCAGCTCATCAGAGTTAGTAAGGCCCTACATGTTCATATTAATCATACAGTCTTTAAGCTATTGAGAGGCTGTCCTTGGCCACAGTCATATCTGTCTCTCAGAAGTGTGTTAGTTCTGCAAGATCCAGACGCTCCCCATGTGTTCTTTGTAGTGAAAACTGCATCACTTTTTATTTCTCTTAGATAGGAAATATTTTAACCGAAATGCCAATGGTAAAACTGGGGGGGCGGAGGGGGAGGAAGAAAAGTAAAACTTGTAGTGAAAGTTCTTCAGTTTCTTTAGCAATTTCCAATTTTTCAAAACTTGTAAGAGTAGCACTTGGGTGGACTTCATAAACTTTCTTCATCATCTGATCATGTAACAAAGCCAAACTGTAGCATGTGTTTTAAAGACCCAAGCTCCACTGTGCTAGGTGCTGCAGATGTTTTTATAAATGGCAGTACAGGATTGGCCACAGTGTGGCAGTTGTGGAAGCTTGTGTTTTTTAGATCTGGCAATAATGTGGGCTCTGTTTATTTTAGTCTACAGTTCCAGTAAAAATCTACATGTGTTAAGCAAAAAGTTAGACCTCCAACATGCAAGTATGTGTGGATTCTTTAAGCAGCACAACAAGCTGCACATGTTTGGGTTCCTCAAAACAGTTTATTGTTCACAGAGAGGTGTGCATGCTAGCTGTAGGGACAGATCAGTGTGACAAATTTAGTATACATACTGTGTGTAATTGGAGAAATGCATCATAGACCACCTTCCTACTTTGATATCTTTCTCTGCTTTATATGCAGATTCTAAAATGAAGAAATGAAGAGGGGGGGTTGGTTTTGCTTGATTTTTGGCTGGTTGGTTGGTTGGTTTGTTGGGGTTTTTTTTTACTTTTTAAATTCAGTACTAGATAAGCTGAATTTTTCTGAGTAGGTTACTGAAAAGAAGCACCCCTCCTTACAGTGACTATGGAGCACTTTCTCTCTCTGACTTTTCCCAGCTATCCTGTTACCAGTGTCCTTTGTTAGCCCTGTCTGACCAATGCCTATGGAGTGTTCTAGGAGGCTTGCTGGCCTTCAGGCATCTGAACTGACATCTCAGCAACTGGGTGATTGGGGCTGTTAGTGATCAAGCTCGATGGAGCTGTGCCTGGGGACCCAGCTGTGAACAGTTACAGCAAACTCTTTTGGATCTGGGGCCTGGATGTCACACTGTTCTATTTTCTGTTCACTATGCATATTTCAATATGCATATTCCTGCATATCATTCCATCGTGACAGTAGGAACAGTGTACCAAAAATTGCCATGAGATGCAGTAGTCTTGTTCTAACCCCTCTTCAATTTGGAAACAGTTCACTTGAGCTTTTGTACATGTTGTAGTATGAAGAGATTTAATCAGACATTGAAACATGACAATGCTAATAAAAAAGTTGACGTGATATAAGGAATTTTATTATGTAAACAAATAATCATGTTTTCTCAGCCGGTTCTGTTTGAAAACAATTCCAGAGTACAGCAGAAATCAGTCAAAATTGGAGCAGGTTCTTTCTCGAGTAAGCTGGCACATAAAAACCTTACCTAGAACAGGAGGCCTGAACTAGCAGCATTTTAGTAGAAACCTTTGACAACTGAAGAAGTGTACTGCATTTAGTACCAGTCTTACCTGACCCAAGAGCAGCATTATTTTCCCTCAAACTTTGCAGGCAAGGCAAGTGACTAGTGCACTGTTCCCACTTGTAATGTTACTGTTTTGCAAGTTCCCTCTCTAGAGTTTTTCTTGTGTGGCTCAGAGGCATTTGGGGTTTAAAACGGGCAAGTTCCTGACAGAGGTGGTTTTCACATCCCTGCAGTGTTGCAGTTAGAATGGTGGCCTGTGCAGCAGGACTCCAGACTGAAAGGAAAAGATAAATGGTTCCCAGAAAAGCAATTTCTCTGATGGTCTTAGGACTCTGGTCTCCCCTCAGCCTCCAAGTAGTCAGTGCATTTGCCACTTGCAGTGCCCAATTTTTAGGATCACAGCCCTTCAGATGGGCACTTTTTAGGAGCCTGTGATCTTAGCTTCACTGTCCTGTCTGGAGAGAGAGACTCTGACAGGAGAGGTATTATGGTTGAGAATCATCAAGCTTGGGTTACACTAGAGGAGAGGACAGAGTTAAGGTAAGGAGACTAGTTGCAGACCCACAGTACCACACAGAGGAAGGCTGAATTTATGGAATATACCCAAATGAATTTAAAAAGTTAGAGCAGTAATTACCATGGTAGGGACCATGTATGATCAGCTAACATGGTCGCAAGGGCTAAAGCAACTATAATTCAATTTTATTTAGGCCAGAAGGAATTTGCAGGCTAAGCAACCAGCTCTTCCCCACAACAGCTTTGTATCATGACCCTGTTCAGTGGGGCACTTCATGATATGCCCAGTTTAAAGCACATCCTAATAAATGCCTTGCTGAATCAGCCTAGGAGAAGAAAAAGTGCTGATGAGAACAAGATGTCTATTCTTTCTTCCTCTTTGCAATCCTGCCACATCTTCTACAGCAACATAAGCAACACTTAACAAGAATGAAGACAGTAATGGCTACACAGGTGAACAAGAATGCCAGAACATCCAGGGAGTGGTACTGGTACCACGTGAGATGGTGAGAAGCTGGTCTCAAGTGCTTTGCTCCTTTGTGGCGCATGACAAATTCAATCCAGAAGACAGCTCTGTCCAGAGGCTTAACTGGCTGGTCATGTTGTATCTTGGATAACTTTAGAGCATTTTCCTTATAGCTGGGGGAAAAAAAAGAAAAAAGGAAGAAACCAAGGAGATTTCTCACTGATTCCTGAAAGAACCTGTTCAGCACCTGGCAGTCCTCTTGAGGAAGGTAGACAGCCCTACTTTTCCTTTCATCAGTCCTATTTAAATATATTTGAAACTGGTCCAATTTATTCCTGTATGCATAAAATTGGGTTAAAAGTACTAATAGAGAAAGCCAATATTTTGCAAAGAAATGTTATCAGAAATTATTACAGATACTCCTTAAAAAAAGCAACATGGAAACATTTGCAGCATTTTATGTACCAATGTAATATGGTGTGCTGGTTTTGGCTGGGATGGAGCTAGCTTTTTCTTCACAGTAGCCATGTTTTGGATTTGTGCTGGAAACAATGTTGGTAAAATCGGGATGCTTTCCTTACTGCTGAGCAGCCGTTATACAGAGCCAAGGCCTTTTCTGCCTCTCACCCCACCCCACCAGTGAGGAGGCTGGGAGTGCACAAGGAGGTGGGAGGGGACACAGCTGGGACAACTGACCCCAACTCACCCAAGGGATATCCCAGGCCGTATGGCATCATGTTCACCAATAAAACTAAGGGGAAGGTAGGGGAGGCTGGATACGCAAGATATCATCCTGGTTGTTACAGGTCACCTGCCACATGGCTAACTCCCTCAGATACTAGATACCTCCATCCGTGTTGGTCCATTTGCTTCAGGAATTTGAAAGTTCATATTGAAGGAACACTTGTCACTCACACATGACAGGAGTTGCTGCCAAAGACTGAGGACTTCTGCATTTTTTCCAATCTCTCTGTCAATGGCCTTAGCCTTAGCATGGGATCTAAGCTGCTGGCCTTCCTTACCCTCTTAAGTCCTGAATGATAGGTATGGTAACCTAAGAATATTGGTAAGTCAGGGGTAGGAGAAAGAACTGTTGTGACTACAAACGGAGAAGACCTAATACAACTAGTGCCTCCAGAGGATTTACTCTAGCAGAGAACTGTCTCAAGAGCTGCTCTGGGCTTTCCAAAACTTTTTCTTGAAGGGATCATAAAATATAAGGAAAATCAAATTGTTGATCTCTCCTATTTGAGAGATGCTGATTCTCAGAAATGAAGGATGGTTTTCCTCTGAAACCCAAACTCAGCTACTCTGCATTTTCCATCCAAGAAGAGCTAGCAGAATTTCTCACAGCAGCAGCACAGGATTTTAATAACCTCAGCCTACTGTAAGGCAAGAACAAAACTCACGTGGAATTGTAAATTACTGTATTCAGTGCATCAACCAGGTCCTGAGTCTTCAGTGTGTTGAAATCCACATGAACTGCAGCTCCCTTTGCCACTACATGAGCAATGTTGTCGTGCTGGTCAGCAAACATGGGAATCCCAACCATTGGGATCCCATGGTAGATGGCTTCATAGAGCCCGTTGGTCCCACCGTGAGTAATAAAGGCCTTTGCGGAGGGATGTCCTGGAACAGGGAAGGAGAGGCGCATGTAACAGCAGCTGTGGCAGACTGCACTGACTGGGATGTGAGCACTGCAGAACACTGGGGCAAATGCACTGCCAGAGAAGGGAACAGCCCTTGACCTCTGGCTCAGCAGCAGAGCTTGCACACTGAGCTTTCATGCATTTGTACCTTTTTAATGCAGTGTGTGAATCATCATGTCCTGCCAGACTACCCCAGTTACTTCAGCCCTCCTGCTCTTGTGCAGTTCTAGTTTTCACATGGTATCAGGTTCACAAAAGCCTCCTGCTTCAGCCTTGCTTAGGTCAAGCATTTTGAAGAATAAGCCTTGGAGATTAACTGCAGAGGCCAAATCCAACTCCAGAGTACATCTCTACTTTGGTATTTACTCCTGCCTACAGGTGTTTTTGAGCCTTTCCAGACAACTGCCACCAAGCTCTGTAAGTCAGAGCCTTTTAGGAAATTAAGACTCCCAAGAGCAAAGCTCTGCAGCTTAAGTTATGAAACTAAGTGTATCCACAAGTGTTATGTGGTTCCGGTCCTTGAATTACCCATTTCAGTGGAAAAACAAACAGTTTTTCCAAGAATACAGTCCATCCTATATAGAATCAGTCTCACCAAGCAGGTCATTTTGGGGTATCCAGTCATAAATCCTGGTGTTGGAGCCCAGAGTTTCTGGTTTTTTCCCTTTGTACCGCCAGAGGACCTTGAACAAAGGAAGAATAAGATAAACACGGTGCATGCAATGTGCCATTATATATTATTGCGTGTAATGTAGGGCTTTTTCTCAAACCCATGTGCCTTTTCCCAGTAATTCAAATAGCTTCGGCTCCAGTTGAACTCTTTGATTAATTATTATGTGCATGTTATAAAAATCAACTGAAGTGATCTCTGTATTTTGGCCTATGGACACACCTCCACGTAATTTGGTTCAGAGGTCAAACGCCAGAACTCCCCATGAGGTAGCTCAGCAGTCTGCCTCTCTGAGAGAGAGCCCAGTGTCCCGGCTGTAGCACATCCAGCAGGGATGCAGATAAAAAACAGGCCAGTTCAAACTTAAAAGTCTCACTGAAGGCAACAGGAGTGAAAAAAACAAGGCAAGTTGTTTTAGGCTTGAAAGGAAATTCACCTTTTGTGGAAGCTGGCTGAGGGCTTTGGCAATCACATTACTTTTTTCATCACTTAGGTTGTAGACCATTGACCCAAGAGAGAATACCACAATGCCGTGTTCCCCGGAGCTCTGAACAAATTCTTCCATTTCCTAGGAGAGGCAGAAAACATACCAAGAGTAATTATGCCATGCAGATTGCACAGGTTTCTCTGAAAAAAGGGAATAACCTTTTTAGTTTATCAGGGAGATGGTCATGGTGTACGAGCACCTCCACTGACAGAAGGGTGTTACAAAGACAGACCTGGCCCTGAGCAAAACAGTTTCTCCCCAAGAATGAGCAGGACAAGTTGAGACAGGTGACAGATGCTTTGTCTTTTAGAAAGAAAATCTACCAGTTTCAGGACACATTTCTTTTGGATCACAAGCAGCAGGAATGGATCCTGGCACCGTCATGAGCCAGCCATACCCTGTGGCCCCCTCCGTAGCATAGTCATGGTTCTGGATTTCCCTAGAACAAGTACTTGGCATTACATAACTCTGCAGGAAGGGACCATGCTAAAAACTGACACGGTTTTTCAGCATCCTGATCACAGACTCATTGAGTCACTGCCATCATTTCGTTAGTCAGACAGTTCTCTTATTTCTTGCAACACACCACATTGGTCAGAAGATTTTCTACAAATCAGACCAGTAGGTTTTCCTGTTCCTTTTTTTTAGTTAGTGTCATGTGAAATGGCAGTAATATCCAAAAGAGAATGGCTATCCATTTCCCCCAGTCTCAACCCCTGCTACAAGGGAGTGGTAAGGGAGTAGAGAGTTAGAAGGTTTTTTTTTAGTAGACAACTTGCACTGAAAATGGCCTACATATTCTGAGGCTCCTACAGGAATGATAATCTAGACCTGAGCTTGTCATGTTGCCATCATCAGTATCTGGGAGTTTCAAATTCCAATGGAATATGGCCATTCACAGCAGAGCGTAGGCTGGAAATGATCAGGTCTTTTACTCCCTTTAAGATGTCTTAAACTAAGTTCAATAGAAAAAGTGTTTCTCACTCATCTCTTTCTGCAAGTCTTGACCCCATTTTAGTTAAAGAATTTGTCCTGTCACAGTGCCTTTTTGCATCAGGTGTTTCAATGTTATCGTGGGCTGCAAGTCTGTATCTTATAATTAAATCTTACACTTAACTACTCTGAGGTAGCCCCTATTTTTCCCAAAACAGACACTGTATTCCCCCATGCTGATGTCCGCTATCCTCTTTTAAGACAGCAGGCTGTAACCCTGTAACCCCAGCCCTCAGCTGGAGGGACATGGACAGATGCTAAATAGCTCCATGCTCCCCACCAGCGGCAGAGTATTTCTTTAAGAATGAGCTTTCTCAGGACATGGCTTGCATGGTTGATCAGGGAGAGTCTTTGTTCTGCTGCACAACCAATCAGCCAACAGTAGAGCAAAGCTGGAGTACCTTTGGTAGTGGCTTTGCAGGCTGGCAATGAAGTCCTCCAACAAACTCAAAGTTGGGCAGGAAAGGACGTGGAAATTCAAAATCCCAGTAAGTTCTGATTAACCATATCTCTGCTTTCCCAATCGTCTCACACAGCGTTGTGGGTCTTCCTGCGGACAAGGTACAAGAGGTTTAGAACATGCACGGGAGTGACCTTGTTATCTGTAGATTGCAAAACAGGAGCCTTACCTTTGTCTTTTGGAACTCCCAAACAGTGTAATCTATCAAACCATGCATAAAATGAAAACATTCACAAATCTGGACCTATTCCTTGCCCTGTCCTGTGTTCAGCCTTGGCAGGTGGCCACGAACAAGGCAATACAATCTTTAAAAGGATTTTGAACCTTCAGGATTAATTTAGAGCAGTACAAGTAGGAAGCATTTATTATCTGTAATATAGAAGTGCAGTCTTGTTGCTGGAATTCTTGCCACTGAAAGACTTTATTACCTGTGCTTGTAATAAAAATGCACTTTGGGGAAGAGAACAATCACAGAAAATTTAGTTCCAAATAAAAAATAAATGAATCACAAAGTGATGATCAACTGTCAGGGAGGAGGAAAGTTTTTAAATGAAGTTCTGTAGCATTTTTCAAGTGGTGACTCAGTCAGTGGCTGCTCAGACAACAATAAAAGACAGGTACAGACATCCCTAGTTTTCTTGAGGACTGGATCAGCTGCTTTTGACACATATTGGGAAAAATTGGCCAAATCCACAGATGCTTTGAATGTCTTTTTATGCAAAATACATTGTCTCTAGAAATCCATCTACAGAGAAAAATCTAATGGTAATCTAATGTTTTATAGCTTCCCATTCGGAAAAAATATATATTCTTAGATACACATTGCAAGTTGTCTTTGCAGTATTTTCTACGTAAAGCAAAACTGGGGAGTAAAAGTGCTAGAAGTATTGATGAATTATTGCCCAAATCCAGCCTAATACAAGCAGGAATCAAGCAAAATAAGCAGCAAAATAAAAATAATCTGTCAGGCATCTTCTTATATTCCTGGATTAGTGTAATAATCTACACCAGTTTTTTTTTTCTTTGTAAAGAATAATGAGTGAGTTACAAAGTTGCTGAAGTGAAAATTAAGTCTGTATTACACGTAGAGTGATATAAAGTTGTAATTTAGTCTTATGTGGTATTAAGAAGAAAAATCAGTCCAGAGAAGAGGGACTGGTTTGCAGAGCACAGAGGCATTCTTGGCAAACACAGGAAGAGACTGGACGGCAGCAGAAGAGATGCCCTTGTGCTTGCTATTCACTTGTTATCTGCCTAAACTGGCAGATATTCTGGACAAGATTCAAAGTCCATTGAACTAAAAGGTCTGTTTAATAGACTTTGAATCATGCCTGAGTTGTACTGTGTTGGAACAAAATTTTCAGGTATGCATGTAATTTAAGAAGACCATTTCAAATTCTGAATGGTGGATGAAAGGGAAAGATGACAGTTCGTAGTATTTCTTGTTCAAGAATCTGAACTCATGCTCAATATCCTGCACTATGCAGCATTGCAAGATACTTCCAGACAATGGATGTCATGTGAATGAAGGGTGCTTTTTTGCTCTGCAGTTGTCCAGAGACAGCCAGTGTTCCCAGTTACAACAGAATTAACTCCATCCCAGTGGTGCTAATGGAGCTGTCACCGGTGCCTTACATTTAATGATTTTGCCCTCCAGCCTTTATCTTCTACCATCCTTAATTGTAGAAGTTGGCGTCATCAAGATGAAAAGGCAGCAACTGTCCTCTGAAAGCTCTAAAATGAACATACAGCTCAATGCAAGAATTCACCAGCAGTATCATCATTGACAGAAATTAGAACTACATGCTCTGTAGATCTGCAAGAGGAACTAGAGCAAAACTGCTCTCATGTCTGATAGACTAGATCAAACCTAAAAGGGAAAGCAGAGCCTCTATGAACAAAACAGGATTGCCAACTCTGCTGACCTTTGAGAAACAGTATTTTGACACAACAGCATTGAAGTCCCAAACCATTCAAAAGGCACAACCTATGCAAGAGGCAAGAGAAGAAACCACTCAACAGCTGCCTTACCTAAGACATTACTGTAGTACTCATCCAATTCATCACGCCAAACCTTCAAGAAAAATAAATCCGTGTAGAGGTAAATGAGGAAATTCTGTAGTCTTTCCATAAAGGACATGTGGTGGGTCAGCCCACTTGTACTAGCAGGCACATAGGAAGGTGGGGATGGGAGCCCACCACACAGCCGCTCTACCACATTCCCATCAGAGAAGCGGAAGCTGTAGACAAAAGGGATGCCTAGGATTTCTGCAACGAGCTCCCCACCTATAGACAGGGGGTCAGCAATCAAAACATCAAACTTGGCCTGCTGCAGTTTTGCTATCAGCTGAGAGTTCGTCACCAAGGTGTCACACGTTTGCTTTGACATATTGGTAAATACCTCCAGGTCCTTTTTCATCCTCCACATGACCTCCCAGGGGAAGGCATTAGAGACTTCGTTCAGCCAGAAATTGAGGAAGTCCTCCATGAGAGCATCCAGGGTCTTCTGGCTAAAGGGGACTTGCAGGACCTCAAAGGTGAAGGGGGAGGAAGTGTCTTGGTAGTCGATGAGCAGATTGCTTGAAGGCACCAGCACAGTCACTTCATGACCCCGGAGAACAAGCTCTTGCAGCAGCACTTTCACATTGATCCAGTGACTTGCATCAGTGGGCCAGACCACCACCCTCCCACAAAAGCCAGTACTCCAGCAGCATGCATAGGCCAAGAGCAGCCAGGGGATCTTTGACCTCATCATCTCAGCATTCCATGTACAACTCTGGACTGACTGAACAGGAAGCAGTTCACTGCTTCACTGTGCAAACACTTTGGAGCCAACCAATAAAAGTGGCATACATTTGGTGACAAGAGTGGGAAGCGTGGCGAGAGGGCATGTCCTAACACAAAACAACACTCATAGGAGGAGGACTGGGGAAGCAGCAAATCCCGTTCTGGAGTCTCCTGCAGAGCCACAGCATTAAAGCATCCCTGTGTTGTCAACACTGTTTTCAGCACAAATCCATCATGTAGCCCACGCAAACTAACAAAACAGGTATTGCACATGAAGCCTTAAATGTTAAACCCCATATTTAACAATAAAAAAGGCACCACAAGATCCAAACATCTCTGAGACTTACACAACAGATCACCAAACCATGCTTCTGCCAGCACAAGATTTTCGTATCATGTCAAACAGGATAAGCATCAAAAACACACAGCTAGATACTAATAGTAGGATATCTTAACAGCTTAGCTCTCAGCAGAATTCACCTTACTAGTGAAATAAAAATAAAAACACTTTAAAGTCTCATATTGAAATAATACCATTTTATCTGCCCACCAGCAATGCATATATGTTTGGCCTGTTTCCTTTTAAGTGTTACTATAATTACTTAGAGCAAAAATGGGAAAATAATTATGCAACTATTAGTTACAAAATTAATTAAAACACCTGATAAATAAATACAACTACCCTCTAGTATTTTTTTAGATACTTTCAGAAAAGCAAAGAAACATGTCTCTGCAAAGGTCATTTTATCACTGCAAATTGCAGTTCATCTGAAATCCCAGGCCTTTAAAAGACCAGAGGAGGCCATTATCTCTCATTTTGAGACAAGCTGGCAAGCAAGAAGGGTGCCAGGGGAAAACAGGTAGGATTCTTGCATAGCTTTCCAAACCTAGTACTAGTGTTTGGTGGGTATACAGTATTATTTTGCTTTTCTTAGTATTTGTCATGATTCATCTATGAATATGACTGATGAGCTCTGTTTCAAGTGGCTTTAGCACTGTTTTACCTATCCTAGAACTGCCTGTATGGACTTAGCTGAACTAGTGTAGCAGGTCAGGATTAATGGGCAACGTTTGTACTTGCCTGGATTGTTTTAATTGACACAGGAATTTGAAGGAAGGAGAGTGAGTTCAGGGCTGTCTTGCCCCTAATTTGTGCCTTAACCTCTCAGCTCTGGGTATTTACTCCTGTGTGTACAGCAGATCTAATTTCTGGAAGAGAGAGCAGCCTTACCTAAAACATCACTGTAGTATTGATCCCAGCCTCCCCAGATAAGGTAATGATACATGATATCCTGCAAAGTGTAGCTGAAGATGTTTTTTAGCCTTTCCCAGAAGGTCATCCTATCTGTTAGGCTGCTTAGGGCGGCTGGTACGTAGGAAGGAGGTGCTGGGAGCATCCCACAGAGCCGCTCCACTGTGTTGCCTAAGGAGAACCGGATGGTATACACGAAGGGGATACCCAGCTTCTCAGCAAACAGCTCCCCACTGGGTGCCAGTGGGTCTGCCAAAAGGACATCAAAGGCAGATGCCTTCAGTCTCTCCAGCAGCGTCTCATTCTTCAGGACCCCATCACAAATGGTTTTGGTTACATTCTCCAGCTTTTTGAGTTGTTGAGCTATCTTGTAAGCACTTTTCCAGAATGGTAGCACTCTCTCCTCGTAAAACCAAAAATAGAAAAATTCATCCAGTACGGCAGCCATCTCCTTTTTGGTGATCGGCACCTCAATCACCTCGAAGTGGAAGGGTGAGGGCTGTGTGTGGTTGAAGATGAGGAAGCATGAAGGCATCAGCACAGTCACCTCATGGCCCCGGAGCACAAGCTCCCGGAGCATGAACTCCATGTTCAGCCAGTGGCTGTTGTCAGCCGGCGAGACCAACACCTTCCCCCCGGAGGCCCAGCCCAGCACGGCCAGCAGCCACAGCACTGCCACCTCCTTCCCTGCCATAGCCTGCCCAGTGTGGCAGTGCACCCGCGGCCTTCCTTCACCGGCAGCAGCAGCAGCAGCGCTCCTCAGCTGGGCTGGGCACGTGTGACACTGCCTTGGTCCCAAGGGCAAGGGGCCAAGGTACGTGCCGTGAAATCCTGTGCTGGAGAATAGCATGTCTTCCGGGGGGAGAGGGGGAGGGCGGGGAGAGCAATAAGTGGCTGGCACCATCTAGCACCCTCTGGTGGTAAACACCTTGCTAAAGCCGGAAGATCTGCCTCTGCTGGAGCAGCACAGAGAGCCATCAGCTTTGGCTCCAGAGAGGAGCCAAAGAGTATCTTGTTGGTAATCCCAGCGCTTCTGCCTGTCTAACTACAGTCTCTGTGTTATTTGTTTGGTAGAAGAAGTGCATTTTTCATTTTTCTGGCTCTTTTAAGCACAGCTGGATACACAGCAAAGATGTTCACTGACTGTGGGCACACTTCTGCTTTTATAAAGCCACCGAGCCATTTACTACACAGTAAATGACTCCAGTAAGACTGTCCTCAAGTGAACTTACCTCTTCCAGAGCATGCATCGTGGGAGGCCAGAGCTGGTCGGTGATCCTGTGGGCCCCCTGGCTGACACTAACTGCCAATTATGCACTATAAGTTGAAGTAGAAAACCTGCTAAACAGTTTTATTTATGGTCCCTTCTGATGTACAGTTAAGAAATAATGTAAGTCCTCTTCACTGTGCTAAAAATCATTATTTACAGGGTTTCTAACCAGCTCTGTTCACAATGTTTTCCTAATGTTGTTGTGCAAGGCTTTTGCTATGTTTTCCGTGCTGCCTAGAGCATCCTTTCTGGGATGAAAATGAGGGTGATGGAAACAGTTGCACTGTGAGGAGCCAAGCTGAGATACCTCATCTACTGTGCACATGACCACAGTTTGGTGTACTTCTGGAGTCCTGCAGCATGCAGGTATATGGAGGAGGTTTTTTGAACACTGAGAGACTTGGAAGTGGTCTTTTTCAAGAGCCTAGTGCGAGGGTAGTAGAAATGGCTTGTTGATTACATGTGATTAATAACAAGCATATTTTTCTAGATATTCACTCAAAACAGTCCAGGAGAAAAGTCTGCAGAGAAAAAGACGTGTTTTCACTGTTTGCTTGTGGGTGGATGGTATGTTTTAAATAAAACTTGTTTTGTTCAGAGAGGATCGGTTTTCTATGACCGGTGACATAAGTGAAATCTCTATTACAAAGCCACAATGCATTTGCTACAGAGAGCGACAAGGCTGGCTTGCAATTCACCCGCTCCCCCCTCCTTGATATGGTACTATGGACTAGGAAAACAACTCTGTTCCTGGCTGCCTTCTGTTCAAGCAGTCATTGGAGGGAGAAATACGTAAGCTGAGGCTCCCTTGCTGAGGGCCCCACATGGTGTGGGAGCTGTATGAACCTCCACGTTAAAATTAATTACGACAAAACTCAAATCCATCTATTGGGAAGACCCTGATCCTGCCTCAGTGCAATGGCATAGCAGCACAGCACCCTGACAGCGGAGTGGGTCCAACTGACGGACCCTGTTGGCTCCTTCCCTTTTTTGGGGCATAATGACAAACCTCTTGCAGACCTCTCCCTTGACTTTGTGACCCTGCCAGGTTCCTAGCTCTGGAGGTCACAAGGATGGAGGCTATATAATGAGAAGTGAAGTATCAGAAGACTTACCTAAGATCTTGCTGTAGTAGATATCCCAATGTCCCCAGTAGGTCTGGAAAACATAGTCTTGCAGATGGTAGGACACAAAGTTTTTTATTCTCTCAACAAAGGACATATGGTCAGTGAGCTCAGACAGGGCTGCAGGTGTGTAGGACGGTGGGGTTGGGATCTTGCCACAGTGCCTCTCTAGGGTGAAGGCTGGAGAGAAGCGTAGAGAGTAGACAAAGGGGATGTCCAGCTTGAGAGCAATGAGTTCCCCGCAGGGGGTCACCGGGTCTGACAGCAGCATGTCATAGCCAGCCCCCCGCAGGCGAGCCATCAGCTCTGGGTTGGCTAGCACCGAGTCACACATCAGCTTGTTCATCTTCTGCCAGTCTACGGACAATCTTCCCAGCTCCTTATAAAAATGCCAGAAGGTCAAAATGGTTGGCCTGTTATTGAGCCACAGTGCCACTATTCCATTAATCAGGGTCTGAGGGAGATCCTTCTTAAAGGGCACGTTATAGAGCTCAATCTTCTCCCTGGCATTAGCCTTGGGTTTAATGAAGAGGGTAGCGTTGGATACCAGGATGGTAACGCTGTGCCCACGGTGGATGAGTTCTTGTATAATTACATTCATGTTCAGCCAGTGGCTGCCTTCCGTTGGCCAGACCAACACCTTCCCACAGAAAACAGGCCCTAGAAGAGCAACCTGAAGAAGGAGCAGCTGGACATATTTCTTTGAGCCGGTGTTTTTTGTGGCCATGGCAGAATTAAGGGCTAGATAGCCTGGGAATTTTCCCTTCCGGTTAGGAATGCTGCACCTCTGTGTTGTGTTTGATGACTCCTTACTAGCACTCTTAGCAAGGGTTTGCTGTCACACAGGTGGTGCCTTTATAACCCACGTTTGGTCTCAGGTCTGAAAAGACAGGAAAAGGTATTTGGTGATTCATTTTTCCCTTTCTGCCTTCTACCCAGTTAGTTTTCCCTTGAGGGAGCTCCTTTCCCTGGTTAGCAGGGTGGCAGCAATCCTCACTGCTGTGAAAGGATCCAGTCCCCTGGATGCCAGCTCTGAGGCTCAAAAAAGTCCGTTGCATTTTTTCCATAAACTAGCAATGCCAGAGGCAGGACAAGGAAGGAGACATCACAGGGCTAGCTTGGAAGTGGCATCCTTTTTCACAGTGAGATGCTGGAAGTGCTGATATTTCCCACACTGAGAGAAGGCAACAAATCATTCATTTGGTTGATCATAATGCCAATAATAACATGCAGTTTGTTCTGATAGGTGACAGGTGGCTTCCAATTGCTCCCAGACAACTCTTAACATAAGGAGTGCCTGGGGCACATCACCACCAACCTGGCTGCATTGTTGTTCTCAGTTCAAGTGTCAAACATGGGTCTGGCCCCTCAAGGTGCTTCTCAGAGCAAAACCTGCATCTTCTGGGATGGCTCTCACTTGGTAAGTTGTCCTTCAAATGTAAGCACTATGCCCTGGAAGGAGCTCTTAACCACAAGGAGCCAGAATTACAACTGAAACCCACACAGATAATGATACGTTCAAACCAACACAATTTGGGGAACAAATGCCATGCAGCAAAAAACTCTTACCTAGTGTAGTCTTCCAAGGTACATTAGCATCATGCTGTGAGTTGCAAGGTGCAATTTGCTACACCAGTTTGCGTCTGTTCCTTGCCACTCTCCTGCTCTGTCCCTGGGCTGCTCCAGTAGGATTGGTTATCAGACAGAAGGAGCTTAAGTAAGTTACCCTCTGAACTGGACTTTTCACAAGGAGGAAGTAATAAAATACGGGATAGTGGCAACAAGGCATGTATTCTGTGTTTATTCATTGCTTTGTTATGCTCTGGGAATGTAATAGTTGAGATGGTCTTCCCCATGCTAGGGTGTATTATAATGTTATTACAGAGCCAGATTCTCAAGAGGACTTTGATTACTGTAGCTCAGAAATATGATGTCTGACTGCTAAAAAGATTTTTTTACTCCCTATAAGGTCCCAGGTGGCTAAACAAAATTGTTTGTTAGGTAATAGATTTGTTTATAAACTGTCAACAGGAATAAGGAGAGAATCTTGTGGTTTGTTTGCAGAGGTTTTCTAAAGTTGGTATGTTACCTGTACTGGCTGTGTGGCTCTTGATTCTGAAGATCTTTTCAAGTTTTTAATAACCTGA
The DNA here is from genome assembly GCF_001604755.1 of Lepidothrix coronata. Classification (NCBI taxonomy): domain Eukaryota; kingdom Metazoa; phylum Chordata; class Aves; order Passeriformes; family Pipridae; genus Lepidothrix; species Lepidothrix coronata. The sequence continues at coordinate 1,739,574 of NW_016690193.1, read as the reverse complement.
AAATATAGGAATCTAAAGGTGCATCTTCAAGGTCTTTAAATATCATCCATAACATTCAACCAGGCTTTTTCTAAACCCTCAGAATCCAGGGCAATTATGCCACCATGTTTGACCAGTAGTTTGGCCTCACAGCCAGGAATTTCACTACTCTCTTCACAGACCTTTGTATCCAAGATAATACTTTTTTTCAGGCTAATTTAGCTTATCTTGTAAAGTCCTATAAGAAACTTACAGCTTTTCCGACAACTGTGGAAAGGCCATGTTCATGTGGGCTAGAGCAGATCACAGAATCATAGAATATCCTGAGGTGGAAGGGACCCAGAAGGACAACCCCAAGATTTGCACCATATGCCTGAGAGTATTGTCCAAATGCTTCTTGAGTTCTGTCAGGTTTGGTGCTGTGATCACTTCTTGGATGGGAACTAGGCTTTTGTTCCAATCCCTTAGTAAGGAATTCCTCCATAGCAAATGAGAGCTATTACTAGGGGAACCGGAGGATTAAATTTGTCTTGTTTCCATGGCCAGCTTTTAAAGATGATACTCAGATTACTCAGATCAGAGAAGATAAGAATTTTGAGAGGATTAAAGGACAAAATCCAGCAAATGAGTGGGAAGTGGGGCAGAAGAAAAATGGTCTTAAGTGCCTGTATTTCACACATCTAACATTACTAAGTAGAAGTGCTGCAGACAGTGATGCAACCTCCAGCCTTGTTAAATAACAACAGGCTTTTCAAGGCTAAGGCCCTTATGCAAAAGTTAGGCAATGCAAACTAGTGTTTTCTTACGGGTCTCTTCACTATTGTGCTGTCCGGATGGGGGTTATGGTGTGCATGGCACCTTTATTTCTAGAAAACCTTGATACCAACCAGAACCTCAAAAAGTCAGAACCAGGGTGGAAGAGGGAAGCTTTTGCCCTGAAGAGGCACCAAATGACTCTCTGGTTTCCCTTTCACTTAATGCAATAAAGCAGCTTCTGGTCTGAAAGCAGACTTAAAATTTTGTCTTGACTATCTTTGTTTCTGAGGTGGGGGGGAAGGAGAGGGGAGGAGGCAGAAGTGAGCAGATTGAGCAATTCTGCAGAGCCGGGTGTGCATGTGCTCAGTAAAACACCCATTTCCATGTAAGACCCAGGGTACAGGGAAACTCCAGCTGAAGTTGATGAGCTGAAATAGCCTCACCATGACCATCTTTCTCAGATAAAAGTATCTTTATAGCTCTACCCTGCAGCTGCAGGATAAAAATACCAAGGGCTAGTCTTACAGTATTTCACTTGGATTTTTTGATTCAGCTTAAGATTTTATGAACTGTATTCACTGCTGCGGCAAAGCTGCAGGGGCACCTAGGCATGTAAACATACAGGCACCAAGGTGGCTCACACTGGAGCCATTTCCACTCTGCAAGCCAAAACACTAAAGAAATCAGAGAAAGTTTATGCCAAGCTTTATGTCCGTGCTGGGAATTGTGCATTGTTGGTGGAGAATAGGTACTGCAGCTGTCCTTGTCAGCTCTACAGTGAAGAGCAGCAGCAGACTTGCCAAAGCTACCTGCAGATATGGTACACTGTCTTGCCAGCATAAATCTGAATCCCCAGGGAAAGCTCTGTTCTGTACTGATGGGCAAGTTTGCAAATCCTGAGGGTATAGACATGATGGGACTCATCTAACAGCCCAGAGAGGAGGAGATGCTCTCTCCCTTCCACCTTTTCATGCATTTTGGTGTTCATGCTCCCATGGCAAGCCTTTCCCTGTGACAAGTCAGCTTGCCAATGATTTATAGTAGTGGGTTAGTTTGCTGCTGAGGCACGAAAGAGCTGGGCAAAGAACAGGCAGTCTACCATGGGCAGGGCAGCCTGGGCACACGGCACAGAGTCTGCCCAGAGAGCGTCAGTGATAGAACCTCCACACAGACCAGAGGTCACTGCAGCCATTGCTGCACCCACCGTTGGGGACGGGGGCCCATTCGGGAGGACAGGAGTACACTCAGTGCCCCAGCAAGGCAGGGGTTACCCATGGTGTGCCAGCATCACCCAGACCAAGCACCTCTCCCATTGCCTCAGCACCACAGAGGAGCAGGAAACTGGGTCTCAGGGGTTATTGCAGCAGACCTCACTGCAGGGGAAGGTTTAAGGTGGCTGATTACACCCAAAAGTACCCCAAACCCACCAACCCGGACCCCACAGCACACAGCTCTGTGTGGCTGAGCATGGGCAGAGCACCCACAGGGCACCCTAGGACACCCCTCTCACCTAATACAGTGCCGCTCTGTGCCGGGAGAGTGACGCCGGGACAGTGACACCACGAGGGTGACGGCAGAGGGCAGGGAGACACGGGGCCCCGCAGCAGTTTTTACAGGGAGGAGAAGGAAAAGGCAGGGCGGCAAGGGCAGCAATGTTTTCCGGTTCTGCGGCCGCCGGGAGGGAGGAGCAAACACAGGGAGAAGCCACCAGTCACTGACCAGCAGGCAGGGCCACAGTGGACTTCTTTCCACCCCCAGGTCCCAGAGTGTGTCTCCCCACAGGGAGGACAGGGAGGCCACCCCTCACTGCTCTTATCCAGCCAACAGCTTCCCCACATGCAGTTTTGCCACAACCCTCTGCAATCCCACGGAGCTCCTGGTAGCAATCCCCCCACCATGGCAGCTGAGGGGTGACACCTGCTTGTCCCCAGCCCAAGAAGAGGACAGCAGCCCCAGGGGGATGGCAGGGTTGGGTCCGCACAGGCACAGGGAAGTGAGCACCCCATGCAGGGGTCAGGAAGCACATTTTATTACTCTCCAGCAGTCTCAGAGGTGGGGAAGCAGCCCCCGGTGTGGGAGCAGTGCCACCAGCATGGGTCGGATTTGGGGGGTGTCTGGCGGTGTCTCCTCAGATCTGAGTGCGGAAGCGCAGGTCGGTGCCCGACATCTTCTGCGCATAGTCCTGGTCAAAGCGCTCGTTCTGGGCCACGGTGAAGTGGTTCTTCCAGTCTCCAGTGGTGCCTGCAGCCAGGTGAGATGGGGCTCAGCAGGGGCCGGGGGGACAGGGCACCTGCAGCCCCCCAGAGCTGCTCACCTTTGCGCATGAAGGGGGACACGCTGTGGTCCATGATGTCGGAGGGCAGCTTGCTGTAGTTGGTGGTGGGGTTGTCCCGCATGGCCTCAAAGGAAGTGTGTTGGGTGATGGCGTCCAGTGCCGCCTCTGATAGCTCGTGCCCCAGGAACTGGGCCACCTTGACAATCTCCCGGCGGAGGTCCTGTGGGACACAGGCTGATGTTCACCCCTCCTGCCACCCCCTCAGATGCCACACCACCATCCACCCCAGTCCATCACCTCCTTCAAGTCCTCGTAGAAGAGGTAGAGAATGGGGTGATCCTTCCTCCGCTCCCAGTAGCCCTTGACGTGGTTGTACCAGGAGCCATATGCCACTGCATGGGGAGAGCAGCCAGGGGATGTCATTGGTTGACAGCACCCCACAGAGTTTCCACATTCACCCAGGGGTGCCCTGTCCCACCTCTGCCGGCCATGAACTCCTCCAGGTACTGGGCCCATGTCCCGGGGTGTGGCTCTAACTTGTTCATAAGGTCAAAGTGGTAGTAGGAAACGGCCACATCCTTGGCATTGCGCCCCACATAGATCATCTGCAGATGGGTGACAGGGTGTGAGAGCAGTCCCAG
>NW_016690193.1:1483895-1734109 GCF_001604755.1 Lepidothrix coronata | reverse complement strand
CCCCCCAGAGCTGCTCACCTTTGCGCATGAAGGGAGACACGCTGTGGTCCATGATCTCGGAGGGCAGCTTGCTGTAGTTGGTGGTGGGGTTGTCCCGCATGGCCTCGAAGGAAGTGTGTCGGGTGATGGCGTCCAGTGCCGCCTCTGACAGCTCCTGCCCCAGGAACTGGGCCACCTTGACAATCTCCCGGCGGAGGTCCTGTGGGACACAGGCTGATGTTCACCCCTCCTGCCACCCCCCCCAGATGCCACACCACCATCCACCCCAGTCCATCACCTCCTTCAAGTCCTCGTAGAAGAGGTAGAGAATGGGGTGATCCTTCCTCCGCTCCCAGTAGCCCTTGACGTGGTTGTACCAGGAGCCATATGCCACTGCATGGGGAGAGCAGCCAGGGGATGTCAGTTGGTGACAGCACCCCACAGGGTCCCCACATGCACCCAGTGGTGCCCTGTCCCACCTCTGCCGGCCATGAACTCCTCCAGGTACTGGGCCCATGTCCCGGGGTGAGGGTGGAACTTGTTCATCAAGTCAAAGTGGTAGTAGGAAACGGCCACATCCTTGGCATTGCGCCCCACATAGATCATCTGTAGAAAGCTTGGTGGCATGTGGGGACTTGCAAGGTCCCAACAGGGCAGGTACCCCCCTTATCTCTGCTGGATTCCTCCAGGTGTGGTAACTCCAGCCTGTTACCTTGCAGCGGTTTTCCCAGAAGGTTTTGGGCAAGATGTGAGCTGGGATGTGGGTCTTGATGATGCGAGGGGATGCCATAACCTCCAGCTGGTCCGTGCCTGCAAGGATTTCCCCCACGAGCAATCCCACTGCCAGTGGGGTACCCTCCCATACAAAACCAAGTGTGTCCCCCATCCACCACCCACTGCCACCCTGTTACCTGCTGGCATCTTCCCAGGGGCAGCAAACTCCATCATGGGCACCCGGTTGATAATGTTATCCTCCTTGCATTTTTTGGGGTCACCACCTTTCAGGACCACGTCCACAATCTCGCTGACCCAGGTGGTGCCTGGCGAGGAGAGGCTGCATGTCCAGCTGATGTCACTCCCACCAGAGCCCCATCTTAGGCACCCGAGGGCCACCATCTACCAGCGTTGCCTTTTAGCATCCTCTCCAGTCCCAGCTCCTCCAGGTTGGTTCCTCCCTTCCCAAGTGCAGCCCCTCTCTGTTGCCTGGGGACACTCACCAGACTTGGGGAAGGTGACCACCACAATGTCCTCAGGGCGACTCTGAAAGTTGTCGATCCGCTCCCAGTTGAGGGCAAAGGCGTTGACCATGGGAATGCCGTGCACTGTGCGCCAGGGCTGACGCAGATAAGAGTCTGGATTGGCCATCCTTCTGGGGACATGAACACATGGCAGGGCTGGCTGGCAGCAAGGAGCATCATGGGGGCACCTCTTTCCCTGGAGTCCCCAAAATGCCTGCTGAACCCAGCCATCCTGCCCACAGGAAGGAAACTGTCCCCTGCTTGTTGGTGTCATGGGAGGTGGCATCTGTCTTCTGAGGGGATTTGTGGGGCCAGCTGGCAGTGCAGAGAGTGTGGAGGGGCATGGCTAGATCTGGGGGGCTCAGGTCAGCACAGAAAGTGGGGCAGCTACCTGTACCAAGCTGGTACTTTTACCTGGGTGTAAAAGCTCACAGTGGCTTTCCTGGCTGGGGTTTCAGGCTGCGTTCCCTCTGCCTTTTCCTCCCCATCTCTCAGCTGTACGACAGCTTGGGGAAGTCCTTCTTGCAGGGGGATGAGTGAGGGTTTGAAGGAGACAGGAATGAGGAGCAGGGCTCCCAGAACTCTCTCCCCAGGAAACCTTTTCACCCACCAGCCAGGATAGAAACGCTGGATATGGCAGCTGCGAAACACCCACACTGTGACTTTTGGAGAGACGCTTGGTCGCTTGCTTCCGTCTTCCAAGGGTTTGCAGGGACACTGAGTCTCTCTGAGCCCCCACACCCCCCCACGCAGGCCCTCTGCTTGTGAGGCCAGGGCATCCTGAAATGGGCCGATCCCCCTGACCATGGCCAGAGTCCCCCCATTACCTCTTCTCCGGGTCCTCTGGCAGGGAGGAGGCAAAGCTTCGCCCGCCGCTTACGGGGCGGGATTTGCTATTTTCCCTTCCCTTCGTGGAAGATGGAGGCTCAGGGAGGCGGGGGGACAGCGCTGGGGCAGGAGGAGGGCAGGGAAGGGGCGAGCGGGGGTAGAGACTGTCCCCAGATGCCTATGATAAGCTGTGCCGTGCTCAGCAACCCCCGGTACGCACACAGGTGGCGGGAGTGGAAATCACAGCTGCCCCCTCCACTCGCAGAGGCAAACAAAGGGAGGAAATCCCGGCCCGGGGAATTTAACGTCACCCTGTCCTGATCCAGGAGTCACCTGAGTGGACGTCCCCAATTCCTCACACAGACGTGGGGCTTGCTAGTGGGATGTGGAGATCAGGCTTTGGTCATACCCCTGCTCCACGCAAATACGGGTCCAAAGTTTGCAGGATTGCAAAGCACAAGTGCTCCTGGGAAAGGTGTTTAAAGGTGCCAGTGGTGGTGAAATGCTCCTCCTTACCTGCTTCCCACAGGCGACCTGCGAGCCAGGAGAGAGTGGTGAGGGCAGGAAAGGTGGCAGCTGGGCAGGGGCAGCAGCTCACTTGTTTGCAACCTTGATAGAAGTCCCTGATTTGGACCCAGGGCCAAATTCCAGGTGAGGTGGGACATGCCATGCCAGGCGTTCAGGTGTTTTGCAGGCAGGGACATGCCTCCCTGCCCGTCCCTCTGTCCACATATCAGCAAAATTGGTTGCATGTGCAAACACTGCAGGCAAAGCCAGGAGGTGGGGAAGCACAGAGATCTCCATTGGCATTGAATTAAATGTCTGGAAAGGATTCATTCCTATGGGTCAGGTCTCCTCACAGCACTGCTGTTCTATAGGAGTCGGATCCCAGGTGCTTCTCTTTGGGGATAAAACAACCCTGTGAGGCTGTACTGCCAAAAAGCTGCAATCTTAGAAACTCTGGAACAGGCCAGAAATGGAGTGTAAGTGGGGCACTTGGGGCTCCAAAGCACATCCTTGCCCCAGGGGGACAGAGAGTGGTTTGCTCTGGCCATCCCGGAGCAAGGGCTCAGTGCAACCAGGTTGGAGGTTACAGGGTGGGTTCTCTATCCAGCAAGGATGGTGATGTTGCTGAGCCCGGCCATATGCCAGCAGAGAGGTGTTTCCCTTCACCTTTGTTCCATAGACTATGGGCTGCCAAGCTCCAGCTGGGTCAGGGAGCCTGGGGAGAGCCTCACCACCACCCACTCTGTCAAGAAACTTGCCACAGCCTAGAGCCATGAAAGCTCCTGTGCACACAAAAGCCATGGCAGCAGCAGGTTTGCTGGTGCTTTGGGGTTTTTCCACTCTTCACCGATCTATGCTCCCTCCAGACACCTTGGTAGGCTGGGTCTGGGGCACCCAAGCTGACAGGGGCCACTTGTGGGTTTTGGGAGGATGCGTATTCCCAGTGATGCCTGACCATCACTAGCCAAAAATCCACTGTGTGCCCACCTTTTCTCCTGCTGATCATGGAGGTTCTCCCAGACACTGCCTGGAATTTGGGGGAGTTCAGCCTCCCCCCCCACAGGAGAGGGGAAGTCATTTCTGCAGGCAATGACTCACTCTCCATTTATCACAATTTATTGCAAGGGGAAAAGTAAATCAGTGCAAGGATGCTCCACTTGGACCCACCATCCGCACCAGGGGAGCAAGGAGAAGCAGAGTCCTCCTGGAAAGGGGGATGAGCCCCTCACATCTCCATCTGGAAGAGGAGGTCGGAGCCTGCCATGGTAGTGCTGGTCAAAGTGCTCGTTCTGGGCCACAGTGAAGTGGTTCTTCCAGTCTCCACAGATCCCTGGGGGCAAGAAAGCAAGTGGGGCAAATCTCGAGACACACAAAATATTTGCAGCCATGGATGGGGGCTGAAATATAACGCGGGGACATTCCTCCCAAGCCCTCCAACACTGGCCAAATCCCACTTTTATGGAGGAAGGGGGAGAGGCTGTGGTCCATCAGGGCACTGGGCATGGTCTCATAGTTGGCAGCAGGGTTCTTCTTCATCGCCCGGAAGGTAGTGTTGTGAAGGATCCTCTCCACTGTTCCCTCCGCCACCTCCTTGCCCAGGAACTGCAGGATCTTCTTCACTTCCTGACGTGGGTCCTGCAGGGCAGTTGACAAGAGGAGGCTGCCAAAAACGCTGGGGGGGGGGCAACTAGGGCACCCTGCTCCTCATCCCACCCTCACCTTTTTCATGTCCTCATAGAAGAGCTACAGGATCTTCTTCCTCTTCTCCCACCAGCCCCGCACATGGTCATACCAGGACCCGTAGGCCACTGTGGAATATGGTCAAGGGATTAGCTAAAAATCAGGGCAGGAGGGGACGTCCTTCCCACCAGCATTTCAGGGTGGGCATCCTGTGGCTCAGCCCCCACCTTTGCCAGCCAGGAAGGTCTCCGGGAACTCAGCCAGTGTGCCAGGGTCAGGGTGTAATGGCCATCTGGTAGAAGTAGTAGTAGGACATGACAACATCCTTGGGGTTGCGGGCCATGTAGATAATCTGGAGACAGACAAGGATGTGGTTGAAAGATAGAGTAGTGCCTCCTCTCTGCCAACCCAGATGGGGAAAGAGGCAGGGGCACCTGCAGCATTACCTTGCAGTCCTTCTCCCAGAAGGACTGTGGGAGGAGCTAGACTGGGAGATGGGTCATTACGATGCCAGGGGCATCGCCTATTCCCCAGCAGGATGCCATCTTGACATCTGTGGTGCCAGCCATGCACTAAGCCCAAGCCGTGAGGGGTAAGGAATGGAGCCCACCATCACCTCTTCTCCCACTTGTCTGTGCTTCTCCCCCAGCTTCAGCCCCTTTAATAGGCGCCACAGGGTTCTACAGCTGCAGAGACACCTCTACCACCCTATTCCTGCTGCAGCTGTACCTATCAAGATTCTGAGGCCTCTGGTCCCCAGGAGCCTTGGCACCTCCACCCTCCCGACTCGCCCAAGCGGTAATGGTTAACAAAAGCTGGCTCAGCTAAGGAGCATGGAGGATGGGAAGCAGGTTCAAAAAGCCAGCAGCCAGGGTGTGGGGCAGTTTTGGGATGGGCTCTGCCTCCCTCCCTGCCCTGTGAGCACTGTGTTGCCCCTGCTTGTCCTGGCTGGGGACCAGACTGGCTGGGACCTGGCCAAGGGTGCTGCAGGCAGAGGAGTGCCTCCCTCCTTGCCCTCCTGGGTGTTCCTTTGATGCCTCTTTTAGGAAGGTGCTGAGTACACTGAACTTCTCCATCCTGGGTGATGTGATCCAGGTTGTACAGTGTTGGGACCTGGCATGGTGGAGCAGGTGCTGCTCCTGCTGCAGGAGATCGAGGAGAAGCAGAAGGAAAGTGGTGCCTGGCCCAGGCCAGGTCTGCAGGAACTGTGGGAAAGGGGGCACCAGTGCAGGATTTAGAATCTGTGCCATTTGAAAAAATATGATCACACAACTCTGACTTTTTATATCCAATGAAGGAGTTGGAACACAGTAAATGCATTTATTACCCTGACAAGAAGTGAGATGTAGCATTTGTCATCTGATGATGAGGAAGTAACATTATGACCCTTAATTAAAACTGGGTCAGGGTCAGCAAACTGCTACCAAAATGGAGCTGTATACGGCGACTGAGATATCAAAGTTCCAGGAAAAGTACAGCAGACTTACAAGGGATGTAAACATATAGGGTGATCCCAATGACAAGAAACCAGGGAAAGAAGATTCTTTATCTCCTTCAACCCCCTCTGAATCTACTAGACCTCAGGGCGGAGCAGAAAATCACACACAAAAAATTACTCCATTAGATCTGATTCAGTGGCTGACTTGCAAGAGAATTCTGGCCATAAACCAGGTGACACTGAAATCCAGCAAGTGGAATCCTATGAATGCATACAAAATAATGGCCCATACATTCAGATTCCAGTTGGTTCTCATCAACAATTAATTGCTAACACCATTGAAACACTCCAAGACAATGTCTCTTTGGCTCTTGGTTGTATTCAAGCCCAATTGTGCATGCAATATATGACAGCTGCTATCATATGGGAAAGTGAAGACAGTACCTTGCCCACTGAGATTAGAAAGGTAATTTGGGAAAATAGTTTAAAAGAAACTTCCTGTCCTGGTGGCATTTAGTCAACTTTACCTATAACCTCAAAAATTATACGGTCACTGCCTTTGTGTTAACAGTGCTTAATGCTAAAGTGTAAAAAATATATCCCATCATGCTTTAGGATTAATTTATAATGGAACTGTATTGTACCCCACAGAACATAGGGTATGGGCCTAGAAAGAAGGGAAAAAATGGCAAACTACAGGACTCGATGCATGCATTGTGCAGGAACAACAAGGATTTATCTGTCAGGAAATACACTAAGGGCTCAAGACACTTCTCTTGATACTGAGCAAAATATGCCATCTTGAAATTTGATCAGATTGCAACACAGAAAACATGCATGTGTATGCAGGCAAGAGATTTGATTGCTTAGGAACACCTTGTGATCACATAATTGTAGATAATCAGGTAGTAATAACAAAAAATCATTCTAACATTTGTAAATTTGTTCAAATCAAGGGGTAGGATTTCAATCATTCAGCTCTGATTAACTCCTACCAGTTGTTGAAATCTAAGTACACCTCGATCTTAGCTTTAAAATCCATTCCCACTGGTATAAACCTCACACTGGTAAAAAAGGTGCTACAACATGAGGACCTGAGATGACTGTTGAAGCAAGCACAAGACAACAGACTTTGATTACTGTTCACCAAGATGTGGAAAATGTCCACTGGGTGATGGAATGGGTGAAGAAAGATGGGGAACACCTCTGGTGTGACATTTTATTTGGATGGTCGCCAACAGCAACGTGAATTTTTAACAAAATGTGGCACTGTGATTGTTCTTTTAGTATTAACCTTTCTGCTTTTCATTTTGGTAATTGGATTGTACGTTAAGGTGTGGAGAATTATGGAGAGATTATCCCAAAGCTTAGAGATAATTCACAGAATGCATTTGCCCCTCCCTCTACCTCTCTTTCCCTTCTTTTCCCTTTTCAAGGGATCACCTTTTCAAGGGCCCTATTGATGTTTGAGCCATAGGGTGGTGTAGAAGCCCAGAAGAAAAGGGGACGATGTGTAAATCTCAAACATCGACAGCAGGATGGTCATGGAGCCAACCAAGGACTGTTGGAACTAACATGCCACAAGGAAGAACAAGATGTGACCAGATAAAGGGGCCATGCAGAGGTAGGGCAGCACTTTTCTGGGACAAACATCCTTGTTCTAGTCCACAGAGACACAACTAAAAAAATAAGACAGCATCAGTACAGAAGCAGGCACATACTGTCAACCAAAGGTCAATCTGGTAGGGGGGGACAAGACCATCCAAGATGCCCAACCCCCCCCAACCCAGTTCCAGAAGGGTGTGAAAGAACAGACTGCATGAGAACTAATTTGCATAGAAAGCGAGAAATCTGTCTTCAGGGCAGGGAAACCTATCTATAAAAACGTACCCCCACCAAGCCTGGGCTGTGTCCTCGGAACCCTGGACATCCCATCAGTTGGATGGATGGAACCAGGACTGGTGATCTCTCTTTCCTTTCTCTTCCTTCCTTCCTTCTTTTTTTCTTTCTTTCTTTATTCCTTTCTTTTTTTCTTCCTTCTTCTCTTTCTCTCTTTCTTCATCTCTTTCTTTCTCTGCCCCTTTAATTCATCTCTTCTTTTCTCTCTTCATCCTACCCCTTTTTCAAAAACCCACTACCATGTGCTTGTATAGTAGGTCAGGGGCCTCCAGGCAGAGCCACGCATGCCACGTCCTGGTTCCCTGACTCTTCCAGCACTCAGAAACTGCTAGGATAGAGCCCTGATCCCCACTGCACCCTGGTGGCAGCTGGAAGAGCTGTGCAGTTTGGTGCCGGCTCCAGCCACCTCCCAGGGTGTCACACAGGTCCCCTGTTCCCAAGCAGCATCACTCGGTGACAAACCAACCTGCTGTGTCAGGCGCACGGCCACATCCTGCCTCGCTGCCTGTTTTAAATAAATCCCCCACCCAGTGACCCTGATGCACCAGGCCTGGTTGCACACCCTCAGCTTCTCCATGTCCCCTGGGGTTCCTCCTGTCCTGAGGTAAGCTCCCATCCCACAGCAGAGGGGTTCTGCACTGCCTACAGCCAGGTCTCCCCTGCCAGGAACCCCCCACCTGCCCTGTAACATCCAGCTGGGGTAACCCGGCATCCCTCTTTTAATGTCCATTCACGGCCATGCAGAGCCACTGACCGCTGTCATGTGCGCATGGAGCGGTGCAAGAACACAGTGCAGGAAAATGGTGCAGGAACACAGCACTGTTCCAGCTCCAGATGGATTTATGGGGATGGCTATTAGCTCTCCCACAACAAAGTTGGGGGATAAATGGATTAAAATCCCACTCTTTGCCAGCATGTTGCTCTTTATTCCTGAGCTACTTTTCCCATCCATCCTGCTGGGGCTTGGCAACCATCTTGGATCCTTCCCTTGTCTCTCCCCAATGAAAAATATCCAAGTGGTGGGCAGGGATGTCATCTGTAGCTCAGCGGGATGCTTTGATGCCCAGCTCCCGGTCCACTGCCTGGAGGAAACGTTCATTGAGAAAAAGCATCTGCCCATGGGGCAGGAGACGATCCAGGAGGGCATCAGCAGCATCCGGACGGAGCAGGACGCCAGCGCCAGGGCTGAGGAGCCGCAAGGAGATGAGCAGCCGGGGAGCCAGGCGCCGCAGGGTGATTTCAGCCAAGGACAGATTTTCCTGGGGGTCACAAACCAAAGCACAGGCGAGGGCCAGCACTGATAACCAGACTACTGTCACCCGGTCAGGGAAGGGGTCTCCAGGGGGCATCTGGAAAAGCCCCCCCGGAGCATCTTGGAGTGACACCGGCTCATCAGGCAGCTGGGGGAGCTGTGGGGAGGACAGGCGGCCCAGGGATGACTGAAGCAGCTGGCACTGGGAAGCCACTTGTCTGGAAGAGAAAGGGGGGACCCTTGTGTTATGGACTCCTGTCTCATCCAGGGATAGAGTGACCCCCTCTACTGGGGACACAGGGTCCCAGCATCCCCAAAAAGGGCGTATCTGATGAATGGGGGGGGATCATGGTCCTGGGGTTCCCGCTTAGCCCTGTCCCCCCATAAGGGGGCTGCCACAGTTCTGGAGGTCCCACTGAGCACAGGCTCCCCTCAGGAAGGGAGGGTGTCCCACAATAAAGGGGTGTCTCCGCCCTGGGGGTCCGGCAAAACCCAGGAGCCCCCACATCAAAAAAAAAAGGAGGCATCATGGTTGTGGGGGTCCCAGGGAAAGGGATGGAGAGTCACAACTCCAGGGGCTTCAGGGAATGGAGGGGGTCACAGGGGTCCCACCGAGCCCAGCATCCCCAGGAAGGGGTTTCCCATGGACGGTGATGTCGCCACCCCGAGGCAGGGGGTTCTCCCGGCTACCTGGCCACGACCAGTAGCTGCTCCTTGCGGCGAAGGCGCTGCCGGGGACCCCCGAGAGGGGTCCCAGGAGAGGTCCCGAAGGCGCGCGCGTACAGCACGCGGCAGGGAGCCTGCCCGGCCTGCCCGGCCTGCCCGCCCGGCGACAGCAGCACGAACGCCCAGACCATGGCCGAGACCGCGCCCCGCGGCCCAGCCCAGCCCAGCCCAACTCCTGCTCCGGCGGAAGGGGCGATGTTGGCTCGGGAAAGGAGCGGTGGTGGCTCGGGAAAGGAGCGGTGGTGGCTCGGGAAAGGAGCGATCGTGCTTCCGGAAGGGACGGCAGGCGGTGGCCGGAGGGAAGGGCGGAGGACGCGCAAACGGCGGGTTACGATTGGCCAAAACTCCGGGGGCAGCGAGAGCTGATTGGTGGGTAGCGGCCGGTGGGTGGGGTAGGGAGGACGCACAGTATGGTCGGTGCCAGTATTGCCGAGCAGCGCTGTCCCGGCTGTGAGAGTCCCTGGTGTCCCCTCCCGACCCATCCCTGCTCTTGCCCCGGGCATAGCCGTGACCCACAGCCCCTGTCCCGTGTCCTCCTTCCCGTAGTGTTCCAGTGGCCTAGGCGGCACCGGGAGCGGGGCAGAGCTCTGAGTCCCGGCCGTGCCGCCTGCCTGGGGCCCAGGCTAGCGGGGCACAGCCGCGGGGCCCCCTCCTGCCGCCCCCCCAAGCAGGGACAGCGGTCGGGGGCGCACGCTTGCCCCTGTCACAGCCGCCCTGCCCCTGGGGGAGCCCCCAGCACCCAGGGAAGCTCCGATCGCCCAGCCCGGCCCCCCGACGCAGCCTCAGATCGGGGAATGCCCACCCCCCGCAGTCCCAGGTCAGGAGCCGGGGTTTTTCCCCCTCCCGGAGTTGTATTAACAGAGTGTGTAAGAAAACAATCACAGCAATAAACAAAACACAAAAGACAGTCCCCAGCCCAGCGAACACTTCCATGCTGCCCAGCTCACAGTGCCCAACCCCTGGGTCCAGGGTTGGGGTGAAGCCCCTCCTGTCATCCAACTTAAACCATAACTGGCTTAGAGCAGAACTACTTTAAATAAGACATGAGTTGGCAGGGAGGCTCTTGATGTGACCACCCTGGTACTCCTACAGCACAGGGAGGTGTGGCTCAAAGTGGGAGCACAGGACAGTTTTGTGGGGAAAGGCCAGGGTCCAAATGGGGGTGGTGACGCTTGTCTCTGGGCATGGGGTGGACATGGCTGGGGGGTACATGGGGGTGGATATTGCTTGGGATGGCATGGGGGGTCATGGCTCAGGAGGGCATGGCCAGGGCGAGCATGGAAGGGTGCTTGTCTTGTGGGGACATAGAGGGAGAGGCTCTTCCCTGAGACCTTACCAGCCATGGAATACTTGTTTTCTGCGTCAAGTGGCTTCAGTGGCAAAGCTGGTTTTTGACAAATTCTTTATGGCTGTGGCTGGTCATTCACAGGTTGAGGGCTGGAGGTGGGGAGGAGTGGGGGTCTTGCTGCTGTGCACAGGGCGTGTATAGGGACACCATATCCCAGCTGTGGTGTCCATATTCCAACTACAGTGTCCATATCCAGGCTATGTTGTCCATATCCCAGCTGTGTTGTCCATCCCAGCCATGGTGTAGCCTGCCAGAAATTGTACCCCTGGTGCCACCACCCAGGAGGAGATGGCCAGCCTCAGGCTCATGCAACCTTGCTGCACATGGCTCAGAGCAGCTCCTCCAGCTGATCTCCAGACCTGGCACGCTGGGAGCCACAGCCCCCTGCCATGTTGTTGTGCTACCACAGGACCCTCTTAGAATGCTCTCCCCTGCACCTTCCCAGAGCGGGGACGCTGCCTTGCTCGGGGTCCTCCTTGCTGGTGGGTGCCACGGCAACCCCTGCCTTCTGCACGGCTTGTGGCCGCCCTTGACCGGGCCGTGTCGTCGCCAGAGTCCCCGCCTTGTGCAGGGACACCGCGATGGCCACACCGGTGCCGGTACCGGGGGCTGCGGTGCCGCTCCGCGCCCGCCGGGCGGCGGCACCGTGCGGGGCCGGCGCTTCGCTCCCTCCCCGCCGCGCCCGGGGCGGTGGGACTCGCCCGGGGCTTTCCCGGCGCTTTGGGCACCGGCCTAGGGTTCTTGGCCTGGGGAACAGCTGTAGCTCAGCCGCTGGGGCTGGGAGTCCGCGGCAATGCTCCGCTTTCCACCGCAGGATCAGTCCCAGCTCCACCACGCCGGAGGCTCCCGGCCTTGGCTCCCAGCCATGTCCCCCTGGCGGGGATGGGGACTCGGCGGGGATGGAGGTTTCCCGAGGGGGCGGTGACCCCTCCTGCTACAGGCCCCCCTGCTCCCACCTGGTTTCTTTTCTGCAGCTCTTTTCCGGAGCCGCTGCCGGCAGGACAAACCCCTCGGCCCGGCGCTGGCTCTGATGGAACTGGGGAGAGCTGGAATCCACCACAGCGGGAGCCACTTGTGCCCGAGAGCCCCGCGTGGGGTGTGGATGCCCCAGGAAGAAGCCGGGCTGCCTGCACCGAGGGCGATGCTGCTGCTGCCTGCCCTCTGCACGGCCCCGCTCCTGGCTCAGCCTGCCTGCTGTGGGGACTTGGTGGCTCCAGCTTGTTTGTGGCTCCAGCCCTCTTGGAGCTTCAAGTTATTTGTTTCTGTCTCCAGTCTGTCTCAGGTCCAGCTTGTGGATGGGTCTGGTTTGTTCTTGCTTCCAGCACATTTTAGGCTCCAGTTGGGTTTAATCTTCCTCAGCTTCATTTTGGCTCCAGCTTATTTGCAGCTCCAGTTTGTTTCCCTCTCCAGTTGGTCTGTGGCTCCAGTTCATTTCCACTCCGGGCTCATTGCAGCTTGTTCTTGTTCAAATTATCTTAGCTTTTTAACAGGGCCATAAATCAATCACTGTCATGACTTGAATAGGAATGGACATAATTGTACATCATCTAAATATGGACTAAGCTTCAGGGACCAATGCAACCAGACCCTCAGCCTCCAGAGGGGTTCCACACAAGTGCCTCCATCCTGGTTCCCACCTTGATGAATAACAGGAGCAAAGTTCCAAATAACAAGATAAAGTGGTTAAGCATTGGAAGCAATAACCATGGGAATGTGGAAGACAGGAAATTGATGGCCTAAGTTCATGAAGGGGGAAAACAAAGATAAAATCCTTCTTGTCTGGGATGTGTAATGATGAGCTAGAAGAAAACCTGTTTTGACCTGTTCTGTGGTGAGAACTTGCCCTAGTGATGAACTTTTGCTCCTTATAATTGTAAAAACACATCCCAGCTCAGGCCCCCCTGCCCACAAAAAGACCACCACTCACTGAGCATGCACTATGATTTCTTGGGACACAATGGCTTTAATTCAAAGCAGAGAAAGGATGAGCCAATAACAATTTAGCCAAGTAGTGACTTCAGTAAGATATGCTAATAGCTTAAGATTGTAACTGTATAAGTAGACCTGCTTTTTTGTGTCTCAGGGTGCTGGATTTGGGAATTTACCACTGATCACCCTTTCTGTGCAGAACTGTAAATTAAATTATGTGGCATGGCTAGAAAAAAATCTCCTTTCTTACAGTGGCTGAGTTTGGTTGAGGCTCTGATCCTGTGTGTTAACCTATAGAAGCCCTCACCCTTTTCACCGCACTGGTAATTCCCTCAGTAATTTTAATATAGGAAGATGATCAAGAAATGTTTGCACACTATTCTAGCAAGAAAGACAACTTTTTTCTTGGAAGTAAAGCCCTGGGGCCTCAAGCTGTGTTCAGTGGCTGCTGCTATATCAAATTATTTTTCCTTGTTGCCATTTCCATCCATTTGTACCTGCTATAAGATAACCACTGCCACAGGCTATAAGATCAGGGGCCTATAGGGCAAGTCAGTTCAGCTATAGGTAATTTCAAGGTAGTTCATGTTGTGGTGACTTCATTGGTTTTGCTCTTTCAACCATTATATGCCAGCCTTACTCAGAATCCAGTATCTAAAAGGGCTACAAGAGAGCTGGAGGCAAACTTTGGACAAGGGCACGTAGTGACGGGACAAAGGGGAGTGGCTTCAAACTGACGGAAGGCAGGTGTAGATTACATATTGGGAAGAAATTCTTCCCTGTGGGGATGGTGAGGCACTGGAACACGTTGCCCAGAGAAGCCATGGGTGCCCCATTCCTGGAATTGTTCCAAGCCAGATTGGATGGGGCTTGGAGCAGCCTGGTCTAGTGGAAAATGTCCATGATTATGGCAGGAAGGTTGGGACTAGATGATCTTTAAGGTCCCTTCCAACCCAAACCATTCTACATTTCTACAATTCTAAGATACAAACAGGTCTAGTTCTGTCTTCTGAGTGCCAAGCTTATGCAGTCATGTTTTCCTTATGAACGAACTAGCTTTCCTTTCATCTGAAACAGAAAACAGTAGGCTGAAGTGAAATTAAACAGAAAGAGAGGAGCGAATCATTCCCCTGTTTAGAACAGGATGAGGATTAAAAAAAAACCAAACAAGAACAAAACAAATAAACCAACAACCAAACCCCAAAGCACAGAAGGATATTTTGGTAGTAACCTTGCCGGTACAGCTGCTAACATAAATATTTTCTGACAAAAGTGCATTTTATGAACAATATGTAACAGTTAACCCATGAAGACTTGTGCACTGAGAGCAAGGTTTGCGAAGCAGTTACCTTTGGCTGCACTGATTTCAGGTGGGTTTGGCAATTCTGATTTGCTTCACTTCTGAAAAAAAATCAGAAATCACTTCCTGAAGTCTGGCGGGGAGGTGATGGCATTGGAGTGGCTGGAACTGGAGAAATCCAACGAAACCTGAGCAAAATACCTCTTCAGTGCTTCAAGACTTAGTTTGGCAAGTGAAAGGAAATTCAATTGCACTCTCACGGCTCAACCTCTTGACTAGGGAAAAGAATTCTCCATGGTGTTTATGAAGCCACTTCTCACTAAGCAGATGACCAGCTCCAAGGAGAAGTTCTTGATTCAAAATAATATAGTTCCACCATTTTCTGAACAATGTGCTCTTACCTGCTTTTTTATGGGAAAAACTACTTTATGACAATAGAAATCCTCTTATCTCCTCAGTCTGTACCCTGAAGCAGCTTGTCTTGTGTTCTCTTTTCATCTTTGAGTTTCTTGGGTTATTCTTACTTTACAGTTACTGCCACACTTACTGGAGAGATGTGTCCAGCAGGTTGAAGAAGCCACCTTGCAGAAAATCAGCCCAAGAGCCACTGTTCAGCTGTCCACTATTTCATTTTGCACCCTCCTGCTTGATTTCTTGGTGAAAATCATACCAAATGCCTATCTGTTTGTCTGTTGTTTTTGTGGAGAATCTTCCCCTCAGATGGCAGCATTCATGGTGAGGACTAGGACTAGTATGCCAGAAGGGAGTGTCAGTGAGCCTGTCAGTGACTGAGTATCACACACTGCACACATGAGCAGGAGCTCATACCAGTTCTTCTGAAAAGTGGTTGTGCTTTTATGTGTATTCATAGACTTATTTCCCCTGTTAATGGTAGATGATTTACAGGAGCACAGAGAAGAGGCTGCTTTCCAGCAGAAAACATAAATGCTATGTGACCTTGTTTTTTGAAGAGTCATTCGACCTTTGCGTTGTACTTCCTTTATGGTTTTCAAGTCAACTATCTTATATATAAGTGGCATAGCCCCAAAAGCCCTGTTTTGGCTTCCCACCTCCCTCTACTTAAGTTTTGCTGGTTTTGGCTACTCCCATTTCCCATTCCTCCACAAAACTAGCTCCCTTCTATCACTCCCATGAAAAAATACAAGTAGTAGAAAGTTTAACAAGACCTCTACCAGAGTTTTCCTACAAGTTACCTGCTTGGAATTCCCACTGCCATTACTGCAATCTTTGGCTTCCCTAAATTTGACCTGTAAATATACTACTTGCAGCTGGAACAGCATCTGCAAAACCACTTCTGTCCAAGTGACAGTAACATGGGTTTGATTCAAACTTTGAATGACTGCTATTACAAGGACTTCCATCTCCTAAAATCTTTAATGAAGTGATTGCTAAAAAAACACTTCAAACCTCTTGAGATGCATGTCATTTCCCAGTGTTAAGATAGCTGATGCTTTAAAGGGTACCTTTGGGATACAGCATTATAAATTTCTGCTTACAACCAATTTGTTACAAGGAGATCCAACTCTGCAAAACTGCATCAGTACTGTGAAACTTGTTTTCTGAGCACCCTTCCATCTTGCCAACACACTGTGTCCCCAGGCATGGAAAAAGGGACTACCAGTTTGTCACCACTGCATATGTCAGAGCACATCAAGTCCTACTAAGTAAATGCCACAGCAAAGCCATTCCCACTCCTGAGAAGCCAGAGCAGCAGGGACATGCTGCTGCATGCATTCTGCTGATGGCTTCTCATGCGTCGTGTCCCAGGAAGCCTAATTTAACTGAGGAAAAGACTTGCAATCCTTATAAACCCTCTCTGTCTCCCAAGTGCTTTGTGAGAAACAGGTAACCTGGTCAGGCAGAAGGAGTCAGGTTGGATATAGAAGATGCAAGACGGAACCTTCAAAGACAGAAGCACACCCCAGAGTGAGGAAGAGCACCTACAGCACCAAGAGGCAGCACTGGGAGAGATGGAGAAAGAAATACCATTTAACCACCACAGCTTTGCTCACTGCAAATTTTAACTCTGCAACATAAGCCACTCTGGGTCATGTTCAATGCCTCCTGTGCAGCCAAGGGATGAGGAAGAGGGCTGACATGATGATGAGGTGGATTCAAGCTGCCCACTGCTATACAAAGAGCAGGGTGCAGGACTCAAGCTCACGAACTACACCTGAAGGGAATAAAAGTATCTCATCTCCCCGCATGTAACAAGTCTCTTTTGTTAAAAGCCCCTTCAGTTTTAGACATTGTGATTAATTTCTGTCAGCCCATGGAAGGCATCTCTGCCATACCATCAAGCTCAGATGGCCAGAGCTATCCTACTTCTGTTACTGTTTCAGATCCACAAAGGATGCATAAATAAGGGTTGAGGAAATGCTCAACAACACCCTCCCCACAAAAAGCTCTTCCCTCTGTACGGCTGCCACCCCCATAGCTCAAGGACAGCCCAAGCCTCTTCCATGCTGAGCTGGAACAATTCTGCTATTGTGGGGTACTCAGAAAGCATTGCCCAGATCAGACCACCTCCCCAAAAAGCCTTTGTTTTATTTAAATCAAGAAAGCCATTTGTTTAAACCAAATCAATACAAATTTGGAACATTAGCTTCATACTTCCTTCTGGAATTAAGTTAACATTTTTAATAGGGAAAATATTAAGTAATCAGAGAAACAAAATAGAAGTAGAAGGCTCATTCCCAATTCCTGATCACTGCACCTTCCCAGGGACTCTTGCTCCTGCTCCTGGCCTCTGCTGCAGACAAGGCTATGCTGGGACTGTAGTCTGCTCTGTCAATGCCTTGAGCTCTTCGGGGAACTCCTTGTCTCCCTGCCTACAGCTCCTCCAGCTGCTCCAAGCTCCTTTCATGCTCTCCCTGCTGAAAGTGCATGGGCACTACAGTGCACTGGGGCTCCGACCAGCTCTGTCTTCAGCAGTTTTAATGCAAGCCATGTTCAGAAGCAGGGGGATGCTTGGGACAGCCTACCTGATCCCAGCATGGATGTGAGACAGAGGAAGGTGGACCAACACAGCATATATTGTTCTGAGAGTCTGACTTTATGAAGGTTGCTGTTGTGCTGCCCCATTTTATCTAATTAAATGTGCTCTGTGTGCGCTCCCTGAAAAGCTTCATTATTGCGCTTGCTGGCTCCCCTGCTGCCTCTGTTATTTTATATGGTAGGAACCAAGCAGTCATACTCTGAAGCTGAAGGTGCTCCCAACACTTTTCTTCCAACATTTGGGTCCCTAGGGATTCAGTCTATCTCCTGTAAGATGGCTAATTGATTTGACCTCATTAACTTAATTTAATATACAGTCCCACTTCACCCTGGCACAGGTTCTTCTGCCATGTCTGTGCCCTTTGTACCTCCACATTACTGCCTCACCAGCTCTTCCTCCCACCTACTGTGCTCTGTCCTAGCATGCTTGTTCCTTAGACTCCCAAGATTTGGCTTAATCTCCTTGTAGCCTGATGACTACAACATTTCTCAAGAATTTGTCCAGGAATCCCCTGCCATTCCTGGCCAACCAGCCCCCGTGCTCTGGCCTTGCGCTTCACACATGACTGTCAGCCTCCCTGTGCCACCAAAAGCACCGCCAACCAATCTCCTGGTCTCCTCGAGTTTATCCAGATAAGATAA
This sequence comes from Lepidothrix coronata, assembly GCF_001604755.1. NCBI lineage: Eukaryota > Metazoa > Chordata > Aves > Passeriformes > Pipridae > Lepidothrix > Lepidothrix coronata. Next base: position 1,716,325 of record NW_016690193.1, on the reverse strand, counting down.
GGAAAAGAACTGGTTTCAAGGTCTTTAGTCCATATTTCTATTTTCTCATTTGCTAAGTTCCTAAGTGACAGGAGAGCTCCCATTTTTTGTAAATGTAAATCCATGAGCACACAGCACAGCTGGGTGGGTGTCTACCTCACCAGTGTGCACTATACACAAGCCAACATCCTGGGCAGGAACAGGAGTGCTCCTTCTCCCCATCCACTTCATCCTGTCAGGCAGGGATGTCCCATGCCAAGCTCACCACATGGGCAAGGTGCATCAGCAAGATGTGTCAGACCGGGAGCTGTCTCAGACACTGACCATCCATGCTGTCTTTCTTCAAACCAGCTGCACTACCTGTGCTCCCTTGACTTGCTGGGAGGCTGCCTTTGATGGATGGGAGCACCCCAAAATTCCCACTCCCACCTCAAAAGCAGAGCCAAAATCCTCCCCATCTTTCTTTGGCAAAACAAGGCAGGCTGGGCTTTTGATCATCAAAGTTTTCCTGTTTGGAAGGAGGAGGAGCCATCTAGTCATGGGTTCATTGATTCCTTGCCCAGCAGGAATGTTTACTTGGGCACAACTCAGCCGCACCTCTGATGACTAACAGGCAGTGCTCTCTCTCTTTGATATACTATCAGCTGGGTTTATCAGAGTATCAACACAACCTCCCCACTCCTGGACTCTCCCCTTCTAGTCGGCTCTCCTTGCAGAGCAGGCAAGAGCTGCGTGGGAGCTGAGCTTACCTCCTATTTCAAGGAATCTTAACAGCAGGTTTTAAGATACTTATTTACTTTTCTGGTCTGCGCAGGAAGTTTGAGCTAAAAAAAAAAGATAGAAGCATAATTACTCTGGCGCGCCTGCATTCCTACTCCAGGCTCAGACCGGCAGGGACTCTTTCTTGTTGGAGCCAGGAAGAGGATCTTATCCCTGGAGATCACTGCCACAAACGTGTAACTGAAACCTGCAGCCATGCTGAAACAGATATTATCAGACATGTACATTGATCCTGACCTGCTGGCAGAACTCAGCGAGGAGCAGAAGCAGATCCTCTTCTTCAAGATGAGGCAGGAACAGATCAGACGGTGGGAGGAAAGAGAAGCTGCTGTGGACAAGGCTCCAGCAAAGAAGCCACTGCCAAGAAAAGGTAAGTCTTTGCCTCCTGGCTGCTTCACCCTCTGACACATATCTGGCCTAGTCAACTGCTCCCTGGAAACAGGAGGTAATGTATCCTTAGAGTAGTTCTTCTCCCATGGACATATAACAGGCTTATCTCCAAACCGTAACTAAACCCACCTGCCATGGGGTAGTTTTGACCAGAGGCACTATGGTTTTACTCCCTGACCCAGACACTCTGTGCTTGACCAAATTGCTCAGCTACCCTAACTGGGAAGACAGGGCTTATTTGCCCTCAGGAGGTGCATCTCATTAAGTTTCCCACTAAATGGGGCCTCTGTCTTTAACATAACCAGGGATTTGAATATCTGTCCTGAGGCACCAGATCTGCTGTTCCCACTGAGACTTTAGATCTGAAGTCTGCTTGCCAGGATTTCACAGCATGCTGACTGCTAGGAAGATAGCACTCTTCTCCCAGCTCTCCCCCACAGTGCTCTCTTTGCAGGTGGTTCACCCTCACACAGTTTGGGGAGGGGAGTAGCCAGGAATTAAAGCAAGAATACAAATGGTAGTGAGCCTTCTCCTTTGCCCCCAGACTCAGACTTCCTTACTGACCCGGCTTCAGTAGCATGAAAAAAAATGCAAAGTGTGGGCTGCCTCCCAGCTGAGCTTTCCCCACGTACAGTTGCTTTTGCAGAGGCTCTGTCATCAACAGCAGCCAGTAGGGCACAGCAGGTGGGACACAGACCCTGCTATCCAGCAAACAGCATTTGCCAAAGAGCTGCTTCTTTTCCAGCCAATGGGAAGTCGGTGACATGGAAACTCGGTGCTGACAATGATGTCTGGGTCTGGGTGATGGGCGAGCATCCTTCAGATAAACCATATGCAGCCATCTGTGAAGAGATCCAGGCACAAAGAACAAAGTGCTTGGCGAGAGAGCAAGGCAAGGAGGGCAGGTAAGCACACTTCGGCTGGAGGTCTGAGTGGGCTGACACGGAGGAGAAGGCTTTTCTAGGGACCCAGAGGCTGGGGTCTTCTCTGTAGGGGCTGTGGTTATCACTGTCGTGTTGGACTTGCAGGCAAAAGGCACAGGCAAAGGTTGGCTTTCTGTGAGGACATACAATGCTGGCAGAGACCAGCTCCAGCCTGAGACTTGCTCCGGCTCATTGAGCCTCTCATGATGTGGCTCCTGCATGGGACACTCTGCAGACCACAGGAAATGCCAACACTGTTATTGTGACAGGTGGTGAGCTTGGATTGCACTGATTCACCGAGAGGTGCCGGTGTGCAGCCTGACAACAGATGCTCACCACAAGTCATTAAATCAATTACTGCACCTACCTGATTTGGAAATATAAATGCCCATATGCACATGGCTTCAATGCAGCACTGCTCTGCTCACGTGCAGCTTCCTTGAAAGATGCTCAGGGAGCAGAAAGTGACTCCCTCGGGTTCCTAAGTCCTCTCTCTTGCATTTCAGAGAAACTGACTCTTCTATAACATGGTCTCTACACCCACAACCAGGACTACCGGGTGAGATAGATCTTCAAGAGAATAAAAAAAGCGCTGTGCAGACAAAGGAGGAACGTGGGAGAAAAATGACTGATACAACAACTGGGAAAAGCCAGGAGCTCACAAAGGTAGTTTTCCCCTTTTCCCATAGCTATCAGAAACGCATGTTTTGAGAACTAGGAAGTGCAGCAAATCCTGGTTGCTGTAAATAGAAATCTGAAGAAAAAAAGCCCTCTATCTGTTAAGGCTTTTCTTCTGTAGTCAGAGAAGAAGCCATGCTGTTACATCCTTCCTTGGGACTCAGGAAGTCCACGTGCTATTCTCAGGTAGGATAGATCTGCTCTGTAGCAACAGATAAGCTACTCTGAATTCCTTTGCTTCCATTCTCTGTGGGTAAAATGAGGGGTGCAGTACTTTCCCTCCTGCACTGTGGCTGGTTTGGATGGCTTCTGGGGCAAGACCAGGCAGGCTATCCCAGGACATGTAAGGTCACAGCCATTAGACAAATTATCCACTTTTATAAAAGAACAAATGAAGATAATTTTACCAGCATCATCTGACATGCATATTTAGGTGGTTCTTTGGTTTTTCGGTCTTCTAAAACAGTTAGAAAACAGCTTATGACCCTGACAGCACAGGACAATTTGAAATGCAGTAACTACAGTGTCTGCTTTCCTGTGGTGTTTTATTACAAAAATATTTTTCTCCAGCAATAAATACATTTCTAATTTTTAACTGGCTATAAAAAGCCATTTGTAGAGAACTGAGAAAAAGATGAGTTAAATTAACTACCCATGCAGTTGAACAGAAGGAACAGAACACCCTGCCAATTTAATGGGAGAAGTCCAATCTCATTCAGCAGTTTTCATTCAGCCTTGAATGAACTTGTATGAGTGTATATTCTTTTATCGTACAGCCACACCATATTTCGGCATAAAAAGCATGATAACAGAAGGTTGGGTTTTGGCAACATGTTCTCCTGCTGCTACCAAAATAGTGAAGGGAATTTGGAGTGGCTGTCTCCTTTATCAAAAGCCTCTGAGTCACATGAGGTTTTTCTCTGCACTGTTTGCTGAAGTTGAGCAACTATGTGGGAGATTTTTTTTTCATGGGAAGTTATTAGTCACAGCTGAAAAAAAAAAAAAAAAAGAAAAGAAAGAAAAAACAAACCCCAAGCTACTACCAAAAATTTAATTCCAAAAGATTTAGTTCTCATTTAATGTAAGGCATCCAGGCATTGTGCTTTGTCTGTTGCAGGGAACAGACAAAGATCTAAGAAAAAAAGCAGCTTCACACACATTTGAAGCTCCTAGTTTCCTGGAGGAGAGAGAAATTGTAAAGCCATGTTCATATTAAATATTAGCCAAGTAGGTGGCAGAAGCGTGTCCTTGGTAAGCAGTGTAGTACAGTTACCTCATTACCCACTGTGCTGTGGGAGCAGTCAGGGTCCAATGGAGAGGTGGGTGGGTGTTTGCTCAAAGACAAATCTAACTGTTCACCTTCAAAGGCAGGTTTCAGCTAGAAACTGCTGTCAGGGTAGCCAGACTGGTTTGCAGGGGAGAGCAAGAAGGAGATATGCAGCTAGTTGGGTCAGTCTGTTGAGCAGGAGTTTGCAACACCACAGCCACAGCCGCAAACAAGCACAGGCTTGTAAAGTTGTGGATGGCAAGTTCTGCAAGGGATTGATTTAGGGGGAGGGAGGAAAGAAGCTGCTCCCTGGAAGTACTTGGGGGCATTGCTTAGCAAATCTAGACATGCTTATGGCAATCCTGACACTCCTGAGTTCTCCTCATGTGGTATGTTAGCCCTAATATGATGGAAAACCCAATGTTTGTCAGAGAAGGCTGGCAAAATTTGTTAACAAATGTCATGACTGCTCCTGCATTATACATCTGTTGCTCCAAAAGAAGAGCAATTGTCCTAACATCACATTTATTTCTCACCGCTCTTTTGCTCTGCTTAGAGGGGAACCAGAGATGTTCACCAGATGCTGGCAGACTGCCATATGAGGAAACTTAGCTTCCAAAAGGTAAGTGGCAACCTACGATGCTGCTGAAACATTGAGTGGGGCCCAGGCTTTATCCTAGAGTCCCTGTCAGCCTCAAAGCCTCATCTGACCTAAGAATGTTCTCACCTCTTGGACCAGTGTTGCCATGCTCCTCATGTACCGTGTGACAATTAGGTGATGATACAAAGCAGGCCAGACTGGCAGACTGGGGAGTAGCACAGGGAGATGCTCCTGATGATTTCTGGTAGACTGTTTTTCCTCACTTCCTCTGTTGTCACTTGCAGTAAAGACAGAGGATCTGCATGTTGTTGAAGCTGGAGGGATTCACAATATCGAATGGAGTTCCCAGTATTTCAAGGCTAGCTAAAAAGCAAGATTAAAACTTGCCTGCAACAAAGCTGAACATACTGTTTCTTTCATAGCCAAAGGAAGCACAGAGGAGAAATTCCGAAGAGACCACAGACTCCCAGGAGGCAATACCACAGAGCCACCCCAGCACAGAGAGCCAGAGAACATTGCAGAAATCGGATGAGAATGAGCCTGAATGGCAGGAATTCTGTAAGATCTTTTTCCTATGAGACTTGAGAAATTCTAGAGCTCTGTGGGGTCATCTCAACCCTTCTGCTGTCACATTGGAACTGAATAATAGGCCGGTGGGTGGAGAGTATTGCCAAGAAAGGCAGAACTGCATTATCAGAAATATTTCTGAATCCACGTAGCCTTGAGACTAGAGCTGGGAAGGGAAATGGAAAACTTTTCCTACTGATACTATATTAAAACAAGCAACAAAGGAACTACATGAGTGTAGAGAGGATAATTAATCTTAAACTAGAATCTGGCCTTCGGCAGGACTTTGCAGTAACCATTGCTCTTGAGGACAAGGATAATGGGTGACAAGAACTAATTAAAAAGAGCTTCCCTGTCATCCAGGCATGATCCCATCTAAGCAGAGCCCTGCTGCACTATCTCATGTAATGAATCCCAATGATAGGAAGGAAAATGGCAAACAGTAAGAGACTTGTAGCAGTATCCATCACTGCTGCCAAATACTTCCTGAGGGAGAACCTGATGCATTTTTTTCCCAGTTCCTTCCCTGCTGCTCAGTAGATGGCAATGCTGTACCACCAGTTGTTTCCACTTCAGGCTAGGGGTTCTATTTTTCTGACTGTTTAAAAAAAAAAAAAGTTGACTAGAGAGCTGGTTACTCCAACAGACTCCAGGGTGAGGTGGACCTAAACAATCAAGGCAGTTTTACAGAAAAAAAAAGAAAGAAAAACACAGCCAAGTTCTCCACTTTCCATAATAATTTCAGCAAGACTCTCCCTCACCCTCCAAAATGGATCAGCTCTTTCAAATCCCTCAAAAGTTTGATTTGAGGTCATTTCAGCAGCTTTAATTCCATATGGCGTGCTCCCCACCTGCTTACATGACAGGCGCTACAGAAATCTATATCTGAACGAGGAGTCAGCATCTGAAACCAAACCAAGAAGTCTCTAAGTACACAGGGACTTGGTATCCATAAAAACCCCAGATTTTTAGTGTCTTGAAGGAATAAACACTGTACCCTGTTAAGTGGCAGATGCCACGTAACACGTGGGAGACACGTGGCAAATGGTCTCACAATTGAGTGAACCTTTCAGCTTGTGAAATGGGTTATTCTCCCACTTCATCAAGCAGGAAGATGGCCAAAGGGCAGCAAGCTTTAAACTTGCCTGCTTGTTCACTCATGTGAACTCCTTTTTTGTTCCAGTGCGGAAATCCAAGGCAGCAGATGAGAAGAGACGCTCCCTTGCACGGCAAGCCAGGGATGACTACAGGAGGCTTTCACTTCAGGGCATCCACAGAGGGAAGCAGGCAGATATTTCCAAGGGTGCCATAGCAGGAGATCGGCGACCACTCCAGTATCCACCTCTCCCCCCCAAGCCTAAAATTCTACCTCCTGTGACAGCAAATGGGAGAGCGATTAGGTAAGGAAGCCCCTATGCCCCGTGGAGGGGAGAAGGGATGAGATTCTTCTGCTCTAGCATGGGATGGTTGAGATGGGAATGGTTAGTTGAGAGGAAGAGAATGGTCTCTTCCTCCTTGTGTGGAAGAGACACCCCATGGGGAAAAATACAGAGCCTAGGCTGTATTCCAGCCTAGGGTGTGATGAGGCCTTCAGGTGTTTACTCCTGGAGGGTAACAGATTTATTTAGTATAGCATCCTAAACCTGGAGCGCAAGTGCATACAGCCTCTGTGATGCCAGATGTTCACTAAAAACCATATTCTACACAGCTGCAGTAGTGTAAGCTGCCTGTTTATGGATGTTCTTAAAATCCTAACCAAAAGGTAAGTTCAGTGCAAGGACTCAAAACCTATTTGAACTTGATGCACAAACCACGGTCTTTTCCAACAGGAAAGAGGGAATCCAGAGGACAATCTCCAATTCCACTGAAGAAAGCATCATCAAGTGGTTCAAAGAGGAGCAGTTCCCTCTCCGAGCTGGCTATCTGAAAACCGCGGACACAATAGCACCTTGGTTCCATGGTGAGTCTTGAGCATTCCCACTCCAACCCAACTGTTTAAGGAGTTGTTTCTGCTGATATATGGCTGCTAACATAGGCTGGGCCCAGGAGTGAAGCTGCTGCTGTACTGGAATCAGTGTACAACAAACTGCAATGCTGTTCTCTCTCATAACACAGAATCTGTCCCTTCAAGCCCCGTGCGTTTGTCCTTCATAGCTGGCCAAGTCTGGAGCAGTTAAGGTAGAGCAGTTAGCCCGTGGCCATGGTCTGTTACTAGCAATGGCAGTACGGTTCTTCCTGGGCTATTGGGCAACAAAACAAGGGATGGGAGTGCCACGGACTGGGTTTAGAGCAGTAAAGCAGATTTCTTGTGAGAACTGTTCTGTCCAGTCCTGCACAAATGCTCTTCTCCCTTCAGTTCTGTGTTTGAATTTTGAACAGGTATCCTAACCTCTAAGAAAGCGGAGGAGCTTCTAGATAAAACAGTACCAGGGAGTTTTCTGATCCGGGTCAGTGAGAAAATCAAAGGCTATGTACTCTCCTATCGGTCTGTGGAAGGATGTAAACACTTCCTCATTGATGCCTCCGGTGATTCCTACAGCTTCCTTGGAGTGGACCAGCTGCAACATTCAACGCTGGCTGACCTTGTAGACTACCACAAGGTAAAACATCTATCAATGCATTCATTAACTGTTTAATTGCCTCAGGGCACTTCAAAATAAGAAAGAATAGATGCAGTTATTTTGAAGTAGGTAACTAGACCCATTTTAACTGCTGTTGGGTATCCTGTGTGCTGCTCCAGAAGGGTATGTCAGCCTGATTGGTACATCTCAGGTGGCCTAACACATCTCAAACATCTTAGATCTGACTCATTCACTCTCAAGCACACAGAACACCTTGCACAGGGCTCAAGTTACTTACATGCTACTTAGAAATGTTGCTAAGGTGAGAGCATACTCATATAGACTCCTTTCTTTCGTATTTTCTGTGGTTGTGGTGTTCTGGCAAGTTGGGTAAACAGAAAATCCTGCTTGCCTCCAGCTTCAGCATGAAAGAGAACACGGTATCTTTATAATCTAAAAGCAGGCAAGGTGTGATATTGAGCAAAGATAAAAAATAGAAGGGAAGGAAGAAGGTTGGCAGATTCTTGCAGCAATAACAGTAGTGTCTACCAGCACTGACTGCAGTTACATGGGCTCCAAGGAGAGCCAGATGGATTGTTCATTCCTTCACTGTAAGATCTGACCAGGGACAAGACAATACTTTTGCTTTGTAGGTTCATTTAAAATCCCTGTTTCTTTTAAATAAGTGCCTAGCCTAATACAGACATGCCTAAACAAAATTTGACATGAGGGCAATATCTATGTTCATTTGCTCTATGGAACTCTACCTGGGCTACCAGAACTTGCTTCTTGCATGGTTTTCACAGTTCAGGTTGAAATCACTGAAAGCAGGAGCTACACAGCTATTGACTCCAGAGCCAGGGGATTTAAAGCCTGGCTGTGCATAGCTACATCAAAGATAGAGCCATGCCCATAGCCTGCAATGAATCCTACAGAGCCCCAGCACTACAGCAGATGTGGGCAGGCTAAACCCACTCTGCCAAAGTGATCCAGTGGGTTCTGCTTATCACCCACTGGGTGACCATGAAAGAAGGCAAGTCCCCACCATGCATCTGCTGCTAGGATGGAGGACAAGACTGGAAGCAGACACTGTACTGTCAGGGAATTCCCTGGTTAGAACAGGATTTGCCTGAGCGGAGGGTATGTGCTCACTCTAGGATCCACCCTTGTCCCTCCCACATAGCCAGAAGCACATGGTCCTGCTTACCTGCATGCTGCACAGTCCTTGCTCCAGCACTTTCTAGGCAGGGCACCACTTCATGTTATAGAAGCTGTAGTTTCCTACAAGATGAGCACAGCTCTTTCTGAGCACTGCCAGAGTTGTGTCATTGAGTTATGGCACTGAGCACAAATACTGTGTTATGAAGACAGAGGACACCCACTTGGGTCCTACCCCAGGTTCCCCAGAGCACTGAGCTGGATCACACAGTGGCATGAATGAGGCCACACTGTAACAGAGGTGGGGAGATTGCTGTCCATCCTGTGAGATTGTGACAGGTAGGGTCTGTTTGAAAACAGGTGTTTGATCGTATCCTATATCAACAGGATGAACCCATCACTTCCTTGGGGAAGGAACTGCTGCTTTACCCATGTGGCCAAGAGGACCGAGAGCCAGACTACATCTCTCTCTTTGAGTGAACCTCCCAGTCTCACTGTGCAGTCCCATGCTTGTATTCACAAAGACTGAACTTGGAACTAGAGCTGCTGATACTTACCTGAAACCCTAAGTGCCTCTATTTTATATCCTTCAAAATGAAGCAGTAGGAGGATAAGTACTGTTGTGGGTTTATCATATCAACTGAGTTGAAGGATGCATCAGCCCAGCAAGCTGCAAAGCACCTGGATGTATCCCAGACAATGGAATGAATGAGTTGATGAAGTAATCAGTTGAACAGGGAGATACTGCCACAGATTTTCAGTGAGTTTTTGCATATTTTTTCAGGGACTTCTGTATTCAAGCTGCCTTTTGTTCTTGAATGCAAGGTTGTGTGCCATCTGGGAAATAGATTGGTACCTACAGCTGAATGAAATCATATCTTCCTGAAGGCACATAACAACTTGGAGAGGTGAATCGATCTTGATATGTAATTTACATAATGTGAAGCTTAATTCTGTAAAATGCCGTGTCCTTGAAATGAAGGACATTCAAACCGAACATCCAAGCAAACCCTGAGTGCCTTTCGGTGAAAGGTGCTCTCTGTGATGATGGATTTTCATGAAGAGTACATTTTTTAAACTCCTCTAGCCTCTGAATATAGATCCCCACTCTTTTAACCTGTATTTAAATCCTACACAGGCATTTCTGCATTGAGAGGAATTAACCTTTTGAAAGGGAAAGAAGGGACAGAGGCATTTGTATAAAAGACTACCGCAGGTACAGAGAATAAAAAATGTAAAAAGCAGCACCCATATCAGTATTAATACAGTTTACAGAAGAGTGTTTGCCAGTAAAGAATGATGTTTTCCAAAATGGAGTTATTTATTGCAAGTCGTGTCCGGATTACTCAGATGCATCTGGTGTAAACTTCATTATAGAAGTTGTTCTTTCAATGTAATATTCTCTCTCCTTATCTGTTACACTGCTTTTTAAATACATCATTCAGAATACCGAGGGAGAGCCTGGACAGAATCACATAACAAATTAGTCCTCAGATTCCCTCATGTTGTTGCACGACAAAGTCTACAGCTGAAGGTTGTGGTTTTAATCTGTTAACATAAAGTTTTAGAGACACTATCCTCAAGAAGTGAACAATAGTCAATCTTGTTTCAATTGTTTACCTGTTTTTACCTGTTTCCTTTTTTCTGTTAGATCAGGGCTATTCTGCTTAACTTGAAGGAGCAGTCAAAACCTTAATCTTAGACTGATCTGTGTTTTGAGGGATATAGAATAAAAGAAATTATAATCATCTGGTCTTAAAATTTACAACTATGCTGACAGGCAATTTTCATTCAAGGAAAGGGGAAAACTGCACTCCAGTTACAGCAGGTGTACTTTACTAGAAATAAAGCCTTAGTGTAAACTGAGATTCTGAATCTAATGACACTCTGGCACTTCAATTGACTTAATGAGCTTCTTGAGCATTATATCATATGTATCAAAGAAATAACTTAAACATAATCTGCTTCAATCATGAGAAGGGGTATCAGATTATTTGTATTCCCTCTTTATGAACTGTTTATTTTAAAAATATGGCCAAAACAAAATGTCCTTCAAAGATCCTAGAGAAAAGCATCTGTTCTGATGTGGAGAATGTGCCATAGTTGTTATCCTGCAGGAGACAAATCATGAAGTATTTGCATACCTATGGGCTGGTAAAGACAGAGGAGAAAGTCTAAATGCCTCTAAAAAGGCATTTTGAGAGGCAGGGTGTTAACTTGCAGAAATAAGGTCCAGCAGAACTTAATCAATTTTATCTCTAAGATCTATAGTAAAACTCCTCAGGGTTTGCCCTGCTGAACAGTGGACCAGTAGCTTCACACAACTTTATAATAAACTACTTATTTGCAAATGTTGTCTTGGTATAGCCTAGGGAAAACCACTATCCATGTTCACATCTATCCCACATTTGAGAGTCATGCCTCAGTTTTTCAAAGATTCCCAGCTTCACCTGTCTTCTGTGAGGAAAGAAACATAAAGTTTTGTACCTACACATTTAGATCACTGAACTGACTGCAAAGGCAGCTATCTTGCCAGAACAGATGCCCTCAAGACTGGCTATCTATTGCTCCAAAATCTAGTCACCCCAAAAGTCTGTGGAGTAAGGATGACTTGCTTCACATAACTTGTGAAACTCTGACAAGGTCTTGATGACACACTTGCTAAAGTACCCAAAATAATGAAGTGTTGAATTTAAAAGTGTCCAGTGCTTAGAATTGGAAACTAATATAGGTTTGAATGGACCTCTGGAGATCATCTGGTTTAGCCCTTCTCTACAAGTGTGGCCAATCTCAAAGTTACTTTAGGTTACTGAGCGATTAGGGAAACCTCAGAGAAGACAGTGAAAAAAACCCATCACAGAAATAGTTAAGGCTAGGCTTGAGGCAGGCTATGATTATAAAACTGTCCTAATATACAACACCCAGTTTCAAATTCAGGTTAACTGGGACTGTTGGAACAGCTGCCTTGGAGGAGCTGAGTTACTGTAACTTTCATATGCACTCAACAAGCCATGCCTGTCTCCTCCTACTGCATAATATTTGTAAAGTTACTTCATCAAAACAAAGCTCTTTAAAATAACTTATTATGTGTTCTGGAAACAAAACAGTTCGTTGAGTGATTGCTGAAGTTTCTATGATAAGTGATGTATTTTGGGGCTGAGTCTACAAAGTTTTCATTCTTTTTGTACTTTGGCAGTGTTTTGGACCCTTGATGATTTGCAAGGGAAGTGCAAGGCAGATCCTTTACATCCAACAAAAGACAAACACATATAAACATTTGTCAAGGGAAAAGGTACTTACAGTGGCATGGTCTCTGCAGATTCTGCATGCAGTGCTTCCAAAAGAGGTTCATAAGTGCTCTTCCTATTGCACAGTGGCACATCAAATAGTGGTTCATTCATTGTTCAGTGCTATCTTTCAGATTTCTTCCCCCAGCTTTTACAAGCCAAAAACCAAATTAGAATCTGTTTCAGACTGCCTTGTATTAATCTGAAGCTATAAAACAAAGAGACTGCTCAGAGAAACAGCATTTAGGTAAGCAAATGGGATTTCCAAGCCTATGCAGTTTTTTGTTTGCTGGTATATATTAAAATGATAAGTAGCAATCAGAATTAAAAGAAAATGCTTTATAAGAGCAGTAGCTCAGACTTTCAATGGTTTTAGGCAATTGAAAAATCTATTAAGAAGATGACTAATTTTTAGGATTAGTACCTATAATTATCATAAGAGAATTTGCAGGGTCCAGTAATCCATCACAAAAATTTATTTTGTTAATTACAAAAAGCTTTCTGTGCCCTGGGCAAGACTCTGTATTTGGTTTAGAAGGAATACTTTGGTATAAAGTCAGAAAATGTTCATCAATTTTGGTATCTGGCATTCAGAGTTTAAAGCCTCCTAAGTCAGTAATGCAAGTTGATATGGATTTCCTTTTCTTCAGCATGATAAAGCTTCTGCCTTCCAGTACCCAGGTTGTGTAGAAAAATCACTTCACTTATCTGAACCCAGATCCCATCCACAGGAAACACAGATTTGTAGAGCGTTTTCCAAGTGTTGGAAGGCTGTACTGTTTCTTAGTAAGGCTAGAAGTAGAAAACCTGAAGTTTGACAAAATAATTCCCAAGCAAAACCAACTTCATTTAAAAATAAATCTTGAGATACATACAGTATTCTAAAGCAGAAATACACCATCTGATTCACATGATACAGATGTGGCTCATTGCTTTTGGTTCACTATCCACAGAGGAGAACAATCATTCCTCTCGAGTACTTTGGAACCATCACACTTGATCAGTAGAGTTTTCTGTTTCTGAATTTTAGAAAGCACTTTCTGAGATACCTCTTTGTCTGGATGAACTGGGAATGCCTTGTTAGTGCACTGTGGCTGTCCCCCACCGTGTCCCAGCCCCTTTAGGGAAAAGGATTTTTGGTCACTCCAGCTTAACCATTGTTAACAATCAGAAGTCCTTCTCAGAGCAGGAGCTCTGTACTTATTCAAAAATAGCCCTTTTTAGATATATCAGGTGAGATGTAGAAAAGAACTCCTAATTATTGGCCCACAAAAAGGTCAATCCTTTAAATAACATCTTACAAACATTTCAAAGGAGGAGCACGTCCATTTGTTATTGTGAATACCATACCAGCATTTATGTAACGTTCATTGTCTCTGTCATGGTCCGACATGACCTTGAATCTCATCAAGTGTTCAAGTCTCCCCTAGAAGCAAGTGCTGAAAAGTCAGGCTAATGGAGTACTTAAAAGCCCCATTAGAATAAAAACAAAAGTAGGGAGGACAAACACTTTCCCCTCTTCTTCTTTTGCTGCCATCCTGCTGAAATTTCCATCCTCTTTCAGTCTGATTCCATCTTTTCTGGTTAGCAACTCTTTTAAAAAACACCCTATTCAGAGCCTCGTGGCCTCCCTTTCTGGTTTCATGTCTTCTTACTACTCAATTTCTGTCTGTGCAGATGTGTCTCAATCTCTTGCTTGAAAACAAGCATCCCAAGCTGGCCATGAGAAGCCTCATTCATGGCCTTGGACTGCATGCACATTTTGTACTGCTCTGGAGTCAGCTCATCCAGACACTGCTTTTCATGCCACAGATGGAAGAGACCCCTGACAGGCGTTCGGATCACGATGAGGTTGCTGTGAAGGTATTTGCGGTACAGATGTACATCTTCACCACCCCAGCCTTTAATGTCCAGGTCAAAGCCACCTGACACAAACAAAATCCAAAATAAAACTAGAAATATATACTAGGAAACTCAATGCTATTAATTACACTGCACCTGTTTTCTGGATCCAGCCAGCCCTTTAAAACGGACATACTTTCTGTGAACATCCAAGTGCCCAAATTTCTCAGCCTCAAATCTTTAACTATCAGACACAACTTTATTTGTACTAAGCAGTGCTTAGGTTCTGGTAACCTCTATGGCACCTAGGAATAGTGTGAATATCTAGCCACAGCACTGCTGCAAATTAGTGACATAGACACATTGGCCAAGGAAAGGGAGGTTGATTGTCATTTTCTGTTTTAGTAAAAATACAGGTATGTTGGAGTGTATTTCTCTTACCTATGTTGATAAAATCAGATCTGTACTGGCAAGTCATCCCAAAACCAAAGTCTCTCCAAAATCCAGTTTCTTTTTTAATAATCTGCATGGAAGGAAAAGAATGTTTGAATAGAAGCAGAAATGCTTTCACAGTAAGCAGCAGATAAGTTCCTGAATGTGGTCAGAAATAGGAGCAACTGCCCTTTTTTCTTCCCCATGTGAATCCATGGCTGATCCTAAACCTGTTTTTGTAGCTACTCAGTGCATATATCTGCCTCCAAAAAACAGCTGTGTCATTAGTTATCATGGATAAAGCTCCTGATCCAAAATGATCAGGTTTTGCTCCACTCCTGCTTTCGTAGACCAAGTAGAGTAATATCACACTGCTCTCTGGAGCTTACCTCTTTGCAGGCAAAACATCCTCCAAAATTGTTAGTTTCCTTCTGTGGCATTCAAATGTAAGAAACATATTGGTAAACCAGGGAAGCCAGACTCTGCTGTAAGAGCAGATGGTGGCACCTGGATTGTGGACCCCAAGACCTCTGGAAGAAAACTGTGGTTCTAATCTTGATTGCACAACTGGCAGCTTTCTGATTACCTTAATTTTGATAAAAATTAGGAAAGTACCAAGAATAATTTTCCATTACAGAACTGCTATATCCAGCTAAAACTGAAGTCCAGAAATGTTAGGATATACGTCCCGTGAAAGCCTTTGTGAAAATGAATGAACAGTCTATGTTACTGAGATGGACCATGAAAACATTATGTATTACAGGTAAAAAATCGGAGCACTGAGAAACTATAGCTGTAATTTTGAAAAGCAGAAATCCAAGTATAGATTCCTAGCATCATAAACCCAATATGGTGAGACATCCAAGAGCTTCAAGGGACTGGGCCAGGTATTTAAAGCCTCTGAGCAAGTCAGTAGTACTTCACACTCTTGAAGGTCTGGTTAGAAACCTACTCCTTAGCAGCTGCTTTGGAAAATCTTGACTTCCCTTGTGACAGAGTTACAGGAGATGAGGAGACAGAATTTCCATTTCTGGATTTACAAATCCCAGTGTTTCCTTTACCAAGAAATGCTCTTCCAAAGTAGTCTCTCCTGATTTCTTGTTCATATCTCCTCTTTTTGTTCATAACTCTTGTCACTTCAATAGATTTTTTTTTTTTTTTTACTGCTCACATTGCTATTGCTTTCATTTCTCATTTCTCCTTTCCTTGAAAAAAACAATTTACTGCAAAAGCCAATTAAAAGGAAACAAGATTGTATCTGTCAGGTCTGCACTGTAACAAGTCTCCATGAGGATGCCCTTAGAGCAAGCCACTCATATGCATTAGCATTATTATTTCTCATTAGCACAAGTGGCTGCTGCACAAATCAAATTCTATCACAGATTTCCAAAGGTTTGAGTTTTTTTCCTCAGCAGCCCAAGCACCAGGACAGAGAGGTAACACTGTCTTGTTTTAATGGCATAGATCTGGCCTCAAGCCTGGGAACCAATGTGGGCTAAAAATATAAAAATCTGCATAAAAATGAGATTGGCTGTACTTCTTTATAAATCAATAAGGTTTTCTGACATAAGCATCACATTTTATGATTCAAATATTAGCTATGAATACTTTCACAATCCTAACAACGTACTTTGTGGACTTTATGCTAGCTTGAGAGTTGAACTCTACTTTATTCCCTAAGCACAATGCTTACAAGCTTGAAGATCCCTGGCAGGGTCTCATCAGAGAGAGAAAAGCTAACATGAATCCCATGGTATTATCAGAATAAGTCTCCTCTGAGAAAAAAACGGTAGAAGGGATTTTCCAGACTTTTCAGAAAAGGTTTTCTGGCTACATGTTTGATAACACAGACAGCAATAGAAAAAAAAAAAAAAAACAAACATTTTCAAACTCTCATTCTTCATTTTTAAAGAGGAACTCTTGCAAGGTGGGGGTAGTGATGACAGAAGACTGGACTCAGACCCCAAATGATTGTTTTCAGCTATGGCTGTTCCTGGGATCACAACACCACTAATTCCTATCTACCCTACCTACCCAGAACAACAATAGAAGCTGGGATGCTCTGGGGACAGTGTCCAGCCTGGGACATGATGAGCCCTGATAAGTGCAGTGCCTGGCAGCAAGAGGGGCAGATGTGGCATGTTGGGACCAGAGCCAGAGAAACTGAGTGAACCTGCATAGCTGGCTTATGCTTCAATTTGAAAATTCAGCCACCCAGCAGGAGAAGTGGGCAGAGGACTGTGACCCACTGACTCTGGAGAGAAGCACGAAGCACTTCTATCAAGCCCTTAAGTTCAAGACAGTGCAACACCTGAGCACAAGAGAATGGAGAATAGTGTCTGCAGCAGTGTCAAGCAATGGCTCTGTCACTAGCATTCATGTGAACCTCTCATCTGTGTGCTCTCTTTCTTCTTCACAACAGCTCCCTCTTCCTCAAGGAGACTCATACATGTCACAATCGTATGCCTTCTGGCAATGTTTTTAAAAACACTTGCTTTGTTCTCACACCAAAAATAAGCAGGTGAGATGGAAATCAGTGGAGTTGTGCTGTATTGTATCAGTGCCAGATTAAAACCAGAAGGGACAGCTCCAAGCATGTCAATTGACTATGAGACAACGTGGTACACTTCAGAAACAAACTGCTCACAGGCACTTTAATCAAGAACTGTGGGATGGGAAATGCCACTGTAAGGTGTTCAAGTAAATGAGGGAAAAAGTGTGACAGCCCCTGGAATTTTGTTTTCACTGACTCATCTAAGGATAGCTATGCTTTTTACAAACATCAGTTCTTCAAATGCAAATACTATTCAGTGCAAGGAAGAAATAAGAGCAGGATTAGGGACTGTCACTCCAAGATAGCACACCATGGAGGAACTGTTCGCTAATGAGAAAATCCCTTCTGGCAGAGAAGCAGACACAGTTCAAACTCTTAGGTTCCATGTAAAAACTTTAAAAAAGGGTTAAAATAAATGGTACCAAGATACTTCCCTGTGAAACACAGAATGAGAGAATCAAATAGGTTGAAAAAGACCTCTGAGATCATGAAATCCAACCTATGATCCAACACCACCTTGCCAACTAAACATACCAGCAGAACTCACCGTAAGAGGACTATTGTAGTTAATTTTGTCTGTGGTGGGCACTGTGCACAAGGAATAGGGGAATGCTACCCAAGAGCACATGCACATTTAAAAAATGCTTTGTTTAAATAAAAGCACGCATTCAGAGAAGAATATACTTACCAGCTGCTGTTCTAAAGAGGGGATAGAATCATGGTGGCCATAAATTATACTGGGGTTATACTGGCTGAAGAGAACAGGATAAAACACCTTCTTCCCTGGAAATGACAATGGGTTATTTTTTTAAAAGGCTGTATAAAACACGCTTCCATCTCTTACAAGACGCTGTCCAGGCCAGACAAAATCCAGAAAAAATTACACAAATTTTGCACTGAGCCTATATTCTTTGCATAAGAATGTGAACATGAGGATATCATTAACAAAAAGAAAGCAGATGCTGAAGGCAAGGGATTCAATCACAGTGGGAGCAGGAATTGTTACAACTTATTAACAACTGATTTACAGTAGCTTCATTAGCTATTCAAAGACAAGAATACTATGGTGAAGGCTTTTATACAATAGGTAAAACCTGTTGAAAGACAATATACTTCATGAGTTCTAGTACCTGGCTGTGTGTTCAACCTGCAGGAGTTCAGGAATTCAGCTGTGAAGTATATGTCCACATCGCAAAAAAAGAGAACAACATTGTTTCCTTTCCAAAATCGAGCACCAATGTCTAATCCTTTGCCCCTGGAAAATTCTTCATTCAGCTGGATGAAGGTAAAGTTCTTGAAGTTTGCTGACCTAGAAGGAAAATATTCAGCAACTTACCCTGTCCATACAACTCTTCACACAAGTCAGGGGTGAGAACCCAATATGAAAGAATTAACCTAGAAAGTTGTAGTACCACAGTTTGAGAGCTGTTTGAGGGAAGAGATGTCCTCTTTGACTTTTAAGGAGATTTCCACTGGGTCTACATTCAGAGCTTGACCTGTGAATCACATGCTAGCATTTCTGTCACAGGCTTTCTTTGGGCAGACCTCACAAAAATCCCAACAAGACTTAGATTGACAAAAGTATCTTTAGTATGCCAATATAAATTATCTGTGGTCATATTACTGTATCTATACAAGGGTATTGTTCCTACATGGAGATGATAACAAAAGATTACGCTGCCACATGATCTTCACAAACACAGCTATATAAGCAAACTTAATAGACCAGAACTGGCCAAAAGAATCCAGTTTCTGTGTGCTCCACTCGCCTTTGGAAGTCACCTTCCAGTCCTAACAGTTAACACCACTTTCAAAGGCACTAAAGCATTATCAGTGTGGGAGAAAAAAAAATAAAAGCAAAGCTGCACTGAGGTAAAATTCAGTAAAATCTGTTTGTGGTTCTAAAAACCAGTGTCACAAAACCGTGGGTATGGGACTCTCTGGGTAACAAGTTTTTAGTCTATTAAAAAAAATAAAAAAGCCATTTTCTCCAATGCAGTTTAGAACTTTTTGGCCCAACTACAAGTTTGAACAGTTATGTAGTCTCCACATTACAATCCAGTGTATGAACAGCGCACATCAGACGTTCAGGTACTTACCTAGAGGTATTTTCAAGTATTGATTTGACTTCATTCATTTGTTCTTTTCCAAAGTAAACTACAGTGAGGTGAATTCTCCCATCCTGCTGAATGCCCATTTCCCTAGAGAACAGAGACAGATCTCTGACTTGTTCCAGAAGTTAGCTTTCTTCAATAACCTACATCTGCTGGGGAAGGCAGAGTAGGGTGAACCTTGGAGGCATTCCTAGGGGCATGATTCACTGACAAGAGATCCTTGTCCTGACAAAGGAGATCACTGCTTCTGTCATATGGGACAGAAGTCTATCTTTCAGGCAGAATAGGATCAAGCTCTCTAAGCACTGTTTGTTATATTAGTAGGAGGACACTTAAAACAGGCCATCCAGCCCCAGCAAGAATGATGAGGCAGGCAACAACTCCAGCACTTATAAGAATATGAGAAGGGGGATTTTAATACGTACCTTATCTCATAACCTTGATC
Source organism: Lepidothrix coronata (assembly GCF_001604755.1). Taxonomy (NCBI): domain Eukaryota; kingdom Metazoa; phylum Chordata; class Aves; order Passeriformes; family Pipridae; genus Lepidothrix; species Lepidothrix coronata. Next base: position 1,696,747 of record NW_016690193.1, on the reverse strand, counting down.
TTTTGTAACAGATACTCCAGAATTCAGATCTTTGGCATTTACTAAAATCTAAGTATCAATCAGAGGTCAAATCTGTAGCCTAAGAGTAAGACCAATCAGAACTAATACTAGACACTATGCTTCACTTGCTCTAAGTTTAGTCAGGAAGAGTTCATCTATAATCAGCAGAGAGATCAGCATAACCAGAGGGCGATTTTTCTCATCCTAAAACAAGCACCTATCAGATGGCTAATTTAGACAAGGAGCCTATTTTTAGATGGCTGTAATTAGGCAAAACAAATCCCATTGTAAGAGTCAGTATCTGTTCATAACACAGTCTTAGGGGCAGCTATTTAAAGTTACATCTTCAAACATCTCTGTGCTGAAGATTAAAAGAAGTTTAAAAGAGTAACTATCCTGAAAGTTCAAATACATTTCCTTTGTGCTTCTTATTGCCTTAATATTTTATCTAATGGGGCCTGGTGTCTGGGAGCACTGATTCCCCTTTTCCTTAGAAATGTTCCTTTGCAACTACTGGCATGAAATTCTCATGTTGCCACAATTTCATGTGCCACAAACAGACCAAGACACATAAGTCACATATGCAAATCAGAAACCCTGATGACTGGACTATAATTGCTTTTATTGCTGATCACAATGCATTAAGCAGACAAATGCCTTGCAGTCTATAATCTCAAAAATGTTTTGGTGGTACAATGAACTGTTATGTAGAAGTAGCAGTGAATGAGGACAACTCCTAAAATTGCATCTTATTTTCCAAGTAAGAAAAAGCAAAGGCAGCACTGTAGTGGAAGCTCACCTGAAATTCTGCATGAATTGCCGAAATTTGCTGGCTCTCTTGGCCAATGGCACAATGATGTTAATAAGTGTGTCAGCCATATCGACATTTTCACTTTTCACTTTCATTACAGGACCAAATGGCCGGAATAAAACAATCTTCTTAAACTGATGTTTTGTGTCTCCTTTGAAAGTCAGCTCATACAGTGTGCCTTTATTTTTTTCTGTGCGGTAGATCCCTGTTTGAAAACAAAAGTGAAGAGATTTTTGGATTAAAGCTGGACTCCTGGGTGAAAAAACAGGATGCAGTCTTCATTTGCTACACCTAAATTGAGAATAGAGCAGAGGCCTGAGATATTTACTTCTAAACCAGCACACAGTCCACCATGGTTTGGAGGAGGCTGTCACTCTGGCAGGGACACAGCCCTGGGTTGCCGGAGCTATTTGGTATTCTTGCAGGCACATTTCTAGGCTTGGCTGGGTTACAAATTACTGAAGGTTACCAACTGCTCACACTCAGTATAACCCAGCAGACATACTGTCCTGATTTTTCAGACTGCTCCAATTGCACACTGCAGACATGCATGGTAATGGGATGCAGAGACACTGCGAAAGGCAGCCTGCCTCCCTGCAATAGGAATGATTAGGCCATCTCCCAGAAAAGCAATTTCCTGATGAGCACATTAATTTCATTCATTCTGGGAGGTTCTCTGGAAAGTCCCCTAATAATGATATGCAACCAGGCCTCGACAGCCATCAGCTTCACCCACTGCCAATCAGGACAAAACTCTCCTGTTACTCAGCTCTTGAGAGACTTTCATTTCCTTTGTGGCAATGACACACACTCCTGGTCAAGTAATGGTCTTCAAGGACAATGCTACAGAGTTGGTTAGAGGCTAGACCCGGGACACAATCCTGGAGACTGCATTAAGCAGTCTCCAAGGATATTTAATTCATACAAACATGTATTTATTTCCTGTATGGAATGAACTTTTGATATACTCAGTGGGTGAAACTGGTACCATGCCGAGGGACAGCATGAACTACAGAAATCCTTGCCATGCCTCACTGAAACACTATTCTGACACTTTGAATGAGAGCAAGTGTCAAAAAGGCTATAGATGTTACCCACTCTAAATGGTACTTCAGTCCCTACAGTGCATACCAAAATAAAGCTTTCTCATTGTCAGATCCATTAGGTTTAAGAAGGAATAATTAATGGCAATTCTAACTACTCATGAAGCCTCTGTAAGCATGTTAACAACTTAATCAGTACAAGAGTATAATTGCAATGCCTTCCATCTCTTGCAGAAGTTAAAGAGACAAGTAAAAAATGTCTGGAAAAAAACTCCTCTTGACTTGTTTTTCTTTTTTTTCCCCTCCACATCTGGTTATGAAGCACAGTTTCTTCTCATTATGAAAAACACCAAAATAATGCTTTTTTTCCCCATCTTGTTCATTCCCTGATGTGTAACACTGCTGTGCATCTGATCTGTAGACTGTCAGTTCTGTCTGTTTTTCTTGTGAAGGTCTGGGTCAAAATTTTCATTGAACAGCAAAGTGACACAAGCTCTTCATCTTGTATTACAGCTTTTACATTGATATAATCAAAAGACTAATGAGGTGTGATTTTTTCTGGTGAGAGTTCTGAGGACTGTCTTATCTTCACTATCATTCTGTGTTTTGTTCTTAATGAATGCTTCAATTGGTTAATAATATATGCAGATTTCCTGATCTGTTATTCACTTCATGTTTTATTTTTAATATAAGCTGAGTCAACAAATGCTCCAATCCTCCTTCTAGCATAGCAGATGAATCTAGGGAGATAACAGCTCCATCATTCTTGTACTGTTAATCTTTCAAAGTTGTGCCCTTGATTCCTCCTACCTTTTTCCATATAGTCTGCCCAAGGTGCAGACCATGAACTTGAGATCACCTGAATGGTGACCCAGTAGTCCCTTCTTTTCCTCCTCATGATGGCCAGAGAATGGAAATCTGGGCCTTTGAATTCTGCTCACCCATTTATTCTCACAATGCCTGCTGATGACCCGAGTGTGTTGTTGGGTGCACTCATCTGGGAGGCAGTTTTTGAATACAGGTTTTACAAAGAAAGTTTGTGCTTGAAAGGTTAAGGCAACCTTTTGACATTAAGATAAACAAAACTGTAAATTAAATCTGATTTGCATTTTCTCTAGAAAGAAATAGGTATGACTATTTCACACATTTGACATAGTGAACTGACATTTTTCATAACAAAGACCTAAATTAAATTAACAAATTTAATAATACCTACCACACAACATCTCAAAGTCTTTGCTTCTGCATCCTGTTCTAATCCAGACAAGAAATGACAATCCCAAAAATACCCCTTCCCCAGAGATATGTACTACACCATAGAGGAAGCCTTGACAAATAAGAAGTACCTTAAAGCACAGTGCATGTTGTGACCAGAGGGGGGGTCCCTCCTAGTGCTATACACACAGGCTGCTTCTAACTCTGTAGTTTTGTTCTTGTTCAGAAATTCTACTGCAGCTGAAAGCAAGCAGTTAGGTGAAGGCAAGGTTCCCTTGCACAAAATGGTAATCCAAGAATTTATTATCCTAACATTTTATATTGAAGAGAACTGTACCCAAGTTTAATGCCTGTAATTTGATTTCCATTTTTAAGCATCTTCTTTCCTTTTTTAATTATCATCTTTTTAGAAGCAGAGAACTAAGTGATTTGCCCAAGATCAGGCGGTGAGCCTTGGAAATGAGTCTGAATGTCCTGAGTCATTCTGGGGACTCACCCAGCAGAATATCCTTCCTTTTACAATTTTTCTCCATTTCTGGAGGCACTACTTAATTTGTGCCACCAGGACTTTTTAAGCGATTCAGAAAGATATGTAAAGCAGCCTGAATTCTAAGACATGAGCTACAAGGAGAGGAAAAAAAGTAGTGTCAAGAAAATAATTAAAAAAACCTTTTCCTGAAAAGATTGCTCCTGAAATGAAGGCCTTGGAAAGGCTAGATGCTCACTATGGATAAAAGAAGGTTAATCGATCATCTATTGCTTCCATTACAGCAGCCACATTTCAGAATATGCATCATTCCTTTCAGAGGCAGGGAGAAAAGTTAAAGTCTTTGGAAGCCCAGTGTAAAAAAATAAACAGGAGCTCTGGGTCAGCAGAGAGAGTAGCTCTAAAATGAAGGAAAAGAACAAGTGAGAAGCAAAAAAAGACCTGGGCTGAAGGGTTGACTAAAGAGTGGTAACTGTCCAGTCTTCAGAGCAGCAATTTCCAAGGTTCTCTAAAGAAATGGTAAATACCTGATCTCTAGTCAAAAGAGCAGGCAAACATGTAGATTCACCTACATGGATCTACATGAAATGGGTAACTAGCCAACCAGAATGCATTCTTAACAAAATGCTGGTGAGTGGATGACAATTTTAGCTTCAGTTCCACAGACCACAGGTTTCAGGACTTCCACTGTCACTAGAAACACTCTCTGGACCCATGCTCATTACTTGTCTTCTGTTAGATGTTATAGGAACCACTTATTAGGATTTATCAGCATTCATTGTCCCCATTTTTACTCTGTATTATGATGGTCTTCCCACTTCATGTGCAGTAAAATACAGCATCTTAACCTTCGAGGAAAAGCATCATCCTTTCTCCCAGTAAGCTTTCAGGGCAAAATTGCATCAGGTAGCCCACCATCACCAGTCAAGCCCCCTTGAGAAATCAAAGCTACTCTTTTCCATTTGTATCTGAGACCTTATTTAAATTTTCGGTCACTAGACAGCCACGTACTTCAAGTAGGAAAACTTACGATACAGCATATTTGACAGTATCACGGCAGGGCATTTCTTAAGCAATCCAGGGATTTTCTGGAACTATTCCTGTTATGAAAGAGTATCACCAGACAGTTATTCCATTCACTTATGGAACACACCACTCTGGCTTGTCAGAGTCTCCAAATTATTATCTCGAAAATGAATTACTCCCAAAACTATTCAGCTCTGCTGCTACTTACATATACTAATGACCAGACCTGTTATCCTGCTCACTGAGCAAGGGACTTTCTATTGGAAACAGAGCAGTCCTTTGCCTGCTTATAATACACAGAAATTTCTGATTTTTTCCATGCTGGTTTTTCCTGACTCCTCATGGCAGAAAACTAGTGAACTTGGTCCAAAAGTAGGAGGAATAAGGGGGAGAGGGGAGCACTGTAACAGCTGAACAGCCCAAGTGCCTCTGTAAAGAGAGAAGCAGAGCAGCAGCCAGATGGATACACGTTGGGCTCCAGGGAGAAGGTGTGGCTCCCTTGGCTTGGAATAAGGGGGAAAAATGGAAAATTCCACTACGTGTCAGCTATTACTCTGGAAGGAGAACTGTCTGAGAATCCTATCCAAATTTCATGTAACAGTAATTCTGCTGAGGGGGAGTTTAACTCAGATGTAATATACTAGGGTCACAGTCTAATTCCCACGCACAAGGCGCTCTGTCTAGAAACTGCAGAGGGTGCAACACTTATTTTAAGAAATCCCAGCCACAGAGACAAAACATATCTCCTTAAATGTAAGAAGTGTTTGAAGAAACATTTTCTCTCTGCAAAGACAAGAATAAAGGCACAAAATGAAGAAAAAAAAAAGGGAGAGATATAGACCCTAACTGAGTTTATTATCCCATACCACCACCCTGCCTAATGGCATATGTTAGCAAGGAACTAGCACTGAAAAAGTGCCAAATATGATCCACAAGAACAGAAAAGTCTGCACAAGGGACCCAAGCAAACAAGATTAACTTGTATGACTCTATGTTGTAGTGAGACTCAGGGTCAGCAACATGTTTTAGTGAAGCTGGTGTCAAAGGCTTTGCTGAACAGAGAAGAAACAAGGACACAAATCTCACTTACCAAGAGCAGCAGTTTAGGTTTTTAATCCTGCCTCTGATCCCGATTACCTGATTTTCATTTCAGCACCTGATCAATCTTAAGACGAGGACAGTTACCTCCATGTTTAGCATAAGAGATGCACACAGCTTTTGTGTGCTATTATTGCTGAAGTAGCTGGAAGATAAAGACTAAGAGGGTTAAGTGGTATTACTTTCAGTGCAGACCTGGGCCACCTCTCCCAGAAAGCTCCAGATACCCTGGGCAGTTCCAGAAAATGCATTGGCTGGCTTGGTGTCTGGGTAAATGCAGCCCATGGTTGCTGCGTTACTAGATTTATATTAAGCTGCCAGAAGCTGACATAGAATCCAGCCTATTACTAACTTGTTGTGTAGACAGTGGCACCTGCAGAGCACTGTTTCCAAAACATGTTGTGAGTCCAAACTATAACTGAAATGTAAAACTGGAACTGAAAACTCCATCTTCCCTTCACCTGCTTGAGTCACACAGAGCAATGGATTTGTTTGTGCTTTGATCAGTGGTTTTTGCCATTCTTGGAGAATGGAGGGTGGAGGAAAAGAGTGACAAGAGATGACAGAGACTTCCAAAGGAACTCAGCAGGGAAATCTTCTGCCAAATCTCTTTGTCTCCAGTCCCAATGCATGGATCCCTGCATTTGCAAACAAATTGGTCTGCTGAGTGAGAATGAGAATTTGTTCTCTTGCACCTACAGAAGCAAAGGCCTGCCCGGCAGGTGAGGACACAAGGAAGGTTTCTTGAGCTCAGACTGACCTGCACATGGGGCTTCAGTTTCTTGAGCTCTGAGTCGCATGCAAGGCTTCCTCCCTCCAGAGTATTTCACCATGGTATGTGAAAGCCAGCAAGACCATTAGTGCATGAAGAACCTCCACAGAGTGAGCATTGCAATGTGCATCTCTTCCCCAGGGCTTTCTGGGGAAGGCACATCAGATTCTGCCTTGTTCCCCAAGCACGGCGCTGGTACCCAGTCAAAGACCCTCGATGGTGCATAAAAGTGGGCTCTAAACTTAATGAATACTAAGCATTGTATGGCAGGAAACATCTTCCTATCTTCTCACCCTCTCCCATGGAAGAGCTGATGCCAAAGAGTCATAGACGCTTGTTCAGCACCTATAATAAACTATAGAAACATATTTTGAAAAGATAAACTGAACAACAAACAGAAAGGAAGAGAATGGAAGCATGTAGTTCCAGGATGCATTCAAATGCTGGCAGCCAGAAGCACTTCCCAGGTCTCTGCCCACCCCCTGGTCCTGTGTCTGAGCAAGAAGAATTGGACTGGAGTGGAGGAAGTGCCTGGAGCAGAGGGGAGCAAGGACCTGCCTCAATGAGATCTCCACAGTTTAAGTAACTCACATCCCTGCCATGGGAGGCACCTGCCCAGCTGGCAGGTACATCCCAGCATGGTTTCAAGAACCTACTGTCACCAGAGAAACATACAGAGTGGAAAATAATGACTGGCCAATGCACAGCAGCAGTAGTTTGTCCTCATCACATGGAAGACACATTTTGCTATGCTCTGTTCATAAAAGCTTGGTGAAGAAAACAACCCACAGCAAAATCACTAGTGATTTGTGATCAGCACATGAGAGCAGTCATTCCATAAAAGGTAGGCATCTTACCCACATCTCTATGTCTGCAGCACAAACATTTGAAGATGAGCAAAGCAAGTTTTTTCTCCTATGCCAAGTTCACCTAGGTCAGATGTGGATTAAAACTTCCATCTCCCTCAGCAACTCAGTCACACCAGAACTCCTCACCAGCACTATGTGGCCCTTTTAACCTGCTGTCTGCATACAAACCTTCAACGAAGTCGGAGGCTGTGTATACACGGTGCTTTGCATTGCTGACCCCCTCTGGTTTGTTCAAACTCCCAACTCCTAATTCAATCACCTCTATCAACTCATCTCGCTTATCCTTCCTTACAGGTTTCTCTTCTGGGTGGCGTGTCAGCCCCGTCTCCAGTTGATACACCTTCTGCAGGGTAAAGCTCTCAAAGGGCACAGCCGCATACTCCGTGGACAGCTTAACACCGCTGTGCACCTCTGCTTTGTCTACTTGGGAACGCAGGAAAGCCAGCAGGTTAGCCTGGGCCTTCTCTGGGTTACTTTGGTCAAGCCAAACATCCAAGGGGTCTGGGTACTGGCTCTGCATCTTCTTAAACTGCTCGGCTCTGCCCTGGAGCTCAGCCTTCAACTGGGCAATTTGTTTCTTCAAGCTGACAATGTAATTGCGGTGTTGCTCCTCTCGCTCTTGCAGAACAGCTTCATATCCCTCCTTCACAGTCGGACTGTGTACCCTGGGCAAGGCAAGCTGCTGGTTGTCACCCTTGGGTGTACAAGCCAACATATAAACAATAGACATTGAGCAACAGGCCACTACCAGCAGGCCTACTAGTCGGGGGAGAAATAGAATAAATCCTCGTCGGAGCATCATATCTCAAAAAGCAGAGTCTAACCCCACACACGCAAAAGTTCTTACATCCATGCAGTGCCACAGAGGCCTCTGGACTTGGAGAACTCTTACACAGGTGCATGTATGTGCAGGAACTGACTTGTCAGCTCTCTTAAAATGTGTGCTCTGCCTCTATATCGAGTTCTCTCTGGTGTTTACCCAGCAGGACCAAAAGATGAGCTGTGAAGTTGACAGGACACCTCCTGATCCTCATGGCAACATCTATGTTGCTGCAATGTGATCAGATGGTGGCTGATGGAGCCTGAGGATCTGAAAGACAAATGACAAAGACAGTCATTCAGACAAGCAAGAATTTGGTCATTCAGTTCAGATCATTTAGAGTGTTCTAAGAATTTACCTTGTTTCTCAGCTGCTCTGGCAGATCCCAGAGCTGTGAAGTACTTGGGCCAAGACCCAAAAGATGCCTAGATCCTTATGTGGGAAACCCTGTATGAATGCCTTTAAAGTTAATAACATCACTTGGCCCACTGCCAATGAAAAACTACTCCAGGCCTCAAAGTCTGCCATGCTTTAGAAATACTAGGAAGTGCCTAGTGGCCAGATGCTGAGTTGTTCAGTTCATCCAAGCAGTGATGGCTCTCCAAGCATTCCCACCTCTTGGAGCATTCAAGTTTTGAAAGGAAGGCAGTCAGTCCCACAGCTACCACAGACATTTTAGCTTCCAGGCATGTTTTTCCAAAACACCAGGGGGTAAATATGGTCCATTTGAACCTATGAAGCCTGATCTGGAGCAGAAATTTGATAACCAAAAGACTAGAAACTGTTACCAAGGCCAATTACTGCAACTAACATTGTTTGACATATCCTACCAGACGCTCCCATAAAAAGCAAATAACTAGGGATAGGATTTTTTTAGGAACATTCAGACCAAGTCTTACTCAAAATCAGGGGAAGCTTTGTTTCTATTCTAGGAGGCTGTTCTCATTGAGCACTATTTTAACTTTTCAAGGCCCTCTTCTGTTTCTCATAACATTATAAAAAGTTAGGCAACAATGTACAGTACTACTGGTTTTTTCCATGTATACTCTCTGCCCAGGACTAGCGACCACAGAGAAGGTTTAGGGAAAGATGGCTTAGGTATTTTTTAAAATAAAAGAACTTAAAACTGGGAACACTATTATTTTTAATAAAACTTCCTCTAGTATATGTAGAAACAGGAAAGAAAAATTAGATAGTTGAATGTGAATATTGATCTAGCTGTAAACTACATTAAAACAATTGTGCTGAGAACATTAACAGTGGGATTTTCAAAATCCCTCAGTTTTGGCCCAAACCCATGCTGGTGCAAGGAACTTCATCGTTTACTCAGCTGACTGTATACTTAGGGCAAGTCTGAGTAACATCCTAGATTACACGGTGACACTGCATTGTTAGACTCAAATGCAATCAAATTAACCCCTGAATGCTCTCCCCTCAGATGCATGCATGACATCATGACACTCTTTTGACAACAGAGATTCATAGACCTTTCAGACATACATCCTTTATGGCAGACCCTTAAGTAAAAACAGTTTAACTAAGAATAAGACTTTCAGTGTTATTTTCAGTTATTTCTAGTCCTGAGTCAAAGTCTTACACAGGACTTTTTTATCAACTGCCATGTGACTTCCCCTCCTCTGTCTTGGTTGATTATTACTCTAAATACAGCACTTATGCAGAGATATTTCTGATGTTTGAACTGTTATCCTTATTTTATCAGTTTGCAGAGCTTCTGGAAAAAAACCCCAACTTTTAGAGTAGAAATTGAGGGGGCTAGACTGAGCTATAAAAATAGTGCTGTGTTTTTCTCAGAGTAACGTTGAATGGCTATTATAGCGTTTATATGATTCTCCAGAAAATGTCAGCATTTCCAAACGAAGAATTGCTGATTTTGAAGAAAATATTCAAGCAGCAGGAAAAAAAGGACAGGCTGAAGTTGGTGCTCTTACCTTTTTGATCTGATCTTGTCTTTGGAACATCTTTATCTGCCACAGCTTCTTCTCAGCTTGCCAAAATCATCCCTTGTTTATCTCCCTTCTTATGCCCTTCCCAGAAAATACGTGTACTATGAAAAGCGCTGTCAGCCTCGGAACACCTCTTCATTGCTTTCACATTTGTCAGCTGCCTACATCCTCAGTCTGTCTCCTGTGTGGTGAAAGGCTGTAGTGGAGACGCTTCCTATGGATGCACTATAAAAGCTGGCCTCCTGCAATGTAAAGAAGCTTGTCAAAGCGGGGAAAATTAATCTGGGCATTTCTAACTGTACAACAGATCTGGCTAGAAGACTGCAAGAAGGTAGTGTGCAGGGAGACAGGGTCAGGAAGTGGTGAGATGTAGTACATAAAACACTGCTGTGCTTGTATGCTTCACTTCACACAATTAGTCCATTGACTGAATTGGCAGAAGCTGAACATCACTGAAAGGATTAGTTGTGCTAACATGGTATAAACTGAAATTACATCTCAATGGCTTAGATAAACACACTATTTCATTCCTATAAGCAGCAACATATTCCAGTTTTGGGTAAAGAGCTCTTCAAATGTTAACCTTAAAATATATGTCTGTGTAGACAGCTATCTTCACTAAAATACAGTATGTCTCTCTTCAGGGTACTCTTTCTTTTCTATATAGTTTTCTGGTTTGTAATCTCACCCATCAAAGATACATCTTTATAAACACTTCAGGACAGTAAATTAACAGAGCTATTTTGTCCTTTGAACCACCATTCTCCTAATAAAAAATTGAGGCCATGGATTTTCACCCTCTTCACAGGGATTTTACCGTCATGACTGGAGGCATCCTGATACCAAGCATTCATTGCTTACTTTCTCTTGCTGGTTCTGTCTTATTGAATTTTACTGGTAGCTTCAGTGGCATTGCCTTACAGTGACTGACATTTAACTATACAGCTGTTACTGTACTACTATCTCATGGACATGCTTGTGAAAGCAGTCCCAATCCATGTCAGTGCCAAAAAAAGCAGATTACTTTAAGTCAACACTGAAGGTGGTCACAGCTAAGGCATCTCAGCTGCACGGACAAGTACCAGAAAGCCAGGGATGGTAACTCCTCCTAACAACCGTTCTGTTGATTTCACCAGACCGACAGTTTCACACCAACTGAGAGAGAGCCTGAGATGAAGAGAAGACAAACTGAAATGTCTGTTTTTTTCCAGGAACTGACAAAAACACCTCTGTATTTCACAGCAGTCAGCTGCATCAAGTAGTCTCTTTGCAAAAAGAAGCTGTAATGAATATGCAGTGACTGGTCTGACAGCTGAGGAAAAGGACAGTAATTCTAAAAAAAGTATTGTTTTGCAAAAACATCTTCAACCTCAGCTCAACCTGTTAGCCCAGCCAGAGGTCAGCCCAGCTCACAGAGGTGCTTTTTACTTGCTTTCCAGGAGCCTGAGCCTGAAAAATTATCTAAATACTGAAACAGATTCTGTCATCACTGTAAGCACTGTGTAAACAGCTCTGCACAGTGGAGGGTGATGCACCCAATCACAGAGAGAGGAAAAAACTTCAGAAAGTTGATTGGTTTGAAATTTTGGATGGTATGCACCCATCACTGTTTCTCATCAACATCTGTATTTTTAATGGACTGTAGAATTACAGGAAATTTATCTCTGCACAGAAATGACAATGTATTTCAAGTCTCAACTTTTGACTCTCAAAAATGACACGAGAATTTGTGCAGAAGAAAGGGACTCAAAATATCTCTGTATATGTCTCCCCTCTGAGCTTCACGATTTCCATGCTCTTCAGGTTGAGGACAGAAATTAATGGTAAAAGCATTGGCATAGTGAGTGCATTTGCATAGGCAGTGATCTCTTAGCACATATGGCGTGGGTAATGCCAAATAGTTCCACTTTTGCAAGTACTTTCTGCCACAGCTTCTTATTGTAGGTGTAACTCAGACTGGCAACTCCCATTTTAGCTCACAAATCTTTTTGAAATGCCTTTTTTTTTTTTTCCAATGGAGGCAGGAAACGGCAGAAGCTGTGATTAGGTTTTGTGTAGGTATTTGAAACATCTTCATTGAATAGCAGCACACGTCACAGGGAGATTTCACTAGAAGCATATTAATCTCTAAAATGAGCTGCAGGGAGGAGGAAACAGATGTTTCACCCAGACTTTAAGTGCCTTACAAAAATAGAGAAAGACATTCTTCAGCCACTTGGCATTTGCCTTGAACTTTTTAATTATAAGGACTGTGCATAGCACTGCAGACAAATTAGTCTGCTTTAAATGTTAGGAACAAGATTTTTGCTCCTTGACAGAAATTCAAGCCACTCAGCAGAATGGAACATGTCACAGGGATTAAAATCTAGTTTTACACAATTTAAGGTGCATATGCACTTTATGCAAAAATAAATTATATTTCTCCTTAATGCCAAATCATGATTTCTCAACTGCTTCTCAGCCCCATTCTTCTGCCCAGGGCCGAATTAAACAAAAGGTTGAATAAAGAAAAAAACCTGTCTGATAAACTGACTGGGAGCACCTTCATAACCTTCCTATATTGTCCCATTAAAAACGCTATCACTGCTCCCTGCTCGGTTGACACTAACACATCCCAAACCAACCACTTAAAATCTTAACATCTAGTTTGCAATTTTCAATCCAAATAAAGGATTGTTAAGAACTAGTGTCCAGAATGAAAATGCTAAATGCCAAATACTTGAAGACAGTAAACAACTTACTGTAAAACTCTTCATTTCCTAATCTTTGATTCCAGAGTCATTTTCAACAGAAAATCTTACTTATATTGTCACAGATGCTCTCAAAAAGAAAAGTCTCATTATCTAACCCTGCCCACAGAAAGACAATTATACTGTTCCCCTCTAAAATGAACAATTACAGTCTGATCATCTTGCAAACAGGTTATAACATACATCTGTTAGAAGCTGACTTCAAAACAAAACAAGAAACCCTCAAAAGCATTAACATTCCTGGAAATACTATGTCTTCTTGTCAGGGAACTGAGAAGTAGCTGCTTCATTCAAGAAGTAGGTTACGTTCAATATACTGCTATAGGTTTCTCACTCTGAAAGTTACAAAACCAATGCAGAAGTCATAACTTTTGCCTTTGTTAGCACTCTGGACCCCACTGCTGCTAATTTGAGTTCCTCTTGCCAAGGTAAAGCAGTAACGTTATTTAACAGGACTACCTGCCATGCCACTTTAGCTGAGTTCTGAGGTCTGTGTCTACTTGAGTTGGACCATCCACTTACACATGGTCTCAATGCTCATGTCCTTCCCAAAGACAGTCTAGGACAGAAATCAAGGCACTCTGAAAGCCTTCTGCTGGTATATGCAGTAAACATGCCAGCGTTGTTGCAACTTTTACAGTAGCCATTATTGCTATTACAGTAGACATCCAGTAATAATTATTTCTTCTACAGCATCACTACTTCTATTCTAAATAGAGTACTTAAAAGGCATATTGAAGTCCATTTGCCCTGCCAGTGCATACACGTTCTGTGTGTGGGTTTTTCAATGTGGATACACAAACAAGAATGAAAGCGCCATTGCTTTCCACTCTCCACTGTTAATCAAATTGAAGTAAAAAACCCACATAAGTTAAACAACTAACTTCTAGCTGCACCTGAAAAGAACCAATTTAACACCTACAATTATCTCCACACTCCAATAATACCATTTTTTCTAATAAAAAATCCCAGTACTTTATGTTACTGCAACAACACTCCCTGAACTGCTTTCTCTCTCCCAGAACAATGTTATCCGTGAAAGACTTGGCAGTTTTCACAGGTCAATAACCAGCAATTGCAGAGGTCTGTATTAGGAATGTTATTTTGTGTGTAAGATACTCAGATTTCCACTTTACTGCTATAATACACATCCTCAGCACAACTTTTAGCTGGGGGTACTATAGGGCACTTCCAAAAGCCTTTACAAGACTTTCTGTGAGTTTCCACCATTCTGTGTATCCTTCAGTAGGCCATGGGACAGATGTATACCTTGTCAAGCTCCTAAGAGAAAATGCAGAGAAGAGACGACAAGCATGCACTGCTGCTTCAGAGATGCTCTGACTCACAAAGACCATCTCCATGCTACTTCAAGACAGAAATTACAATGCTTTTTCTCTGAAGGTCTTTTAGTATTTCCTGATTAAAATAAATAATAGGATAAATTTTGCTTATCCATTTAATTCTGAACTTGGGAAAAAGTATTGTTATTTCACTTTGAAATGTTTACTTATCCTCCCTCAGCGATTTACACAAGCAAAAGAAGACTGACCGCCACCACAGGAACAAGCAGTCATTCCTTTTAAGAATGAAAATGACCACAGTTTCACAAAAGAAACTCAGATCAGCATGAGCAAGACCTGTAAAAATGAAGGGATCTACACCTATGTATGCACACACTGAATGCTTGTGGATTTTGACCCATCTCTTCATGACTGTTACTTAAAATATTTTCTTGTACAAAGTGCATACTTCTATCACTTTATGCCAGGAGCCCTAAGGATTCTGCCAGATGTACATCACAGTACCACAGCCAGACTTCCAATGAAATCTGAAGCCCAGTATATGCGCACTCATGATGGTCATGAATCAGTGAAGGTTTAGCACCTATCTAACTAAGCAAGAGAGTTGTTTATCCATTGCTAAAAATGAACTACCATGCATGACTAAGTTATGTTCAGAAACAGGAAAGCCTAGCTAGGCTGGGCTGCAGGGCGGAAAGCAGTTTGTGTGTGTCACAGTATTTATCTAGGACTGCTTTAGTCCAGGCTATAAAAGCACTCATATGTTTACCTGCCATCAGTCCAACCCTTCAGCTCCGAGTGCACAGTGCAATGAAAGCCTTCTGCTTTGAGAAAAGCCGTTAGGTGATGAAGTACAGTAACAGTGAATTAAGGTATCTATCCTATCAAAGTCCTTGTAAGGTAAAAGTAGAGTTTCACGATGTCTGAACAATCCAACCTGACCTGGAGATTATATCTTCCTCTCCTTGCCAGAAATCCCTGGTACAGCTAGAATGCCCTGTACCAAGCTAGATATGGATTTGAACTTCATTAACTCCAGCAGAATTGGCAGCAGAAGAGGTTTCCTCTCTCCTGAGTCCAGCATGTGGGAACTGAGAAGAGACATCTGGCTCCCACAAGTCTAATGTTATATTCTTATGGTAATGCAGAGCCCTACATTTTGAGCTATTTGTATCTGAAATCAAATTTGCTGGGTAGTGTGGTACCAATACAGTGTTTCAAATAAAATAATTAAGAGTAAAGGTGACAACAGAAAAAACATCTTGGTAGTCAAGGTATTAAGGTTAGGTAGGTTATCTAGGCTGAGCAAGAATTATCAGGATAGGGACTAATTTTACTGTTCAGCTATGGTTTACATTACAGAAGAAAATCAACTTCCTAACTACTAACTAATAACCAGGATGCCAGAAAACAACTACAGCCTGGTTCAGTATTAGACAACTTACCCAAGCTCCACACACAGCTCTAAAATATGCAGCATTAACAGCTCATGTACCAACAAGGTACAACAGGCTCTGCTTATCTGCCTTTTCCTATCAGTCTGGTCCGTTCTGATCGACAGGAAGAAGCCAGGCTCCTAACTCAGCCCCCATTTCCTTCCTGCTCCAGGTTAGTGCTTACTGTGAAACAAGACATGCCACAAAGTCCCGTTTAGTTCATCACCACTGTTTTGATATGTGATTTTTGTCAAAGACAAACATTTTCTTGATATACCAGGAAAGAGTCGCCCAGCAATTCTTTGAAATGCCCACTCTCTTTCAGTTGTTTCAGGGAAACATTTTTTCTCTTTCTAGCAAAAGTTTCCAAATATCTTTTTCTTTTTTTTTTTTTTTATTTTGGGCTTACACAATACTTGAATCTCTCCAACTTCACCTTCATCATTAAACTAGCCAATTCTTTATTATGGGAACTTGAAAAGATAAATCATAGCAAAGTCTCTGCAGAAAAGGTCTAGGCAGAGAGGAAAAGAAAGGAAGGTTTTCTATGTTTACTATTGTAGGGTCTTCTATCTACTTGGCCATTAAATTCTTCTTCCAAAAAGGAATTGAAAAAAACCCTGAGGACAATCAAAAAATGAAGAACTATCCTGCAAAATACAGCTATCTACAATTGACCTATTCAGGCCAATTGATTTTAACAGAATAAAGATATTCATTTTTGTATGATACTTTATCACTTATATGGATTTATTTTTAAATAAAATATTTCAATAGGTTGAGAATGCCTACTTTGTTTTAACTTAACAAATCATAGTTCTTCAAGTTTCCACTTCAGGACAGGTTTTGTGGGTTTCTTTGAAGATGGCAGACTGCACACAGGTCCACAGAAAACTGCTTTTGGTCAAATAGCTATAAGAAAAATTATTCTTTTAATTTTATGAAAAATGTCATCACATTTCTATATCCTTTAGTTAAGTAAACCAAGCCACGTTTTCAAGTGTTAGTGAGATACCTGCTCAAAGTTACTTCAGTTTCTGAGTTTTCATCTCTGATACTCAAATCATATTGGAAATGGGATCTATGCTTTTAATTTCTTTATGAGATACCTCAATTCAAACAATCAGTCTGATATACTACTTTACACCTGTTTGATATGCTAAATTACAGCCATAAATGTAATTTCTCATTGGTAATCATGAAATTTCAGTTCCCTCATTGACTCTATTGGTTTCTGGGTTAAAACCTGTAGTTTATTAAGGAGATTTTAATTGCAGTTACTGCACAGTTGACAATAGCTCTTAAAAAACCAGCCATTCAGCTAGAAACACATTAAATGTTAACAGTTTATGCAAGAAGCATCCTGGTTCTCTAACACAGAGATGATTGATAAGTAAAGCCAGTTTCCCTTGCCAGTAAAAGCTATCTATTTTTCCCCTTTTGTTACATGAGAGAAGTACATCCTGCAGTCAGGACAGCATTTCCTGAAAAGTTCCAAAGAGCCTATCCCTTGAAACAACTTCATGCAAAGTTGTGAAACACACAATATGAACTTGCTCTATAACACTTTTCCTCACTGTACTACAAAGGTATCTGGCTTGGTTTGATTTACCAAGTCAAGTATCAAAGTTGACACAAACTAAACCATTTTTTTTAAAGGATAGTTAATTTTTTTCTTTTTTTAAGAAAATAGTTTTCTGCAATTAGGTATAAAGCTTTTCAGAAAAAAGCAATAGGAAAAAAAATTATAATCTCACAGCCTACAAGAATATTTGAAGACATTTCCTTATGAGATGAAGCTTCATGCTACTGCATCTTTGTTTCTCTGCATATGGAAACCTGCCTGCAAATGATACCATTATTTTTTATTGCAACAAAGATTGGCTAGAAAGTGTGCTGGCACAACTACGTAAGCTACTGAAATAAAAAGAATCAGTTGCTGCTGTGCCTTTATGGATTTCTCCCTTCCCCTCCTTTTAATACAGATTTCTGTAGAATATTAAAATCATACTATTTTCAACAAGAACCCATAGCAGTTAAACTCAGAGGAAGATATTCCTGCCCTCAAGCCAGTGCCCTCTAGTCTGCCTATTTTCTAATCCGTAGGAAAGGAAGTGTAGCTGTTTTCTGTAGTCTCTTACAAGTGTACATTGTCCTAATAATTTCTCTGAAGGGTTTAGTGTAATCATGCAACACATTCTGGATTACAGGTCTAAAAATGTAAATTCCTTACAGTGATAACTGTGTATTATATGTAAATAACTGAAAAATTCAAAGAACATAATTATCTTCTAGACAATCATAGGCAGAACTCTCCCTTGTTTACTTTAGGAGATATGCATGCTGAAAGATCTACTCACATTACCTAAGATCTCAGGCTCCTGCTGAATTATCTCCTAGACTTCATCTACCCACAGCAAGAATCAGATTCCTGCTGGGACCCCAGGGAATTTACCTAACTTAACCACCTAGTCTGTCAGATGCCAGTGGGTGGCTGGAGCAAATTACCTATGCCCCAGACCTCCTGTTCTGCATGACTATTTGCTGAAGAGCTCTCAATCACACTATGCCAACTAACTAATTTTACATAATTACAGTGTCTTCATTACTGCAGAAAACTACAACTCAACAGAGGTAACATGCCAGGAAGTGAGAACCCTCCTGATAACTGACTTGCTCCCTGTAAGACTAATCCAGTGTCCTACTGTTTATTCATTTTATTAGTGATTTCAGTCACTTTTACAGGATTACTGGATATCAGGCAACCTGTGCAGTGCAATAGTTCAATGTATCTCCAGCAAGTCCAACACATCCAAGATGCACTCAGCAGAAAATGGAAAAAATATAATGAAAACCAGATGTTCCTGACCTCCCCTTTGGTTTTATACATGCGCTTCTGCTTTATCTCAGGTATTCTACCTCAAAAATGTACAATTGACTGGAAATATTAAAAAAAGGCAAGAACCAAGCACCAGTTTGAGTTAACAAGCTGCTTGCCAGCTGAGGAGTCATGCATACATCCATTATTACAAGTCTGAAAATAGCAATTTTTTGAGAAGTTGTTAGAACAGCAAAATGTGGCATGTGGATATAAAAGTAATACGTAGATAAAAGAAAAAGATGGTGAGAATCTATTGCAAACAAATGGTTAAACAAATAAAGCCATTTCACCCCAGCTTCAAGTAGCAAACATTACCATCATTATCAGTGATGTCAGAGCCAAGTGCTCTAGATGGAGTCTTGCTGCATTCCCTTCAGAATGTCCAGGCTCCCAGGCAGTGGGGTCTATTCCAGAGGAAAGCTACACAGACTCCTTGCAGTCCTTGAACACTCTTTAGGTGTTCTTTCTACCCATTTTGTATCACCACCAAATAAGCCTCTGCAGAACAATGATGTTCCTTGCTGTTCAACACTTTGCACAGTGGAAGTCAGGTCCACTTGGGGCCTCAGTGAATCTGTTGTGACAGCAAGGCATCAAATACCAGATGTGGCCCATAGCTTCTTCATTCTCCCTAAGAGATGCACAGGTCATTTCAGAGGCTCTGGCAGAACCAGCTTGGCTGCTCTACTGAAACAACATATTAGTGCTGGCAATAAGCCTGGAAACTTTAAATGTGGTACAAACTATGACTTCATCCCAGAGGAAGAAGGGGAAGAAAATGGTAAATACCTTGAAGTTAGAACTCTGGAATTTCATCCAGCCTTCAAAAGTAGGAGCCTAAAACTAAATACTGTGCACATATTGCAGCTACACAGTGAGGTTCCTCAGCTGTTGGTAGATCTGGAATTTCACACCAATCTGTCAGACAGGAGCATCTAGAAGGAATTTGAGGAGCAAATGTGAGGCAAATGCCTTGGTTGTGATCTCACAGCATCATTTTGCGTTTCCTTCTTTTAAGAAGCACATGACCTCAGGATCACTATTTTGATGTGTGCACCATTTCCTGGGTTGAGGCTCTGCTCACTCCTTCTTGACTTGCAGAGGAGATGCCTCGTGAAATTCACTCCCTCCAAGCACTTTCTCCTTTATAAGCAGGAAACTGTTTTAAGGAGGATAGGTACGGACATAATCCATAGGTTGAAGCTACAGAATGGGCCCTTCCTGTACATTAGCACAGGAAGAAAAGGATTCACAGTTTGAAGGGAACAAGAGGAGCAGCTGAAAAGCAGCTTCCTCAGATGCTGAACTGTGTATGGGGGTCCCTCTAGCTATGGGTCCCTAGTACCCAGCCAAAGAGGGCAAAAGGAAAGACAACTAACTGTAACGAGTGAGAAGACTTTCTTTTAGACAGACTCCTTTTCCAAAGTAATTCAATCTAAGAGTCTTTTTCTGAGTACACACTGCACTAGAGGCTCATGCAATAGAGTATTTGTTAGCAGCACACTTTACAGCTTGAAAAATGTAAAGTTCAACTGCTCATGCTCCAAAACACTGACAAAACACAGCCATCCCTCAGCCCAAATCCACACTTTGGCATAACACTGCAAAATGCAGGCTATATTCATTACAAGGTTAGTTCTCAGGCTTGATCCATCTCAGTCTGCAAAGCTGACAAAAAAATTCACAAAATTACCATAAAATGCTTCCACCACACCCACAGAAGACAGTTCAGCTTGAAAAGTTTGAAAACTTTCTACACCAAAAGTGTGTGATTTTGAAGACCCCATCATGCCCATTTCCTGGTGTTACAAACACCTGATCAGTCTTAGCTGGAAAACGCTGCACCCATCACGGGGAACACTGAGAAAGCTCTCTAAAGGACACACCACTTTTTTCACCAGTATAGCAATGAGGTAACTAGAAAACGTTTCTCACAAAACTGAAACACTTCACAGTCAGACTACTTGAAACAAAGGGCTTGCTAAAAGTGCACTGTGTAAAGCAGAGCTTGACTTTGCATTTCATTAAAGAGGGATATGGAAACATGTAAAAAAAAAAAAGTAATACCACAAAAAGGATATGAGTGGGATTGTAATCGAATTTTTTTTTCCTTTGAAAAAGGGATGTTCCCCGAGGAACTAAGGTAATGATGGTACGATACTGAAGGAGGAACATTTGTAATGGGTAGTACTAGTTCTACTGTAACCAAAAACCACCAAGACACACCTGTGCTGTAGATAAAATACACTGTAGTCAAAGAAATATAACATCAAGAACACTGACAATACAGTTTATTAATTCTTGTCTGATAACATGAGAAAATCACACAGATTACTTCATTAATGACTGATAAGTGAGAAAGAATTATACAAATTGTAATTTCCTACTGAAAACAAGTCAGCTGTAGTGATGGAAAGCAATCCTTTTCACACCTCTGATTTTATGTCTCGATCGTAGATTTCAAAGGCGTAGCAGACACAACATGAAAAGTATTCTCACAACCTTCCAGCTGGATACATTTAGTTACCTTTTGCTACTTCCCCCACCCCCCCATAAACATGTGCTTTCTCTGTAACTTTACTCATTTATTCTGGAATACCATCGCTATCAGGCATCAGGACACTTTGGGCTTGTCTTATTTCCCAAATCACTTGGAAGAAAAAAAATGCAAAGAGTGTCTATATACGACCTAAATGGAAAAATTAAATTATTACCAATGTCATAATGATTTATTGTGGAAGTTTTAGTTTCATTCTAAAAAATATAATAAAATAAAATTGAGGTTCCTTTCAAGGCATAGAGCAATATTAACTGCTGAATGTCAATCTATTTTTTCTAGCACTCATTATTTGTAAAGTATTGTGTTGGTCCAAAACATCAGCACAGGAGTAGTAACTGCTATTAACAAACAATGCAAGTAGACCCTCTGACAAGATGCCATAGCCAGGAGTCATTATTTAGACTAGTCCATGTTCTGTCTTCATTAAAAATTACAATAATAATTTTTTTTTCTCCTTAGTTCATCTATGCAATATCAAAATGTCAAATCACTCAGATTAGCTTGACACTGTAATTGAACACCCGAAAGGAGCTTCAAAAAACACCAACTTGATTTGTGCTTTCACATCATGTGCACAAGGGTCACTAAAGAACAGAAGCACAAACTTTAAAATTCATTATCCAGCCTATGCCATTTAAGCTCAGCAATCAAATTACAAACTTTGTGTATGCAAGAGGGGAGACCACTTGCCAAGATGACATTTATACTCAAAGTAAACAAGCAGCACAGCCTAGATTTCCTAATGCAGGAGGCTGTTTGCAGGCTCTGACTGCTGATGCTCCATGCTCAGACCACAGGCATGCAAAGAAGCAATACGCTTCTGAAAACACATGCTCTAACCTGAAACCTTCATTCTAGAAAACAGAAAGGACTGGGTTAAATTCTAGATTGTGCTATCCTCAAGCATTCCTCCACTCTCCTCCATTAGCACTGATATACCCTAGCTGGGGCTCACAACTCACTTTGCTATGCTAACAGGACGGAACAATGTGCTTGGAAGGAAGAACTGAGGAGTAAACAAATGGGAGACAAAAGATGAGGACATTTGTGGAACCACTTGGAATCAGCTGTTACTAAAATTACCTTGCAATGTGAGGAAATTGGCTGTATGTTCACAGCTATGAAGAGCCACAAAACCTCAACATGGTTTGAAGTGGTTTTCCTGAAGGGAAAAAGCTGTAGCAGCTGGCTTGGATTCTGAAATGTGTTTGGGAAAAAGCACAAACAACAAAACTCCCCACATGTTAAAGATGTACATATCTGCAGAGAACATCTTCTCATGAAGGAGTGATGAGTGGATGGGGTGCCTTACTCAAGTTACTCTCTTATTTTCCCTGTGCAGCCTCTGCGAGCAAGGGACTCTCAGCTTTTGTTCTTCACAAAGGCAGGCTGGGTTGGGAAGCTCTAAACACTCCTCTTTCCACCAAGTATATTTATCTAAGCAAGTCCCAATGGGCCTGAATCCAGCTACAACAAACTTTCTGGGCACTTCTGACTGTTACGAAATGGAGTGACTCAGCTGAGCTACATCTGAAAGAGAACATATTTTATTTGTTCATTTGAACTTAATAAGCCAGGGGAGGAAAAAAAAAAAACAAGTGTCAGAAAAGACACATCCCCACATATCTTCATCTTATAAAGCTTAGCCCTTCTCTCTGATCTTATGCAGGTGTTGCTATCTGGCCTTCTGTCTCCCCATACACCTTTAACTGCCTGGCTCCCTTCCCAGAGGAACAGCTCTGTGCTTCAGACACTCTTAGTCACCTGTCCAGCGATGCAGTTGAATCAAAGGTATCAGTACTTATTTACCAACAGCATTTCCCCACTTATGTTCCCATTGCCATGGTGAGCAGCAACAGAGCCTGAAATATAAGGTCAAAACATAGCCTAGATATCTCCCACAAGCCATATGGAAGAATCATTTTTTGAGGAAATTTCTGGCATGGATTTGCACTTGCTCTCTGACAAAACACACCTCAACTCAGCACTCTAGACTCCTAACTGAGCTCCTGGGACATCAGGGAACAGTAAACATCCCTAAAAAGCTTTAACCCAGATTTCTCTCCAGGAGCTGGAAAGGAACTTCCCAGTTCCTTATAGGTTATCCTCTTGGGTTTCCGTCAGCCTCATTATGTTTCCTTCCATGGTATGGAAGTCCAAGTTCTCTGCCACATACCTGCACTGCTTTGCCAAGCACCCCAACACCACTTCATAGGAATAGAGAATTATTTTCCCTCTTTCAGGAACTTTCTAGCCTATCCTTGCCCAAATACAATGGTAACATATGACAATATATGTTTGATCTGAATATAATATTTGTGAAGACAAAGCAGACCTCTTCCCCAGTTACTATTCCACTGAAAATCAAATGTCAGTCTGCAGGTCTTACATTACTCAGGGATAATGCAATTAGCATCACAGTACAGTTATGTAAACTCTTAATCAAACGTCAAGACAGTGGAAATACAGGAGATGTGAAATGAACTCTGGAGAGAGACATGAAGTAAAGGCTGTCTGGACTGCAAATGGTGAAATTCCTCAGGAAAGATGAAAATTATTGTGGTTAGCACATCATGATTTAGGCCAACCTAAGAGGTAGGCTATCCACTTGGTAAAAACCTGGACCAATGCACGTGTTCAGCATGAGAGACTGTGTCCTGGAGACAGTTATGAGGACACAAAGTATGAAGCAACAAAAAGAGGCAGAAACATCCCAGCACACAACTGTTCTGTCCTGTTCCAGCAGGAGTCAGACTTCAATCACTAGGACCTACCAGAAAATTGGATTTCAGTGTAAACTGACATTTCTGAACATTAAATAGGATTATTCAACAGATGAGAACACAAAGTGCAGTATTGACAATAGTGGCAGTATATCACAATGGTGATATTGGAGCCCAGTTTGGCACCCTAGGCTTAGATGAGTTATACACCGGGCAAGACAGAAGCTTTTCACTTCTGTGTTACCTCCTGTATCACCTGAGCCTCATCTGGATCAATTTTAAGACAGCTATTTTGGGAACTCAAGAAAGCAAAAGCTGCTCCATGTCAGCTTTAGCTTGAGGGACTGGCAAAAATTCAATTCTAACTGTAGACTATGTGGAATCAAATATGTACACTCAGGACTTGATTTTGACATAGGTGTCACAACACAAGAGAGCTGTTTTTCCCTCTGGGAATTGCACCAAAACTTCTCTACTGATAAGTTTCAATGTCCTAGCTGCTTTCTGATCTGAAAAACAACAGCGCAATTTGGAAAGTATTCTCCTCTACCTTGAAACACAATCTTAAGGAACCTAAGTGAAGGGTTCATTTTAATCTGGATCAGCAGCAAGATGCAACAAAATAAAAAAAAGCACATCAAAATTAAGAAAAGGGCACAGTATGCTGAGCAAAACAAATAAAGATTTAGCCAGAAATAAGTCTAGCTTAAAGGAAACTGCCCTGCGTAATACAAAAAGTATCAGTGAAGAGTTGTGAATAGTTCTTGCCTGATTTTCTCACTCCATATCAAAAACACACCTCAATGTTTTGTTGCTTCAGTTCTAAAAGATTGTGAAATGCTTTCCTTAAGCTACTACTGACTATACACACCAGTTCAATGAGAAAGACAAAAAGTTTAGTAGAAAGTTTGTACCATAAACTTAGGAGCAATGACTCAAAAGTTGTGTCATTCAGCAGACAAAAGTGTCTGTAAACTGGTCAGGAAGATAGTCCTGATCAACTCCTAGATGACAGATATACATATCATTATGATGTAGGACCGAACGGTAGCACATGCAAGCAAAGTCTCCTTCCTGAAGGTAATATGATCCTGTGTAAGTCATTTTCATGTCTGCTTCTTGATATTTCCAACTGTAGCAAAGACAATATTATGCATATATTATGCAAAGGCTGTATTATCTGTTTAGATAAGATGGTGAAAGAAAACAGCAGTGGACCCATACTTAAAATGAACCTATACTTAAAATGAAATCACTCGCTGTGGCTTCTTCTCTTCGCTGACTGTCATAGAAACCCAGTCAAGGAAACGTAACTAGACAATGAACTTAAAGACATCTGGAACTAGAAAATCCAGATTCAACCCTAGCAGTGTAAGAGTTAGCATCATTATTAATATGCTGAATACTACTTCTCAAAAAAAATCTCAGTGTGAAATACCAGAATCTTCTAGAAGGTGGGGCTTTTTTCCCTCCCCACTGGGTACATTATCATAGACATTAATTGGAAAAAGACTATTTACTTCAAATACGAAGGGGAAAAAAAGTGCCAAGACTGGTCCACTGGCCCATGACAGTTCCAGTGAGGAAACAAGAAACTAAAGAGATGCAGACCAACATGAAAGCTTTTAACATGACACTGTACAGATTAAAGTATCAGTTAGATAGATTTATTCAAGAGTCAGATGATCTTATTACAAATCACCTTAATGGTGGTGCATACTCAGCTGAGAGGAACTGTGGACGCAATTTTGACTCTCATTATTTGAGTCCACAGATTTTTTTTTTCATTTTTGTTTTTTTTGAAAGACAAAATAAAAGTGAAAGCAAAACTCCTATAAGAAGCAGCAGAAAATTCTTGCTGAGCAATCATAAAATACCAGGTTGGAAGGGGACCTCAGAAGAGTTTTGCAGTGGTACTCACAATAGGCAATGCTCATCTCATTGAGCGCCACTCTGCCAGCATGAAATCATGTCCACAAGCTTGTAATCTGACCCAGGGACTACAAAGAAAAATGTAGTTGTCACTTCAGGCTGATGTTCACCTAAATAATAGCCCTCAATGACAAGAAATTGGCACAGCACAGATATCTGTTTATCATGCCAGGTCTCTGTGATCTGCCTCACCCACACCTTTTCTCTTTTTGTCTTTCCTTGGTAACTTTGGAGAAGAGCTTACCCATCCCTTGGACTCCTTTTGATAGCAAGAGACATCCAGCTAGCTCTCCCCAGTGGAAGGAAATTCTCATGGACCTAAGGTTCCCTGTAAAAGCAAAGGCTCACCTATTCTCTCTAGTTGTCTCAGCACACTAATAAGCCCAGATGAGGATTATAACGGATGTCAGGACTCCCTGATGACTTTCTCCTCACAGCCAATTCTCTCCTTTGATGTTTTACAAAAGTTGAAATACTTATGCTAATGTATATATAATGTATATATAATGTATATAATTATCAATATCAAACTCCTATTAAAGATTTTTTAACTCTAGGATGGAACTCCAAAGGAAAACTATAGAAATAGACTTAATCTGCTCTGTGAGTACCAGCACTGCTGTAAAACAAACATGGCAGTGATTAAGGACCTCAGAGGACCCAACAGCTTTGAAACTCAATCTCATACAACATAAATACAGTCCCATGACTCATCCATCCTCTTTTCTACCTCCTCTAACTGATTACATTTGAATCATGCATATTGAAAAATACATCAAGACAGTACCGCTAGCTGCACTACAAGTTGCAGAAGCACAAAATGGCATGAAACAGCTAAGCTTTATAATAATGATGCTGTTCTCCGCTGCAGATCACCTGGCATGCACATCTTGTCTCTCTGAAAAAATAATCCAGTCACTCCCTGATTAAATTACTCCGGGAGTGAAAAAGACATTGAGCAGCCTGCCTGTTTCAGTTGGCTGTATAGTGACTGAGCTCAGTGAATATGGAAATAATTGGAAATCCTAGACCAATATAGAGGAGGAGGAGGAGGAGGAATGTGTGACCCACATAAACAGCATGCTGGAGTTGCCTGAAAGTGAAATCATAGTCTGATATTAAACAAATGAAAAATCCTTGGTATAAGGAATAGAGATTAGAAAACAAATAAAGATTAGTTCGGGAAAATGCCAGAGGGGGTAGAAAACAGATTACTTCAGTAAAATGCCAGAGGGTTCCAAGAGAGTTGCAAAGCCTTTTTAAATGTACTTTACAGCCTGTCATCCTAGGAAAGAGATGAAACGGAGAATTTTTTAAATCCTAATTCATAACTCTAATCTACCTCTTTGTGTCTCTTTGCTATTGAGGTTTAATATGTTTACAAGATTACTAAGCAGTTGCTAGACAAGTTTATTCGACTTGAACTCTGAAGCTATGACCTTTTTAGTAGTTCATAGCCAAAAAGTTTCTAATCAGAATATAAGAAATGGACAAGTACTTTAGGAAAAAAAAAAAACCAAACAGCAAAAGCTTTGCCATCAGATGAGCCTGTTTTCACCAACCCAAGCAGGTAAACTGCAAAGAAGGTAAGAAAATTACATCCCTGAACTTACTGGAAAAATTCTGTAACTTACCTCCATAAAATCTCTAAAAAAAAAATCTTACATTTTCCTTGGACATGGCTCACTTGCCCACCTGTACTAACCAGTAATAACTAGCACCCCAGAATAAGAGGTGCTTTTGGTGAAATAGAAATACTCTGCTTCCCACATACTCCCTGCAGCTGGAGTACAAGGCACATTCAGGAATCCCATGTAGCTCTGTCCTTCCTGTCACATATACCCCTCCCTGGAATTGCTGACAAAAAAGGCATGTTACAGCAACCTTCTTCAGCTTCTTCTACCTGGCTGTCATAGCAAAAGGCAGATCCAGTACTAAGGTTGAAAAATGAAGTCTAAACCACATTGGACGAATGCAGACATAAGTGCATGTGGACTTCTAAAATCTTTTAGCCCCTATCTGAAAACTAGGACTACCCATTCATTATAATACTTTTAAGAGCTTCTGAGATATGCTCTCAAAACACAGTTTTGCATGTATTTTACATTTACAATGATCTAGTTTCTTAGTGTAGTTAGTTCCTAGGGATTTTAGAGCAAAGCTTTATTTTTGTTTCTCTAATACTAAAAAATTTTCCTTTCATTCCTTTAACATTACATAAGTGTTTTTCATTTCCTGAACAATTTTCAGAGAAAGCTGGGATATTTTTAGAATAGTTTATTGATTCATTATAAATTTATATATGTGGTTCAGTTAAACATGAGAAAACTTCACTACTGACTTCTATCTCATAGAAGAGATCACCACCTTACATTATCCTGCAAATTGGAAGATAAGTGACATGTTCTTTAGGCCATTTTCTATCCCTGCAGCTCAAACAAATCTCTACATCAGTTTCTAAGCTAGTAACCATCACTTTCATAATAAGTCCATTAATCTAAAATATCTCTGTTTCAATTTGCTAGGATTTGAGGCAATATTCTGATGTGTTACATATTCCTCTCAGATAATTTTTCTACTTAATAGCAGTCTGATGAGAAAAAAACAGTGCAGGTAGCCTGATTCACATAACACACCTCTGCATATTTTAATAGCTTTTTACAGACTTTCCCGAAGTTGACTTAAAATCTCTTCCGTGAATTCAAGAGACTTCATCTTCTCACAAATAAAATAATACAAAGTTTCCTGTAAAAAGGGTGTTTCAAAACTGCTACCTCTATTTTCAGACTATTCGAACTGAACAGGAACGGTTTTCTAAAATAGTGGCTTCACATTAAAAGTATATATAGGAAAGACTATTTGATGTGAAGCTCCTCTTTTTGAAATCAATACAACTTTTAAAGTTTCCCTCTGTGAAGTAAGTCGGTATCTATGTGGTCATCCGAAATGTTAATGAAAAGATCAGTTGTAGGATACATGAACACAAAAAACCCAAATATAGACATACTCTAGTTTAATACACATACAAGTTGAAATCTAACAGTCCTATCAGAGGCTGGATGACTGGTTACAAAAGATAAAAAAGGAAATGCACACAATGCACCGTTCATGACTGGAAGCCACTTTGTTCGCTGAGTGATTACCATTGATCCCTGGCACAAGCAGCTCTACCTAATTCTGTTACAATCACCATGACCAGCACTTTCATATATATCTTCTCTGAAGTCAATTCATAAGGGAAAATGCTGAAAAAACCCCCCACCTGAAATTATATAAGGGCTAAAATCCCACTTTTAAGACTGAAATATTCTGCCTTGTAAGCCGTCCCAGATGTAATTGAAGTACCACCTTGGCAGAAGAAATGGCAGCACAGGTGACATAATATCTCCTTACTTTTCACCATTTACATCCCAGCAAAAGATGTGAGTGCAACACAAACCAGTTACCATCAGTGCTGGTCTGAGTAACATGTGAAACTCTCTGAAGCCTTCTGCTTTAGCGCATGTGCCTGGGAGCCCTTTGGATACTCACTCACTTCTGTGGTTTGAATATTTTGGCCTATAATTCTTTATCAACCCAACTTTCAAAAGCAATGATCACTTAATAAACCATGTCCAAATGAGGTGGACTTACAGATGGCTCAACTGTTTTGAAAACAAAGTGATTCTAATTTCTAAATACGGCTATACAATCAAATATAATCTAGTAGTCATAGCTCTGCAATAAAATGCAGGAGACTTAGGTTCTGCTTCTGGTTCTGCCACTGGCCCACTGGCAAACTCTGTGTGAGTCTTTTCACCCTACACAAACTGGAACAATAAAAGAATTGCCTCAAAATCTGAGCAACATTATAAGTAGATGATTAATAGAGATATCTGGCTGCAGGCGTTTGGCTTTGAAAATCTTGATCCAGTTTCTCATCCTGGAAAGGAAGAGAGAATTATTCAATTTAAGAACTGTCAACTATTTATATCTTTAGCTATTAAAAAAAGAGGGTTTTTTCAGAAATAGCAAGCCAGCAACCTCTTGCTGCCTCAACCATCTCCCATAGAAACAACTCCCAGGGTATCTACAAAGTGTTCCAAGGTTGCTGGAGTGCATATTGTTCCATGTCTGCTTGCCAGTAAATTGCAGGACCACTTTCAGACACACTACAGAGAGGGAAAAGGAAAAAAATTTCCAGGGATTTCACTTCAGTAGAGTTTCTATCGCTGTTCTGTTAATCTTTTCTTTCCAAATAGGAGGATGATGCCCACGTGCAACTGATTTACTTACATTTCTCTGTTATCAAGGCCATGCAACATGAAGACAATGGTGATTCACATATTGGAGGGGTAACTCACTTTGTCACAGGCACAGACTTGGAAATGAAAGCTACCACTACTTCTATTTGCTATTGAAGATGAAAACTTCTTGCTAAGTTTTTCCAATTGTTCCTCCCCAAATCTAGCTCACAGACGCCACTAACCAAAATGAACATACTTGAATACTTGCATTACTTTATGCAATCTATTTGTGCCTACGACACTCACATCACCTCTGCAAGTAACCTCTCTTGAGCTGGTAGCAGGCCACCAATTAAGTGAGCAGAAAAGCTGTATGGCTTCAATGAGACAGCAGAACTGCAACTTCATAGGGCTTAGGGCAGACTGAATACTATGCTCAGCTGTACTGCTGAGTCCTGCAGAGCTCTGCAACTGCAGAGTACTGCATCCAGCTCTGGGTCCCCCAACATAAGAAGCACGCAGGGCTGTTGGAGCGTGTCCAGAGGAGGGCCATGAAGATGATCAGAGGGCTGGAGCACCTCTCCTGTGAAGACAGGCCAAGAGAGTTAGAATTATTCAGCCTGCACAAGAGAAGGCTCCCAGGAGACCTTATAGCAGCTTTCCAATGCCTGAAGGGGGCCTACGAGAACGCTGGAGAGGGACTTTTTATAAGGGTATTTAGGAATTGGTCAAGGGGGAATGGGAATGGCTTTAAACTGAGAGAGGGTAGATTTATATTAGATATTAGGAAGAAAGTCTTCACTATGAAGGTGGTGAGACTACTAAATGAGTAGTTAATGAACAGAAACACACGGAAACCTGCTATTAAGGCCCCAACTTTCAATGTTTTGCTGCAGCTGAGGTACGACACGAGGAATAAAATTCTTTCAGCTTGATTAAAAGGTTCATGGCATTTCCCAAAGCAGATGCTGACAACTCTCATTGAGCTGGTCAAGCTCCGTGGAGGCTGTGGGAGACACTCAGTGTGGTGTTTTTATCCAAATCTTCATTCTCAAGCATAAGTGCAATTAAATCACAATGAAAGGGTCCCATTCCATTGCATAGATAAGCCAAACTTCTGGGGTTCACTCAATCCCTTCAACAGCATGGCATTCTGCCAAAGTCCTCTCTTCAGACAAAGACAAGACTTCAGACATGACTCCTTATTAGTAATCTTGTAACAGTGCTGAGAAGCCCTCACAGATGCTGCAGTCACAATCTAAACTGAACACATGGGGAGATAATCTGGGTGAAATATTTGTACCTTGAAGAGTTAAAGGAAAAGCAGTTTCTCAAATGTGCTACAGATCCATTTCTCTCTAGCCCTTGATCTTTAAACTGTTCAGTTCATGTTTCCAAAGTCTTGTCACTGACTTCAGTGGGCCCATCCTTAAACAGTAACACACTGCTTTCTTCTGACAACCAACTTACTGCCTCAGTGTCAGGAGAAAGTCAGTCAGAGACCTGCACAAGATTGAATATGTCAGTATAATCACTGGTAGAGAATACAGCTCACCATGAAGACATTTTTTCTGAAACCTAGGTCTCCCTCCAAAAAAAAGTAAGTCCAAAGGGAGGTAAAGAGATTTACTCTCTTTTTGACTAACCAGTCAAGCATAAGAAGGTTACACGTACACGAATAAATATATCTGTTGGTCTTTAACAATGAAACAATTAAGAACAATGATGGCATCTTATCTGGACAGACACAAATGTATTTCTAATGTAAGCTAGGTATAAATAGATGAAGCATTTTTGCCCTATGTTTTTTGTCTGTATCTTGCAAAAGTGTTGCTAAGTGCGTTGCCGATTTTAACTGTTACAAATAAAAGTTCTTAGTGCATTTCCCCTTAATCTGTCTTGACTTGTGCACAATTTAGACTAACTAACCTTTCCTTACTAAGGCAGTGGCAACAGACCAGGTCACTAGCGCAACAGAACAAGCACCCAGTTAACCTGACACTGTTCAGGGCACGCAAGGAGAAATACAGCAAGCCATGAGCTCTACTACATTGACTAGGTAGAAATCTGACACCACAAACATCAGGAGAAACAAATACCTTCCAGTAACCATTTGGAAGCAAGAAGGATGGAATCCAGAAAGATATTGCTTTAACTCCAAGGATCACAAAGAACACACCAAGGCACCCATATCACTTATCTTCCTTACCCATTCATGTTTCCTGGTAAAGTAATGTCTGTAGAAATGTCAACACACCATAGTGTGATTCTCATAAGATTCTTTTTGAATAGCAGGACTGACTGCCTCACAAACTAGAGATCAGAAGGGAAGGAATAGAGCCCAATACACCCTCTAGCAGTGATGCTGGATCAGAGATGGTATGTATCTAATTTTTTGAGAAAAAGATTCAGAGAATGTGCTATATAAAGACTGCCTTACTTTATTATACTGCTTAATTTTAAGGTTTTTAAGGCACATTCAACTTGAGATAACTTCAGCAGTAGCAAATAAGTTTGGGTTTTTTGACAGTAGAAAACAGGTCACAGACATAAGCTGTGTATTTGCACTGTGATGGGGTATGGATTTATAATACAAAAACAATCATGTCTGCCTTAAAACACACCTTCCCTTGTAAGAGATGCCACAAAGACTCAGATGGATTGATTTAAATAAAGATAAAATTATAAAAAGCACATGCAAAAATCTTGAATTATAAAAACTGTAACCTTGTTGCAGAAAACAGTAAAAGAAAAATTAACCTCCCTTGAATGGCAAGCTCTTAAACTGATGAAAAATAAATATGAACAAGAAACAGTATTTTCTAATTCCCCAGGCTCTAATCATAACTCACCAGCAGTGGTATCCCGTACAAATTCCATTTTAATGCAGTTGCATTGGTTAATGTTGCAGTGACACCTTTCAGCTATACTGATACTCATAAATAATGATTCAATCTTCCAAAGCTATATACTTCCCACAACAGGCAACAGTAAGTGGAGAAGGAAGTAAACAGTCAGACATGAATAATTATTTGTCTATTTTATTTGGACTACTGTTAAAAAAGAATACACCAAAATGCATTGTATATGTTTGAAAACAATGTTACTCAAGTTATACATTACCATAAAAGCCACTGTCTTACAAAGAAAGTGATTCACACTGGAAACAATTTGAAACTCACTTTGCAAAGTTTGCATAAGAATTGCCTAGACAGGGCAAGAAATACACTCACTCCCATGCTCAATGTGATAGAGCAGAAAATCAAAGCAATTACAAAAATGAAACATGAAGATATGTAGTAGATATTGTTGAAATAAAAATACAGGATTTTAAGTATCATATAGACAAGGAACAGCTTTGTGACAAGTATGTACACATTTTATCAATAAGATAAACAAATAGCAACAGGATAATCTTAGTAACTAAAAAGGAAAGAAATACTGCATCTATTTCACTTTCTAATTTCAGAGATAAGGATAGAAAATTGCCTTACCTCAAATACAGCTTGAAGAGAGACATTAACAATATGCCTACATCCTTGATAGCAGTCTAAGAAGTAAGACAAAATAGCAAATAACTATCTTTCCTGCAGACAGCATGTGCCCAAGAATAACATGCTTCCTAGTAAAGTGTGCAGAAAAAAAGTGAAAAAAAAAAATTAAAAGTCGAAAAGACAATCCTTGCAAAATAAAAAGGCAAAAACTTTATATTTGAAATTCACAGTAAGGTTTATTGCATTTTGAGGGAGTAGAGGCATTCATTAATTAAATAATATAGGTATAACTGTGACATCACCTCAGTTCTCACTAAAATATTAATTTGGTATATTTGTCTACAAAAGAAAGAGTATAAATTCATCTGCACAGGACTCGTCACTGAAGACCTGAAAAAATTCCTATTGCAGTAGTAGCCACACATGGGCTCACAGGATACAGCCTTGTTAACTTGCTTTTTTCCTCCCAAACTACAGTGCTTGCTAAAGCGACACTCAAATGTTAAATGCTTTGGTCAAGAGTTCAATCACTGACCTGCAATGAAAGCCTTGTGTTCAGCTCCAACATTTTCTAACAGCAAACAAGAAAAAAAAAATGGTTTAACAGAATGAACTGTTAAAAAAGAAAATCCTCACATAAGCTGTCCCCGAGGGGGAAGAAATATCCACAAGCTTTAAATTGGCCAGGCGGATTTAAGAGGAAGCAAAAAAAAAAAAAAAAAAAAAAAAAAAAAAAAAAAAAAAAAAGGCAGCTCTTTCTGTTGCGTCAAAGAGCCCACTGTGCAATAGGAACAGTGAACAGAGTTGTTAAACTGGCAAGCTTTTGCTGAAGACAGCTTTTCAATATGCTCTCAGCATCGTCTCCCAGGGCTGGCTGGAGACAGTCCCACTCCTCTTCTATGAGCTATGCTCCTTCCTTCAAGAGGCAATCGCTCTTTAAGGACAGTTTCTATAAACATGCCGTTCAACTGGTGTGGCTGCACATGATGAGGGTAGTTGAGCACAGATACGTACCTGCGTTCAAGGATCAGACCCGCGTGCTCTTGGGGAAAATGCAGGCACGTTTAAAGAAGCGATCATTACCTCGGCTTAAGAGCAGGATGCTATTGATGACTGACAGCTTGCTAAAATTCCCTTCCCTGATTAGACCATTCAGTATGCTGTTGGAAAGCAATTTTGAAAGGCACAGTACTTACAGAGGAAACCTCTAATGTAGTTCCATTGGGATGTTGTAGCCCAAGCAGCACTCACTGATTAAAGGAAATCAGTAATCACATGCTGCTGACTAGCTTTGTGTTTAGCGCAGAGAGCTTGGATAGCCACCAGAGACTGCAGCTATGCCGGATGAGTTAACTGTCCCTCCTGGGAATGACGGCTTCATGACTGAAGACGTCTTTAGGGGCTGAACCAGCTACTGTGAATGGAGTAAGGACACTGAGCAACCTGGTTAAACATTCATAAAGCCACATGCATCACCACATAGAGGAAATTACCACACAGATCTCTGCAGGCAAGGACACCACCCTGCATCCCCTGCATCCCTTTTACGAACCATGGAGACCTAAGCAAAGGCATTCAGAGCACAGTTCAACCTACTCCAACTTGTGTTTGGTCCCCTGAACGGTCTTCTGGGCTTCACTGCCTACAGAGGGACCTACGGTGGCTTTCACAAAAGGAGGTTGCAGACAGCAACATTTTTTGAGATGAGTGCCACTTCAAGTGACAAGGCGATGAATGCCTGTGACATGTGCACAGAAAGAACTTGCAAGGAAGAATGGGATTTGTAAGAGACAGCAATAAAAAAGGGAAAACACAAACCGTGGAATGCACTTTTCAATGTGACTGCAGAATTAAAAGCGAGGATAAGCATATGCAGCTGGTTAATTTAGAATTTCTTTTCTATTTATATATATTTCAGAGTTGCCACAGGGACATTATGAGCTTGAATATGTGGGAAGGTAGCAGAAGGAAAGGAAGTATATCCAGGAGTTAAATTTTCCCTATTCATATTCTTTCTCCACTTAGCAAACCTCTATATGGAAAAATTACTTCTTTAACAGTTTCTCTTGAAATCCTTCCAGGTGAAAATGAATTTCTCTCCTAAAAAGTATTTTCATAAATGTCAAAGTAAGTTTCTGCAAAAAGTAACTTCAACTTAGAACTGAAATACAGCATTTTCTAAGTTTTTAACCCGTAAACTTAATGCAAGGTCCTATTTGTGCACCAAGCAGTATGCTGCTCAATTAAACTCTCACAACACCACACAGCTCAACGCTTCCAAAGCCGCAGCTGCAGTGTCACTGGAGTCATGACCGTAGCTTTGGCCATATTAGAGTACAGTGATTAATAATTCTGTCTCTGCTATGTGGAAGATAATTACAATCTGGTTCAGTTTCCCAGATCTAAAAGCTAGGCAAGTACTTTTACACATCTCATAATAATAATACCTGCTCATAAGACTACCTAAATGTTTCCCCCTATAAACGCTGACTCCCCACCACTCATCGCTGTCAAACTGCAGGCTGAAGGAAACTGGTAACATTTGCTCTTTTCTTGAAATGGATTTTTGGTTTATCCTAGTATCATAAAACAACAGTTATTTGCATTTTGAGCAGGTGGCTAGACTAGATGATCTCCTGATGTCCCTTTCAACCTAAACTATTTTGATTCTGTAAAAATGAGGTCAATTATTAAAAGGTACCTTAGGCTGTTACAGAAATTAATTGGACTGTGGTCAACTGTAGTGTTTTCAAGCCAGAATTTGGATTCAGCTGTCAAGACTATATACAACTCCAGAGTGAAAGATCTCCATTCTGTCATTTAATGAGAAGCTACTAGTTCTGCTGAAACATAAATATTTGTACCGACATTACTACCTACAAGGTCATTAACAGATGTCACTCTGTGGAGAGGGCTATGTTGGTTCACACATCCCCTGATGTTCCACTCTTGGATTCCCAGTCTCCTTTTTTTTCCCCTTCCTATCTGTCACCCAGTCATCCAATCTCAATCTACTGTCTTTCAGGTGGAAGGGACAAAGAAGACACTTGGTCTCAGCCTCAAATTCTCAGTGACTGACAGCCCAGACAACTCATTTCAGTTGTAGAAATAGCTCTACACAAAGCAAAGGGCACAGAATTGGGTAAAAAAACCCTACAAAACAACCCTTCAGCATGATCACTGGTTTTCGTGTAGACCCCACCACACTGCTAGCTCAACACAGTCTCTCTTCTCAAAGGCCTGACTCATAAGATATTAAGGAGATTGATCCTGTTCAGTATTACGCAAAGCTTTAGAAAAGAGAGTAGTGTCCTTGCTCCCCATGCCAGCCAGCAACTCCTGGTGCCCAGGTCTAAGGAATGGCAATCAATTCAAGCCCACACCATGCAGCACAGCAGTTATTCTAACCTTCGCACCTCCACATTATAGACAGCTTTTTTCCATACCACAAACCCAACCTACCTGCCCATAGGGCTTGTTGTTAATTCACTACTTCTGTGTAAGTGACAACAGCCTGTGGGGCCAAATCAGGAAAGCCAACACAGAATGGATGCTATCTGCTGGGATTATACTGATCCAGAAACTTAAAAGGCGGTGAACGACATTTAAAACCCTCCACTGCTGTTAAGTGCCAAACTAATGCCTGCTGGACATTCTCTTGGCTCATGGAGCCCCTCAGCAGTGGTATGGAAGCACTTTGGAGCACCAAAGTCTGCAGTTCAGCCTTTGCACACCTCCTGTATCTGTGTCGCTGTGCTGCGTCAGCCACACCACCTGCATCCACCATGCGCGTGATCGCTGTTACTCACAGGCCTTCCTCAAGAAACGGGACAAGCTTCCCAGGGAAAAATCAACCTTCACAGGGGCGGATGACTCAAGTGCCTTGAGGTCAACGCTGCCTATTTCCTGCTACAGAAGGCTATAAAGCCTCTTCCTGAAAAACAAGGCTCATGTAGGCATTTCAGCTGAGTCCTCTATTCCTGCAGGAAGGAGGCTGTGTGCACTTCCAGTTGTCTGGCTAAAATGTTGAGACCTTCAGCATGCCTTGCACTGTGGAAATCAAAACAGCACAATCTGGGCAAGAACTCAGGAAAGCCTCTTCAGGTGGAGAGGAAGCTTCAGATCCTGATAGAACTAGCACAGTCCCACCACCACCTACAGGCTTGGCCCCTGGAATGGGAGATGAGCATGCAATGCCATTGGCACATCAGTGGTTCAGGTTTAGTGCAGCAACAGCTCTAAACAGAGCTCGGCTCAGCTAAAAACTATAGTTCATGTTCCAAGCACCTTCAAATACTCGTCCTATGTCAACTGATAGGGACACAGTGCCCATATTCTCAAAAACCACAGAACCACAGTGCTCCCCTTCCTCCCATCCACAAATGAAACATCAGTGGTGTTTCCTGCTTGCTCACTGACATCACTTGCCCTGGTCCCCTGCAGTTCTGATCCTGCTGCCTGTCTTGTATCTATGAGAGGATCACAGAGCAGTTTTACTTCCTAAGTCCACGGGTTGGGCATCCTTAATGTCAATCCTCTGTTATGTCTAACATCTTCCAAGCCTGAACGCTCCTCAGGTGGTTCCTACCTTCATTTATGCCCTCTTCAGACTTCTTCCCTCATGTCAAGTTACACTGTTTGTATGATGCAAAACTGGACTCTCAACTCCTCCTTTCCTGAAGGGGCTGAGAGGACCAGCAAACACATGGAGCTGTAGAAATAAATGCAGAAGCAGGGATTCAAAATCTCTGCTGAGAAGCAGCAGAGTACTTTGTTTGAAAAAATCCAGATTATTCACAGCTTTAAAAGAAATTAAAAAAAAAATCCAAAGTGTCCAGCTAACACACAAGGAAAAAAATAAAAAAAGAAAACAAGGGCATTCCTTATTCACTGGAGGTATTCCTCTTTGCCTGGTGGATTAAATACAGCTACATCTTGCTGAAACAGTTTCAAAAACTGCTGTCCCTCTGCCTAACTGGTGTCTTAGGGGTGATTCTGCACCAGCAACTTTTCAGGGGACTCCTCATGCATCCATTCATTTTCAAAAGTAACTTTTGGTAACCCCCTGCCACTCATTTTGCCCTTGCAGCATCATCCTGATCCTGGTCTCCTAGGCAGCATATGGGGAACCCCAAACAGCCCATCAATCCTTGCTGGGCAGCTTCTGAAGAGACAGAATGCACAACTTTTTAACCATATTCAGCCCCACAGTAAAACTCCTAATTTTTTTT
This sequence comes from Lepidothrix coronata, assembly GCF_001604755.1. Classification (NCBI taxonomy): domain Eukaryota; kingdom Metazoa; phylum Chordata; class Aves; order Passeriformes; family Pipridae; genus Lepidothrix; species Lepidothrix coronata. The sequence continues at coordinate 1,658,108 of NW_016690193.1, read as the reverse complement.
TAATCAAATTTGGTTATATGCATCTGCACAAGTACATAGGGAAGAGCTCGAAACAGACTCACACACACCAGGCAGTGATTAACACTGCTGCACTTGCAAGGGATTGCAGGGCTGTGAAGCCATTTTTAAAGGACCTGTGCCATCCTACAGCAGTCTGTAGATTTGATAGCAAGGGCAGAAGAGGAAGAGGAGGTGCCTGTTTTATGAGGGACAGCTGACTTTCTGCTGTGGCTTTGTCACCTCTCTGAATGGAAAAGCAATTACATACTTTGTGCTCCTTCAAAGCGCAACTTACCACTGTAGGGTGAGAGCCCTGAGAAAGGGGGCAATGAACAGGACCCCGCAGCAGCCAGTGTGCACCACTGGCTACTGACAGATAGGGTCAGGTGCTTTCTGTAAGGCACTTGTGCAGTAGTTCTTACTGCCTTAGTTTGTCAAGGATCCCTAATTAGTATTTGTTAGTACAGCAGCAGGAAGTCAAAACAGGGCATGGAATCACAACAATTCAATGTTAGTCTGGACTCAGCCCCCTCCCTCAGAGGGCAGAGCTTTTGTAAGCACACTTCTTGCTGAAATCTGCTGATTTTCAATTTTCACATGGCAGCTCTCCCCCAGGCATGGCCAACATTGTGGCCACAGGGTGAAATCAAATCAGATTCCCACCAAAAGAGCACAGAAAGAGGAGAAATTGACAACAGTACGGAGAGGAGGAGCTGAGAAGCAAAATTCCCAGCCCTCACAGGGACTCTACAGCTGAAAAGCTGTGGCAGGCTAACACTGCGAGAACACATTTTCATCAGCAGCAGAATGAGAGGCATATGTGAGCCTTGTGCCATAACTAAGAACAAGGTAAAAATAAACCAGTCACCTCAGCAGGAAAACAAGGACCTTTTTTATCCATAACAGAAGTTATGGGTCTGTTAAAACTACTTGCTAATCGGATTATTACACTGACTCTCGCACGTGTAGATTTATGGATTTGATCAGTGGAAGTCCCCAAGTGCAAAGTCTGTAAGGTCTGTTGTGACAAAAGGAAGGAAGAGCCTACTTGAAAGGAGCAAACAAACAAAGCGACAAGAAAAGAAACAGAGACATTTTATTATGAACTAAGTAACAGAAAGGGCTAAGTTTGCAATCAAGCATCCTAACACCAAAAACTAAAGAGAACAAGTGAGTCTCAGTTGCAAGCTGTCGAAAGCTAGGTGCATTCCTGTGGTGAAAGGTCTTGTTTTTCTTGGCATCTGCCAATGGTGACCTTGGTACTGGACTGTAAGAACCTTTGAGAAGCATGAGCCCAGGCAGTATCATCCTGGACTTTTAAAATGGGCTTTGATTTGCAGCAACACCAGATTAAGGAGGGCAGTGCTCCACTGCAGCTGACATTGGTGATTTAACTCTACTGCCTCTCAGCACCTTTAGAGACATGGCACATGGGGCCAAAATTCAGGTTTCCTGAGGGTAACTCAGCCAATCTCCTACCAGCGACCACACTGGCTGTCAAAGACTAAAGAGCAGGAGGCCTCTTTCACCTTTGCTCCCAAAATTCCTTGTGGTCACTTTGAAAACCAAACTATAGCCCTGGGCTTCACGAGAAAACTCCAGTCCTTCGTGCCTCCCTATACAACGCCTCCCAGATCCCACACTTCCAGCTCCACGTGCCGTCCCCAACCTACTCCCACCTCCCTCCAATCACTGTGCCCGGCCCAGCGAGCCGGAACATCGCCTGCCCGCTTCCAAAATGGCGGCAGGCGCGAGCCCCCTCAGCAGCGTGCCGCACTAGGGCAGGGCGGAAAAGGAGGCGCTCTGGCCTCGGGGCGCCGCTGAGCGCATGCGCACCGCCCGGCGGCCGGGGCGGGGCCGGGCGCAAGATGTCGGCGCAGGGGGACTGCGAGTTCTTGGTGAAGCGGGCCAGGGAGCTGGTGCCTGGGGACCTGTGGGCGGCCAAGGCCTGGCTCATCACGGCGCGGAGCCTCTATCCCGCCGACTTCAACATCCAGGTGAGCGCCGCCGGTGTCGCACCCGGTCGGTACCGGGGGTGCCGCGCGGCCTTGCTGCGGGCGCTGCCTGATTGACAGATGGCTCGGCCAATGGGGGCGGGGCCGTGAGTTGCCGCGGTGACGTAGCTAATAATAATAATAAAAAATTTAAAATACCTCTACTACTTATGGGTTTTGTAACAGCTCGGGTTCTTTGCATTGCATTCGACTGGCTAAAGACCTTGATTTCTGTTTTCTATTTCTGTAAAGATTAAGCCAGCGTGTTCGTAGAACTATGGAATGTTAAGGGTTGGAAGGGACACCCTAAAGGTCATCTAATCCCAACCCCCCTGCCGTGGGCAGGGACGCCTTCCACTAGACCAGGTTGCTCCAAGGCCCATCCAAGCTGCCCTTGAACACTTCCAGTGTTGGGACATCCACAAGCTCCCAGGGCACCCTGTCCTAGTGTCTCATCACCCTCACAGTAAAGAATTCCTTCCTAATATGTAATGTAAATTTCCCCTCCTCGAATTTGTACCCATTACTCCTTGTACCTCTTACCTATCAGTATGGTTCCTGGCAAAGAGTCCCTCTCTGGCTTCCCTATAGGCCTCTTTCAGATATTGGAAGGTTGTTAATGTTAATAATTTTAATAATAAGTATATTATCTTACAGAAGTTTATGCCTAAATTAATGTGTGATTAGGTAGTCTAAACTCATTTCCTAATTTCTCCAGCAAATGTTGCAGTCTTTTAATTTTCTGTTACTCAGTGCTGTAGCAAATTGAGGACAGTTTTTTCAGAGTGGAAGGACTAATCTGATTCATAAAGTGTTCTAGAAAGGTAACGTTCTGTTCTTTCCTCCCGCAGTATGAGATGTACACTATCGAGAGGAATGCTGAAAGGACAGCGTCTGCAGGCAGGCTGCTCTATGACATGTAAGTAATCAGAGCTGGAACCTTACAATTATGCCAGGTGCTCATTTCTATAAATTGTCAGACTTTTCCAGAAATACACATGGATTCTTGAAAATCCATGTGGATTAATTAAGCAGAAAAGTTATAATTAATTAAAAATAGACAGTAAAAAGGAAGGTTTTATTTTCTATTTTGCCCATGCACATATTTTCATGGAAAGGTTTTGCCATGGAAGCAGATTTTGAGGTCACTGTGTATTCCTTGCCTCAAACTTTGTTACAGGTTTGTGAATTTTCCAGACCAACCTGCTGTATGGAGGGAGATCAGTGTTATTACATCAGCACTAAGGAATGACTCACAGGACAAGCAGACACAGTTTTTAAGAGGTAAGGATTCTCTATCCTGAAGGAATCTAAGGATAAACCCTCTGGTTACATATCTAGTGTGGCAAGTAAGTGTCAGTCTTTTTAACTTTGCCTGTGGGCTGCAGGGGTTTTTTTTCTCAGCTTGGCCTTAGAGACTTCGTTTGATTTTTTTTTTTTTAGTCATGGGTATTAAAAACAGAAAAAAACATAAATCCCTTTCACTCTGCGTGGCAAAGTGCTGTTGACTCATCTTTTACCCTTTTTCAGTCAGCTTTACAATGCAGACACAGCAAGCTAAATGTCTTAATGTTTTTTTTTTTAAGGATTATTTGAAACCCTTCCTGGTCGGGTCCAGTGTGAAATGTTACTGAAGGCAACAGAGCAGTGCTTTAACACACTAGAAAGGGCAGAAATGCTACTATTACTTCTACGACGTTTCCCAGAGACTGTGGTGCAACACGGGGTAAGAGAAGAGAAGCTTGTAGTAATTATTCAGGGTATTGACACTCTGCTTCTTGAGATTTTGCTGAAATGTGTTTTCCTTTGCCTAGTGAGGGGGTGACTCTTTTTATTCATGTTTAATTGTGGCTAATAGTTCAGATTGCTGTATCGTGAGGTTACCACCAGCAAGGAATTAGGCAGAAAACAAATGGAAGCCGATAAAACAATCCTTTGTTTTGTAAATGAAAGAATATCAGTTATGTATGACTTTCACCTGTCTGTGCATGTCTTTACTAATGTAGTCACATGGCATAGTTTTTCTCTTGTTCTTGTCTTGCTATCTTCTGGAGTTGCTTTTCACCTGTTATTAAGTATGGACAGTTTAACTATACCTTTGGAGACTTGCACATGCTAATCATGCATCTAATCATGCATCCACTGAATTACTGTTCAGCCTCATTGAATTGCAGTTCAAAAAGTTTCTAAACCACTGGTACAGTGTTTGATTTTCACCTCTGCTCACACAGGTAGGCCTTGGAGAAACATTATTAGATGCTGAAAGTATTGAAGACCAAGAATCTCCAGTGAATTGTTTTAGAAAATTATTTGGTAAGAAAATACTAATGTTCTTGTTTTACTTTGTAGTATGGCAAGATTTTGAGATCAGTAAAACTACTTTCAAGATACTGCGATTAGAAAACCGCTTTAGTCAGAAGAGGCTCAGGCCACATTAGTCCAGGCTGACCATGTAGTACAAATTGGTATTGCAGTCTGTCATGTGAGGTTCTTTGTGGTGTATGGTCAGCCAGAGATGGAGGCTTACATTGCTGGTTGAGAAACCTTACCTAGGACAAATAGAATAAAAAGCCCCACAAACCTAAAGAATTTTTTGGTTTGTTTTCTATTTTAGTTTGTGATGTTCTTCCTCTGATAATTAATAATCCTGATGTACGACTTCCTGCCAGCTTGTTATATAAATATCTGAATAAAGCAGCGGAATTTTATATTAACTATGTAACTAGATCTACACAGACAGAAAGCCAGTATCAAGGTAAGAATATTTTTACAAAATTAATCTTTCTTAGAATGTATTTTAGTAAAAACCGCATTATTTTTATGTAATGTAACATGTAGACAACGATTAATAGTAGAATTTGATGTTTCTTAGTTCTTTGATTCCAAAATACCCCATAGTGCTTCAACATACCTACCGAGAGGTAGGACAAAATGTCCAAGATGTCCTTATCCAGCCTAGCAGCTCCCTTGTATGAGGAGGCAGAAACGCCTGCTACTCCCTGTTAGCCTTCTCAGTAAAGAATGGTTACCTTAAAAGCTCTGACATAATTTTTACATCTTCTTCTTGAAAATTGATCAGTTTTTTTGATTTCTTTATGAAGAGAAAAATGTGCTGGTTTTCCTAGGTTCACAAGATTCCTCTGATATTATGTCTCCAAGCAAGCGCAGCTCTCAGAAATATGTAATAGATGGTCTCACAGAGAAGTCATCCCAGATTACAGATCCTTGGGAGAGGCTATTTAAAATATTGTCTGTGGTGGGAATGAGGTGTGAATGGCAAATGGATAAGGGAAGAAGGTAAGAAAAGTGTACTTTCCCAGGTAATTCTTCTCAAGGAGAATTTGGCTTTTTAATTCTGAAGGAGGTGCGTTGAAGAAGGATTTTAACACAAGAATTTTGTGTAAGTTCACAGCAGCTTTTCTTTCAAGACTGTACAATGTAAAGCAGAAATGTGGCTCTGGACAGCACTTTCAAAATAAGCTCTAAACTCAGTTTTTCATTATGAAAGTCATACATAAGAACTATAGTACTGTCAGGTGTCCTTTCCTATGTGCCTCAGCAAAGAGAAACATGGTAAATGTTCAGTGAAATTTTACTAGCATGTATTCCCAGCTTCCACTGACTTGAGGTGGGGGGATGTTCTCAGCGGAAACATTAAGATTTTGATATTCACTGTGCATTCTTTCCTTTAGTTTCAGAGTCTGTGTAGCATCCTGAATTCTTTTTGCCTCTCTTCCCTTCAGAAGTTTTGGTGACATTTTGCATCGAATGAAAGATCTCTGCAGATACATCAGTAACTTTGATAGTGATGCCCATGCTAAATATAAGAATCAAGTAGTGTATTCCACGATGTTGGTCTTCTTTAAAAATGCGTTTCAGTATGTCAGCAACATCCAACCATCGCTCTTTCAAGGTTAGTTTCTAATATTTCAACTTCTGTAACGAGTGCATTGTGATTTCATTGCTAATGTCTGAGAGATCTTTTCTCATTAGCCTTTTGAAACGGTCATCTTACAAAGTGATATTGACATGGGTCTTCTTATAATTCTCTGAAGCCATTAATCTTACCAGGAGAAGTATTTCATAACAGCTGCTGTTGTGGATCAGACCAAAGATCAGTGTAACTATAGTGGCTTCGGCCTTGGCCAGCAGAAGTTGTCTAGCAGGGAGAAAAGTAACAGACCAGACATGATGAGAAACATTTCTAGGATTGATTCTTACTCTTCCATCAGCATCATGTTTCTTTAATTTTCTCCTCTGATTTTTTTTTCCGAGAAACTACTGGTGTTTCCCTGCTTTCCTTCAATCAAAATATTCTACAAAGGCTTCCATTAGATAACTGAAGGTATTTTTGCATTGGGAACACACAACAAATTTATAATAAGGCAAATAAAAGCTGAATAGGAAAAGATTTCCTGAAATTAACAAGCTTCCAACTTGGCTTTCTTTGTATAGTTTAAGCATAATCTTCTAGGTGTGCTTTGCATATTAATCCTAACTTGTAATTAATTTGTAAATTGAACGTTTAGCGTATGAATGTTATCTGTGTGTTTTCCTACCCACTCAAATTTGCATTTGGGACATATCAGATTGCTTGGAACACCTTGAATCGTTTCTTCAGGGATTGATTGGACTTTTCAGAGGTGGCCCAGAAGCTGAGGGAAGTTGTTTAATCTCCAATTTGTTAGAGCTTACTGAAATAAACAGCATCACAAATAGAAATTTTCAGCTCTTAAAAATGTACATTTCCTGCTTTTTTACTCACTGACAGGGAATTCCTTGGAATGATAACAATTGCCACTGTAGGTAATTAGTACTTATTAACACTACAGTTACAGATTCATGATAAAATTATAATTTTAATTCCATGTGTTGTGATCATAAGTTTCATCACATTTTTCTGCATGGAGCAAATGATCATTTGACTGAGGAAGCATTCAGTACAAAATGACGAGTTTTAAGCAGCTGTACAGAATGTTGGGTAACCAGTTGAATGGTGTCAGTAGATAGCTAAGCTCAGAGGACAAATGACGTGGTTACCTGTGTGCAGAGAACATGTAGTCACTTTAACAAATACAGGAACTAATGGAGTTGAGTTTTTTGTTCTGTCTAGAGGAAAGAAGAGTAATGGTGGAGCAGGAAGATGCTTCAACTGTGCATGTAGTTCTCGCTGCTTGATTCTGAGTTGAGGAAGAAATGAAGTAAAGAACTCGTGAAAATGTTCCTTTTTAAGTTGTACAACTGAGTATTTCAAAACTAGTGTTTTCAGACTGAACTACCAAAAAAAGAAAGTATTTTGATGTAGCAAAGTGCAGTCCCTTTAATGCAGTGTTTGTGGTATCCTCTGTCATTTCCTGACATCAGGAAGGTATTTCCGAGACATCTTTTACTCATTTCTGCTTTAGCATTAAAGTCCAGTGGTATTCAGTGCCTTTCTTAGCCTTTCTATCATTAAAGTTTTTCCTCCTTCTCTTTGGAGGGTTTACTGTAGAAATGTAGAATTTTACATATTTTAAAAGCATGGTGGTGGGGAAAAATGCTGTCTCCTCCTTAATCTGTACCTCTGAGATTAGATCTGTGACTTTCTTCTCATGACTTTCTTCTCATGTGCCTGGATTTGCAAGAAACCTCTGGAGGGAAAACTTTTCAATGCATTTCTCTTACATAATTCATATCTGCTTTGCTGGAGACCTGATAAATGAATGAGGCAATTCACATCTCTCCTAACTTTCAGGCTGCCTGCAGGCTTGGCAGGAGTTGCTATTTGGGCTGATGCCTTTAGGGGTTTATTTACAACACCTTCTGCTACAAAACAGTTAAAAACTCTGTTAGCTTACATTCTAGAGCCTGGATAGACAGAAAAACACAACACTGCTCTTGGTATGGCTGTGTAACTTTCAGTACTGTAGGAGAAGGTCTGCAGCCCCAGTCAAGGGTGAGATTAGATTTTGGTTTTGTTTAGGACTGGAGGTTTTGGAATCTCTAGTGCACTTGGGGTACTGAGAAGAGAACACTTCTTGGAAAGCAGAGCACTTAGGTAGCTTTAATTTAAATCAGTATGAGTAAAAGAAAAACCCATTCTTTTCTCCTCGGGTGTTAGAACTAGGCAGCTCTTGAGGTTCTAGCAAGGAAACTCTTCCAGCATCCCAGTTGTGGTACTTTCATATGTATTTCTCATGGATGCCATCTTCTGGATTATGTCTTAGCTCTATTTTCAGTTTGCATAGGTTAGATTCTGATATAGTGGAATACATGATGGTACAGGAGAGGTGATTTCAATCTGTTGTAGCCTTTGTGTAGGGGACATTTTGATGGTGGTATTTAGTTTGTACCTAGTCAAAGGAGATAACTTTATTTGTTAAGTATACCAGGTTGGTTGTTTCTTCTAACATGAACTTCTATTGTATAGGACTCCTTACACATCACTTTTGAGTAGATAGGAAACCTTAAGATAGGTTCTTTTATGTCAATAGATGAAATAGATGAAGTAGATTGTCCTTCTACTAAACTCTCAAAATAGTTCTTTGCAATTATGAATGAGGCCTTAGCCTCAGATCTTCCTGCAAATAGAAACAGAAGAAAAGCACAAACTGAAAATACTTGTCTGCACTACTATCTTATGGGACAGATTTCAAAAAGAGAAAAGAGATTAATGGATTTTCCTTTTCCTTTATATTTCTCTTTGTCTGAGCTTCGCACATCTATATACAACTTGATTGTGCAAAAGGAGGAAATGTTTTTGGAAGGAAAGCTGTCTCAGTAGTGATCATGTACTGATGTTGTTTGAGATTAAGAAGTATTGTACCTATTTTATATTTAATGAAACTTTAGCACTGGGATTTGAAATAACAGCTACCAGATCCCACCGGGTGTTCTGTGACACTGGTGAAAGCAAAAATTGTCTTCTGTGTTTCAAATTGAGGCTTCTCTAGAGACTATGGAGAGTGAAGATCCGCTTTGGCAGTCAATTAAAGGTTTAATTCTGTTTACTGAAATCACTGGGATCAAAGCTGACACTGAGTGATCCTACCAGGGAAATCTTGTCATATATACTCACTTCTTCAAGGCATCAGTGCCTGTCAGCATGTTGCTTTGGTTTCTCATGAGAATGTTTTGAGAATATTGCTGTGCTTTGCCATATTTGTGGCTGTTAACTTCAGAGCCATTTGCACTATTCATCTATTGAATTATTATACTTACATAAAAGCAAATAATACTTGATGAGAGAACACCTGCTGCCTGTCTTGTGACAGCTCCATAAAAAAAGGATTCAAAAATATTCTGAAGCTCTCAAGCAAACTCTCGTGATGTCTGACCTTTACCATAAGGCTGCTTTGAGGAAACCATAGCTTTAGCAGCATAGTTTGATCTTATGCAACTTAAGTGACTTTATTTCAGATTGTTTTCTCTAGTATTAGAGTCATTACTTGTGAAGGAAACAAAACCAGCTTGCTGTAGGCGTGAGTCCTTTCAGATCAGTTTAGAGTAATTGTGAATTAATGTGTCTTTAAATCCAGGTCCAAACGCTCCAAACCAAACCCCACTGGTTCTTCTCGAGGATGTATCCAACGTCTATGGTGATACAGATATCGATCGTAACAAACACATACACAAAAAGAGGAAACTTGCTGAAGGAAGAGAAAAAACAATGGTAACTCTTCTAGACTTTTTAATTCATAGCAAGAATGGCATTGGTACTGGAATTCAGACAACAGTGGTTTTGGCGTAGATGTAATAGACATATTTTTAGAGCTATGCTGGAATAGCTGTTTATGACCACAATTTTCAAAGGGATTTTTTTTCTAAAGCCAGCAAGAATAAAACAATTTTTGCAGCAATTGCTGTAGACACATATGTACTGCTGTGAATATTTTAACTGGAAGGAGTTCAGCAGAGGCTGCAGAAACTCTTAGAAAGGTAGCTATAGCAGTCAGATGTTCTACAACTAAACTTCTGAAGTAATTGACTTTTCATGACTGAAACTGTCAGTATATATACCGCTTTAGTGGAAGAAAACCACTGTTTTATAGAATTTCTCTGGTGGTAGAAGTACGCACTTACACAAAAATTTCCTCTGCACTATGCCACTGTAGGCTTAAACTGAGTGATAAAGTTTAAAGTGTATGTACTTTAACAGATAATCTATCTGAAGCTCAGTGATGGTACACCATGTTTAAGAGAATAAATTCGCTTGGGATACTGCCTATCATACTGTGCCCCTGAGTTTCTTAGTAGCAAAACAGATTGGTCTTATATTAAAACAAGCTAAGCAGAAAATCACTTAAAGGCACTTATACTAGGACCTTGGTATCTCTAATACATAATTGTTTTCTTGTGTTTAGTGGAACTTCTGTGGGTTTAGAGTCCTTTGAAATAAGTATAAATTAAGAAGTTAATCTTTTTGTTTTAAAATGACTTTTAAGCAGAGCTCAGATGATGAGGATCCTTCTGGGAAGGCACGAAGTCGCCATATTACAGTAAACAAGGCAGATCTTGCAAACTCCATCGAAGTATTAGAGAGCTTCAAACTGGCAAGAGAAAGCTGGGAGCTGCTCTGTTCTCTGGAATCACTTGACAAAGGTAAGGCTAACTGCAGGCAGAGTTGCATTTATGCTTCGTTGCTCTGCATAGAAGTAATTTTACTGTTGGAATTCCTGTCAATTATGAATCCTTAAAATTGAAATTGCTTTGGGTCTTGAGTATTTTTGATAAAAGTTCCAGTAAGGAGCTTTATCAGTTGTGTTTCTGAATATTTTGTTCCTGTATTTCATTTCATTCTTGATGTAGCTTTGCTTATTCACTTCCACTTCTGTTGGAGCAGTTGTTTGATAGTAGAGCTGATAATGCTGAGTGAGGATGTGCTGCTAATGGCTGCCTTAGTTTATGCTTAAGAAGATGTGTGTTTACTCTGTCTCTTCCTTTCTCATAATATCTGGTGTGATAATCTTGAAAAAAATTTCTAAAAAGCAGGGAAACAGTACCACCTAGCTGCTTTTAGGTTTGTTGGACACTGTGAAGAGAAGTATAATCAAAATCTGAGTGTGTAGAAAGAGAGTATTCTATATTTGAAGGATTTCATACTCCTACTGTTTTGGTGGGGTTTTTTTCCAATTTTAAATTGAGCTTTTTTATATACAGAATTGATTTTTAACCCAAAGCTATGAAATCCTTTATTTTCTCTTTTTCTTCTCTAACCACTTATGCAGAGTTCACCAGAATTTGTTTGTCATGGAAGACAGAGAGCTGGCTTTGGTTAAGAATCTTTCTTACAGACATGATCATCTACCAGGTAAAAAAAAAATACAGTGTAAACTAGGAAAAACAACACAATTGTGTTGCTCTTCCTTCTAGAGGTGGCTAGTTTGATTAGCAAGTTTGACTGCTTATAGTGTCTACTGATTTTATGCCTTAAAATATAACCCTTGTGGGGATGGAGCTACACTGTTTGTAACACAAGCTGGGTACCCTGCTTAGGATATTCCTGTCCCAATAGCTGTTGTTTGAGTCCAGCTAGTTTTGGCATATGGAAAAGACCTCTCTGCAGGCATTTTGACCAGTGGATATAAATTGCTCTCTCTCTCTCTGTGTCTCTGTGTCTCTCTCTCTCTGCATATATATATAGTGTTATGGAAGAAAAGTGCATTTTATTAGTCTGTCAGTGCATTATATTGGAACACAATTAGAGAGAAGAATTTTCAAAGAGCAAAAGATTTGAATATGTCTCAGTTAATATTTATCATTCTCCTCAAAAATTAGGCGGACTGTGCCTATTCCAATACCACCCACAGAAGAAAGCTTGTTCTTCATTTTTCCTCTGGGGGTCTTTTATTTTTGCCTGTACTTGTCACCTGAACAAGAGCTATTTCAAACTTTATTAGTCTAAATAAAGAAACTGTTAATTCAAGACTATGATTATTTGATTCAGTTACAAATATGATTTCGTAAACTGTTTTTTTAAAGCGGAATTCTGTTTATCTTGTCACTGCCCTGCAAATGATTGATCCACACTCCTGTACACAGCCCGTCACTGGAGAGTGGTAGGCTAGGTTAAAATTTTGAAGGCTTGTTACTTGGACACTCTGTTTTGAAAGCTTTCTGTAAGGGAATTTTTAGTTCTCTTTTTCTACCTGTTGTATACAGAAGACCCTAACAGTATTGGTTTTATATCCTTTTTTAAAGGGGCAGTACAAAAAAGCAATCAGCAGCCTCCATCACTTGGCAGCTCTTCAGGGCTCTCATTCTCCACAGCAAATTACAGGACAAGGATCTCTAGAAAATCAGAGAGCACTAATTCAGTTAGCATCATGCCACTTTGCCCTTGGAGAATATCGGGTATGTACAGCAGTCCACACACTGGTCCTTCATCATCTGGCCCTGTCTTCTTCCTTTGAATTTTCCTGCTTTCAAGAGGGTATCAAGTATAAACCAGGGTCTACTGAAAAATACGTGCTTCAGAGGAAGAATTACACTTCCTGCCATATTAGCTGACTATCTATTAGCAACTCTCTTTTACATATATATATAGTCTATTTGGTAGTTAAGATTTGAGAGTTTAGTTACAATTTTCCATAGCTACAAGTGTTTGAGTTGTCTGTAAATATAACCTTAAATTTGAATTCTTTAACTTTATTGAATCAGTTCTTAAAATTGAGGGGAAATTCTTAGATATAGGCTTCATATGGAAAGAAAAAGTAAAGAAACTTCTTTAATTGTCTTAGAAAATAGTTATCAACTAACAATGTAAGAGACTCTAGATCAATATTATCTGACCTGACCTCTGAACTTGCTTTACTTTTGCAATACATATTTTGTGTTTTTTAATATTACAGCCATGCATGGTGGTCTGAGGTCAGTCAGTGTCAGCACTGATAATAAAGTCAGTGTCTCTTAGGATCTAATATCATCCTACTGTTATTGGACAAGTGCTTTTGTCCCTTCTAGTTTAGTACTTTTTCACTGAAAATGTGATCATCTATCCCCAGACCTCCTACTGTCTCTAGGAAATAGCATTAAAAATTCATTGAATTTGTCATGCTGTCAAATTGCCATTTTCCTTTCTATTTTTACCATGAACAGAACAAGCTTTACAAAACTATTCTAAGAATACATTTGAAAACTTAATCCTTCAAAATAAAATAGGTTTTGATTGCAGTTTTTGATCTGACACCCTTGAAATGAAGAATGGCAATACATATTTTTTCACAATTAAAATTATATATGTAGGCTCTCAGAGATTGTTAAAGGACAGCTCAGTCTTTTTGCTTAGCCAAACTATGCTGTATATTAAGTCCATTCAAGTTTTAACAGAGAATTTTGCGATTTTATTTTTTTTTTTTTGTGGTGTCTGAAATTTTTAATAATTATTAACATACCTGAATCTTAAGAATTTTAAATTTAGCATTATCATGTCCCTTCTTTTTATAGCAAACATGTGAAAAAGTGCTTGACCTCATGTGCTATATTTTACTTCCAATACAAGAAGGAGGTAAAGTGCAAGAGGAGCAACCTAAAGTCAAGTCTAAATTCAGGAAAGGTATGGAGTTGCTACTATCCCTTCTTGGTTTTGTATTGTGGTTTTCATGATGGTACCTCTTAAAGTATATTGGTGATAAAGTCCTACAACAGGAAAAGAGAAATGAAGAAAAAAAAATTAAAGTTCAACTTTTGAATAATTCATAATTTACCTTCAAAGCTTTCTTCTCTACTTGAGATTGGCAATTGTAGATTTGTTCTGCTCCATTTCAATTTCTTTCAAACTTAGCTAATCGTGAGACTGCTAAAGAACTGTTCTGTTGCAGGGTCTGATTTGAAGCTTTGGCCATGTACCAGCAGAGCTATCATGCCTTACTGCCTTCATCTGTTGTTAGCTTGTTTCAAGGTAAGATAAGGTCGATTGGGGCTTCAAGTTCTTTCCTGTCTTTTTAAGGCCTGGTTTACGTATCTGGGTTCCTGAAGCTGCATGGCCTTATCCCACTGCTGTGACTAAGTGCGAAGGGCTGTGCCTCAAGTCCTTCTCACCTAAATGGGTTGGTGAACGATCTTTTTTTGGAGGGGGTAGTGGAGTGTTGATGGGGGACCGTTTGATCTCTCTAGTTTTGAGCAGAGCAGATAGAATTAATCTCAAAATTTTTGTCTCTATTCAGACTTCCCTTTATATAGGGCAGTGGAGAGAAATTGATATCTTAGCTGGAAATTTCCAACCTACTTTAGAAGTGTACTTCATTTTGCCTTAATACATAATTTTTAAAGAACTTCTGTATTTGCACAGATGAATCCCATATATTTATAAAAGCAGCATGTGTTTCCTGATTGTCTCAATGCCATTTTTTCCCTGAAGCTCAGAGCTTTCACGGACGGCAGAGATGACATGGCGCTGGGCCACGTAGTTGTTCTGCTTCAGCATGAGTGGCCAAGGGGTGAGAACTTGTTCCTGAAAGCCATCAACAAAATCTGCCAACAAGGAAACTTCCAGTATGAGAATTTTTTCAACTATGTCACAAGTATCCTTTCTCTAACCAAGAATGTCACATCTTGTGCTGTAGCATTGAAAAAGCTGTTAGTTTCAGTAGAAGCTCTTTCCCTGAATCATATTTTGTATTTATTTCCATACCATGAAAGCCTCTTACAAAAGGTCAAGCACACAACAGACTGTAAATATGCTTCCTGTCACCTGTTCTGGCACTTGAGAGTACTCTTAAGTACGTTGCCGTTGCACTTCGATTCAGAAAACCAACAGCATAACCTGCAATGCAGAAAAAGGAAGTAAAAACAATCAGGGAATTTGAAGAAATAAACTTCCTTTACCTCTGACTGTGGATATGAAGAAATGAAGAAAGAAAAGAAGTTACCTGATGTTTTTGCACTTTAAAAAGCCATTTCTCATAAATTTGTGGAGGATTAGGAATACATGCCTGTTATCTTTGTCGCTTTTAAGAATGAGGTACTTCAATAGCTGTTCAATTTGACTGTCCTTTCAACAATGTGGCTTCAGATGTGAGGGATAAGAATGAATGTTCTCTATCATTGTTTCCCTACTCAAATCTTTAACGTTTTCCTCAGATATTGATATGTTGGAGGAATTTGCTTATTTAAGAACACAGGAAGGAGGGAAAATTCATCTGGAATTGCTGCCAAATCAAGCAATGTTGATCAAGTAAGGATAAAAAAGCATTTACTGTTTTCTTTGGAAAAAAAAAAAGGGAGTATGTTCTGGTTGTCTTTGCTTTTACGTTATCTTCTGGATAGTTTGTCATGTCTTTGAGCTTAAATTTAAGGAGTTCAAATAAGGCCTTGAGTTTCTTTTTCTGACTCTCCTGCTGATCTGTGAATTCCTTTTGGGGGTTCTTCAACTTTAAACTTCTGCTTTTACAGAACTTTATTTCTGAGTGTGGCATTTGCTTTAGAATGATTCATAATGAAGTTATTACAGTAGTGCTCTTTCAACCAGACACTTGCACTTTACAGGAATTCTTTGAATAATTAGGCCTGAGTGCAAGGTGTTGTTACTAATTTGGCTGAACAGTAACACTGAACAGAAAGCACTATTCCTTGTAAACAAAGTTATGAAAGACCGCGGAATGATGAAAAACTTTGGTATGAAACATAAATTAAATTACACTCCAGCTACACTCTAATAACTTTCTGTTAGAACTAGCAGGTCATCTCTTGCCATGTACTGAACAATCTTATTCTAGTTAGCTTATTATGAGATGCTAAAGGAAATGAATAATTTGGATTAACTTCCTAGGTGTTCTTACTTGTTCAGTCTTGACTCAGAACTATCTGCTGCAGGGTTTTGGTGGCAGAGTGTTTTGGAATATCCTGGTTGTTTATGAGAATATGATATTTTGCTTCATAAGAGGGGGACTGCTTAAAGTTTGCTGAAATTCCACTTTGAGTCAATGTATTCTGGCTGTTCATTAACTAGAAATGGGCTGAAGTTTTCAAAATGGGAGCCTAACGTCGGACAACAGGATCCAAACTTGGATTAGTAAATAGATTTTCCGAAGTTCTAGGTAACCAACATAAAAATGAGATGCCAAGTGTAATTAAAGAAAAGTAGAAATTCAAATGCTTACTTATGTGACAGAGAATTTTCTCTTTTAAAGTCTAGATTTTCAAACTCTTACCCTTGCTATATCTCACTGCTTGTAACCCGCTGTATGAAAACAAGCATCAGGATATGCTGCACCACATATCATGTTAAGTAATAAGCTTTGTCAGCAAGAGGGCTTAGCACTGAAGACTCTGCCTGGTAACTTCTCACCTGCTCTCTTGATTTCTTTGCAATAGTTCGGCGCTGTTTCTCTCGACTCTGTTTGGATTGGCGTGGTAGCTGTTACTCTCTGTTCTGACCCCACCAGTCAGGAAGCAGGTAGCAAGAAGTTTCTAGCAAGACAAAATCTCTCTTTGACCTCCATTTGATCAGTGTTATGTTTCCTGAATGATGGAAATGCTTGTAGAAGGGCAGTCCATTTCTTTGTGCTTATTGAGCCAAAACAAATACCCTGTCCAGCTGGAAAAGCTGTGTATAGTGTCTTTTATGTGGGTCAGATGTGTAGGACTGGAAGCACTTAATCGGAGAGCTGGTGGAAGGGATAGTTCAGGGCGTAGGCCACTGATTGGAGATGACGTCTATCCCCTGGTACCGCAGATGTTTTTTTAGCTGGACTGGCTGCAAGGCCCAGGGGTGGTGTCACCCAACAGCATTGACCTCAGCAGTCCTGGTTAGCTCACAGCTTCCCCCAGCTGGGGTTTTCAATAAAGTGTGCCAGCATAGCCCTCTTTCCTGGGACATGGTTGGTAGGTAGGCTCAGTATCTGCAGACTGCTTACATCTTTCAAAACTATCACTAGTTCTGGTTGGATGAGCTGCTGCACCATGCTCCCAGGAATTAGCAGAGGCAGCTCAGATGCTATTCAGTCATTCTCAGAAAGACTCTGAGTTTGCCACCACAGACCAGACATTAAGCAGTTGTTCCTTTGTCTGATCTTTGCTCAGCATAAATGTAGCAATCCTGCATCTCAGGTGATGGAAAATGTATTTCAGATATTGTATGTCTTTTGCAGGGACCTTTTTTTTTTTTGATGACTTATAGGACATTTCTCCCCCGTTGAATTCCATATTCTTCTTCCAGTACTTTTTTCTAAGTACCTTGTACTTCATAGGAAATTATATTCATTTTTCTGAAACCAGCAAAGCAAACTGCAATGTGGTTTTCAAAAGCTGAAGTAAGATCTTGGTAGCTTGTAGACTTATAGTTGGGTTCTGCAAAATATATATACAGCTTGTATGCTTTCCCTTTGCTTGTATTCATCGTAGGAATAGGAAGGTCCATGGCTTTGGGTTTAACTGGTGATATAGCCAGCTCATTCTGTTTATAGTGTCAACAAGATTTGTTCAGTGACCTTTGAATTGAGCACCACTAAGTGCTTTTGAACTCCCTTCTAGACAAGCCAAATTTCATACTTTTACTGATTATACATGTCAGTAGTGGCAGTGTTAGCTGGTGAGGTTAAAGAGAAAAAGAACACTATGCAAGAAGTTGTTGCTTATTACCTTGCTTCTCTGTTTGATAAAACTTACTCTAATTAATCTAATAGTAGGCTATCAAAATGTATAAACTTGATCTGAAAGCTGAGTGTTCTGCCTCTACTCCATTCCCATCACATCTGTCCTTGGGGACCGAGAAGGAGAAGCTCAGTTGGTTTGAAGTGAAACGAAGTATCTTGAAAAAGTAATTTTTATTCTGATTGTGCAGATGGGTACATAAGTTCTCACTGCAGATCTTGCAAACAGTAGTGAAGACAAAGTTGCACAGAATCCCTTTTGCAAACATCTGCCACTCTGAGACCAATAACATCTTGCTGGTCCTTTGTATTATCTGTTCCCCGTGTCCATTTTTGCAAGTACTGGACTCATTCATGCCAAGAACTCTTGAAAAATTATCTCATTTTATTGAATAATTTTTGTGAATATTTTATTTCAGGTTATTGTAGCCATATTAGAGTGTTAAGTGTCCCATCTTCATTTGACTTTTATAAGCATAGCTCTCCATCCATATCTGTTAATAAATTATAGATATAATGAAAATGCCCATCTGTGAGATCTGAAGGTAAGCACCTAATTCAGTATTATAGCTATGTAAGTGTGAGTTTTGTCTCTCTGCTCCCTTCTTAGCATCTATGGGGGTGAATGATGCACTCAGTACTCAGGTGCCTAATAAGATTTAGGTGACATTTTGAAAGACTTAGGTTAAGAAACTAGACCTGTA
Source organism: Lepidothrix coronata (assembly GCF_001604755.1). Classification (NCBI taxonomy): domain Eukaryota; kingdom Metazoa; phylum Chordata; class Aves; order Passeriformes; family Pipridae; genus Lepidothrix; species Lepidothrix coronata. The sequence goes on along the minus strand of NW_016690193.1, from coordinate 1,639,841 downwards.
CGCTATATACCAAATTTCTCATTTCTCTTTTTCTTAAGTGGGACATTGGATTTGCTCTAGGTTGGACATGTTATATTGTTATAGATAACACATAAAGATAAGAACTTCAGGGAGGAGACAAACTGTCTTTCAGCTGAGACACCTTTTGGGGGTCAGTTCATGTGGCCCTGGTCATAAATAGGAGGTTGCTCTGAGCAGGCATTTGTGCTCTGACGTTGTGCCATCCTCTAACAGCCATTTTTTTATGCAGTTTGAATTTGTAAAGGTGAAAAAGGCCATCTGTGGGCTAATGAAAAGATACTTAGGCAACCTTTAACAAACACTGTCATGTACTCAACTTGGCCGATACCCACTGCGCATGCACTCGGCTTGGGCTCAGCAGCAAACCCCTTTACTCCAAGTTGTGATCTCTCCCAGATTGCTGACATGCTCTTGCCAGCTCTGGAGGGAAGCTCTGGTATCTGCAGTGCTCCTCTGATTAAATCTTTTCTGGCTGACATGCTTCCTAGAAGAGCTATGACAGTTCATCCTAGTACAACTGTGTATTGTTTTGCACCTGCTGCTGTCCTTTTCCCCCAGTGTAACTCCAAAAATATGTGTATGTATTTAGACCACAGTTGTAGAACAGCCTTGCAATGAAATCTGGGGATATTTGCATGTTTGATGCTGTTAGGGTCCTGCACCCCTTTGGCTGCACAGTGATCATATTGCTATGTGAGCTCACCCTAGTTTTTTTGTTGCTCCTTTTTCTGGAGAGTTGTTTTGCACCGGAGGGGGAGTTGGTGTGTGGGTGTTTGAATGCTGCTATTTGCTGTTTTTTAAAGGACTTCTAGCCCTCCCATGGGGTTACTGCAGCAGGAATTCATACCTGTGCTACAGCCCAGCATACAGACTGCTGACAGGTACCAAGTGGAAAAACCCCACTCATAGTGTGCTGTGTTTTGTCAACATGTTTTACTGCCCATGGTTTTCAGCAATTTGTTACTTAATATTTATCTTTTTTTTCCCTTCATTTGTGCCTACATTGCCTGGCAAACCATGTTGTTCTTTATAACATTTATTTTTCTTTTTCCCATAAGTTGCCAGTATCCGTGTCCTCTCAATTTAATAATCACTATTGAATTTAAACAATAATGTAGAAATACTCCAAAATTATATTGATGTTTGATCATATATTAGCAAGAGTATAGCCCTTCCTTCTCAAGATACTGGTTACTGGATCCATTTGTAGCTACTTTTCCTTATTTAGGTTGTTCTGAATTCTCTTTTCTGTTTTCCAGCTCTAACATGACACACATCTTCCAAAGTGCCGCTGGCCCGCTCAGTAGCTGTAGGTTGTGTATTCTGCTTTAGGTTGTAACTGACCATAGCACTTGGCTGCCAGCAACGTTTAAAACAGTAAGGACTGAAAACAGGGCTTATCCCATAACCTCTGAATATGCTGGAGTGTTTTCAGTGTGGTTTTGCTTCACTTAGCCTAGCTCACTAAGGAATTGCCAATAAGCTCCAGGCTAGTCTCCTCTTTGCCTTTTTCATGTGTTGCAGAAGTCTCCACTGTTTTGGCAGAGAAGTCTCTTCTCAAATGCCAGACTTGCTTATTTAAGTGGAAGTTGGGTGGTATAGTTGGTGAGAGTAATTCTGAGATTTTTCCCTTTCTCATTTCAGCATCTCTGGATTTGCATAGATGCCCTCACTCTTTATTTTTTATTTTCTTTTGTCTTTCAGAGTGCTTGCTGGGTTTGGACCAGCTCTTCCCTTCTTACCTATGACTCAGGACTTGTCTCAGCATTAGCATTATGCTTTTCTCTCTAAATTAGTTTATCCTTCTCCTTTACTAGTGTTAGGGCTCTCTTTCCAGGGCATATCTTTATTTCCCCTTCCCGAGTAGGGCTTGCAGGTAGATGTTAAAATGTCTTGATCTTACTTGTCCAGTTCTGGACCAGTGCTAGTGAAGCGTAGTGCTTTGGTGCTGCAGAACATTGTTTTAAGGACAAAATTTAGGTGTTGAGTGCTACAGGCCAGTGCGAGGACAAAGAGCTGTTCAGATGAACGGCCTTTAACAGGGCAATATCCCATGAGTTTCCCCAGCCAGCATTGCTTTAGCTTGCTCAATTTTGTTCTGTTTAAAAACAAGTCCTGAACTTCTGCTCAGAATAAATGTAATCCCGGCCTGGTGTCTAGAATCTCCATAAGAGCTGGCTTCTACTGATGCAGACTCACAGCCTGTCTTGATTTGGGTTTTATGAAATGTTCACTATGCCTTTCGTTAGTCAAAGCATTATCAGTGCCCCCAGGATTATATAGCTCCTTCCTGCACTTTGATACTGGTAGAAGAAGCCCTCTGCTCTTCATGGTGGCACCCTTCCTCCAGAGAAAGCAAGTTCATCTTGCCACTCTTCTTTCATCCCCAACCATTTAAAGAAGCGATTCCAAGGAAAAAGCAGCCTGGGCAGCAAAAGTAGAGGAAAAAAAAATATTCCTTTCCCAAGCAAGGAAAACTCTGTACTTGCTCAGTTGAGAGAATAGATTTTCCTGTTAGCCAAAAGAGCAACATTATTTCCTCCCCAACAGTCATAGTAAAAGCAGTGAGAACATAGACTTTTAATGGAACTTCTGTTAAACGAATTGTAAGCTACTAAACACATGATTTTTAAAAAATAGCATAGCACGGGCTATTTGACTCTCATTATTTGACTCTCGTTATATAAACTCAGATATGGACAATAAATATATAATAAGTGACATGCAGTACCCTTTAAATTACTGTAGTCCACTAAATAACGATTATTTTATTTTGTCTGTCTCTCTTTCCTTCATGGCTTAAGGCATCATACAGTTACCCGGGGTATAACTAAAGGAGTGAAGGAAGATTTCCGCCTGGCCATGGAGCGCCAGGTCTCGCGCTGTGGGGAAAATCTCATGGTGGTCTTGCATAGGTTCTGCATTAATGAGAAAATACTGCTGCTTCAAACTCTTGCTTGAATGGACTGGATCATGATGCCATTTCTTTTATGGAGAGAGAGGAAGGCTCTTAGTTGTATGAACAAGCAGCATGGCAGTGGAAAATCACTTGTTCAGAGAGTCAAAGAAGTTCCCTATGAGTTACAGGTTCTGCAGTACACAAACACTACTCAGAGTTTGTTTACTGCTTAGTTTTTTTATGTGAGTAGATCAAACTTTATAAATAAAACTTTTTTTAAGAAGTCTTCTGTAATATTCTATTTGTTTGTGGTTTTTTTCATAGCATAATACTAAGATGTCTGTCTTAGTTCTTTCCATCTTTATACATACACAGAGAACACAGCAAGGTATTTCAGGTTTTTTATTAGCACTAGTTTGGTTTTCAGATTCAGGTCCCTTAAGTAAATCCATGTAGAAAGAGGATTGCTTTGACTGAAATTGGGCAGTATCCAAGTGATTATACAAAGGCAATAGGAACTGGCCTTTCTGCACTCCTAGAGTGTAGCACATGAAACTCGGACTTCATCCATGCTAGAGGTATGTAACACAAAGGCCCAGAACATGCACAGATGGGCTGCAAACCTGTAGCAGCAGCCTGCTGATTAATAAGCCAACAGAAGAGATTTTAGGCAGCAGGCTTCAGCAGGATCCTAAACCTAAGGTTTTGGTCCAAGGCCAAATTGGAAGAATATAATGAAGCGTGATCAGCTGAGGGCACCGCTTGACACAGAGCTTTCCCAGACAGTAACTGCACCACCAACCCAAGTGCAGGGCTGAGGATGCTGCCAGTGCTCCTGAGTGGAGCCAACGGCCAAGTTAAATAAATGTGTGCCAGTAGCCAGAGGGGCACAGACATGTGACAGGTGCCAAGGATATATACAAACCCCAGACCACCTGAGTCAGGAGGTTCTGCGTCAGAGGCAAGGACTGTTACCACAGGCCCATTCTGATAACCCCTGAGTCACCACCCGGATCCCTTGCAGTTCCTTTCGTGAACACCATCAGGCTCTCTTAGGCTGCCCGACTGTATGTTCACTTTCTCTATGTGAAGGAGGGAAATCAGTAAAATATTTACAAAAGACAGGAAACAGAGAGCAACAGCAGACTAGTAAGGTTTTGCTAAATAGGAAAATACTGTCCCTTTAGTCACATAAAAGTCTTGGTGACGACTTCCATGGCATTGTAAACGTGAACTAGTATCCCTTTTTAGTTATACAGCCTAGCATGAGTGGCAGTATTCCATGATAATCCACCATATTTCAGGATAATCCACTTGCCTCATCAGAGTCTAGGCCTGCTACACTTTGACCATCTCTATCAGATTTTCCAGAATATCCTTCTCCTGTAAAGTAAATATGATATTAAGACCCAAAGAGTTGTCGCAGTGAGGTTTTGAGTCAGATGCTCTGCGTGGGATTGACTGTCTTGCATCTTCCACTTAAAAGGGAAATAGTTTTCAAACACTTCATGTCCAATGTAGACCAGGATTGAGTTCATTCCTGAAAGGAAGCACAGATCATACCATCTGAAAGAGCAGGTAAGTTTGCTTCAGAGCAAGCAGGCTTGCTTTTATAAGCGTGCCAGGCTTATAAAACAGAGTGGCAGGGAGACAACAACAGCTAATGTTACTTGCCCTAAAGATGCTACATATGTGCATTTTCAAATACAGTCTGAGGGTTCTCTTCCCCGAAACATTTATTGAAAAGAAATACAAACAACCTTTTTGCTAAATTGAAAACACAACCAAATCAGTATCCTGCAATTGTATTAATAAGGAGAATAATAAGTTATTGTCTTCAGGGAGGACGAGTGCCAACCTATCTGGTCAGATCTGTTGCCTTAACAAACAAATGCTGACTGCCCTTCAAAGCTCTGGGATTTCTGGTAGGAGGTACAATACCATGCTGTCACCCTACCCATTTTCCTGTCCAGATACCAGACACCAAAGCTGCTGAAAGGTCCCCTCTGGTGTGGGTTTGCATTCTGTACTCATTTTTGTTGTGTGCCCAGTGTGGTTAAAACCACAGTGGGATACTTTGGGAGACATGCTTATCTAAAATACAGAGACAGAACCTACACAGCTGCCCAGGGGATTTCATCTTCCACATCTTCAGAAGTGGTATTACTCTGTTGACAGGCCTTTGAGTTTCCCATTAAGTTACACAAGTCTTAGCAGTCCTTTCCAAAACCAATTATGAACAGCTGTGGTATTTTGCTTGGTACTAGGCAGCTGTTCACTGGGACCTTAACTCAAGACCAAACTGAGAACTGTCATTAGGCAATACCAACAGCAGCTTCCAGGCCTTGTTTAAACAATTGACTGTCCCTCTCTCCTAAATATCTGGTCTCAAGTATCCCAGTTCTATGCAAAGGTTCCACTCAAGTCAATCATTCTGGAATCCTTCAGGTTACTTCATCCTAAATCCCTACTCTTTTAAAGACAAGGGAAGCGTAGAAAGCAAAAGGATAGTATCAGTGCAGAAAGAATTGGAAGGAATATGTTTCCTGCTGTGATCTTAACTGACCTGGGTAGAAAAATGGAGCACCCGACCACAATTTCTTGACATCCACAAGGTAATATATCAGCAATAAGAGGATGAAAGCAAAGCAGCCTGTGGTTGTCACATACGATATTGACCTACAAACATTTTCAGTAGAAGGATTAATATTTAAAGAACTATGTGATACAGATCTCAATATACAAAAGGTAAAGTAGTACTTTAACATAAACATACTAAAAGTTGTATCTCTTTGCTTACCATAAGTTCTTGTTTATGGGAATAAACCCTTCTTCTTTAGAACATTTTGTCAAGATAGCAGAAATAATTCCCTGAAATAGAAAGTTGCTAAAGTTTATATAATCATTTCAACGTGTTTAACTAACTTTGCACTGCATTACAATGCCTGTCTGTAAAAGAGCTACATAACTATCAGACTTACCATTAATATGCTCCATATGACGAACCGACTCATAATTTGTTTGTGCTGGTCTTTGTAGAACAAAGTAATTTTTCCCGCCTTATAAAAGAATTAAAAAAAATAATGTCCATTAATGTAATTACATTTCAAGACCCAGCTATATTTGCCACCAGCTACCTGAGCAAAGACAGAGAACACTAATAGGATTTATATCAGCCAAGTGGCTGAAAGGCTCAGAATGAGGACTCTTTGCAAAGAATGGACACAGAAGGGGAAAATGCATAAATGCAACCCAATCAGCAATAGAGGTGCACCTTTTCTCCCTTCCCTACTATGTTAACACTGAGGAAGGGGAGAAGCAACTTTATTAGGTCAACACAATGTAACTTGAGCTCCATCTCCCTTAGCAAGGGTTGCATGAAGAACACTACAACCAGCCCCAACAGCTTCTCCACAGCGCCATGTCACACCCTGACCTGCTCAGAGCATGTGCTCCTTTTCATACACTATTAAGAGATGTGTCCTAATGACTCATTCCTCAGTGTCACACTTCTGTTCCAAGCTCTGCCCCATAGATATTCCCAACCAATTTGTACCCTGTGCTACATGTGGAAACATTCCTTTCCCAGCACAAGAGTTTCAGTTTGCTTCACAGCTGCTGCACAGTCAGAAAAGCCAGCAGTGACTAACTAGAACTGCATCAAAAAGCATCATGGTATTGCATTTCAAACACAGTGGCGAGCTGTGAGCTTTTGGTGTTGGTAACACCAATGTGGATCTCTGCCTCCCTCGAGTCAGGTAAGGTGAGCACACTCAGCACCTATGCGAGACAGCTAACACTGCACATCAAGCAGAAAATTAGCAATGAGGTACAAACACAGCTTCAATATTTAAAACACTTAAAATGGAGCTGTGAAATCTATGCATCTCTTGGCCTTATTTTGCAACATGCAGAGCTAGCCTACTCCCAGCATAAGCCCAATCTTAAAACAAACGAAGTTTCCAGGTGGATATTTTGAAAACTTCTTGTGTCCATCCCTTACAAAAACTAAGAAAAAGTCTAGGTGTATCTAATGCAAGTTACTGCCATGTTAGGTTCCACTTCTCTGACACTCACCTGAGGCTGTCATCCTGAAAGCATTGCTCTGGAAAATTTTTGTTAGAACCAGTCTCAGTCATAAGTAAAGAAACCCAGTTGCCTCCCCACTTCCAAGCTTCCTTCAAATCTTTCCATTATTGCATGCAGCCAGAAAGAAAAGAGGTACCTGCAGTCCCAAAAATGCCATAACAATGCTATTTATGGTCCCCAGGATCCCTTCAGGATCATATGGCATCGTTGTTTGGTAAGTCACCTTAGAGAGAAAACAGTTGTTACAGGGCACCTGAACAACCAATCTCCTTTCTCTTAAATCCCCTTGTATGTATCATTCCCAAGCCCCTCCTGACAGGTATGTTCAGTGCTTGCCTGTGGCTTCATACTACAAACCAAAAGCTACTTACACCTGAAGAGGGATGCTGATATATATGCTTTTCTCCAAGAAGCAAACGATCAATGTAACCAGCTGCTCCTCCAGTACAGTTGGGATACTTTCCAAAGTCTCCAATGCCCCCAGGACCAAGATAGCCCCTAGGACAGAGGCAGGCAGGTTATAGCACAAAGTGTTGGTATGCTCCATACTACTGGCCCAGCACACTAAATGCTCAATGTTTTCTCTGGCTAGAGGCACATGTTGATGGCATTGCAATGATCATATATTGCTGTACACAGACCTCAGGGAGATTTTAATCTTCTTCTTTAGATAGAAAGGAAGAATGACATCACCTTTGTAACACCTAGTACTTTAGTACCAAAGTAAAGAACGTTTTTTCACATGGTGAATGCTTCCTTTAACGCTGCTGGCCTAAAAGCTCTCCATTCCTTTGCCATGGGTAATAAAATGTACTTTCTACTCAGTAGAAGAAAAACTACCTGATGCCCCACAGAAAGTAGTCCAAGAGCACAGTCTTACCTAGGACAATCTGGCACAGGTAACAAGAAGGTCAGGCAGAGCCAAATCACTTCTAAAATCAGAATGAAAATCCACTGTGGCCAGTAGGGGAGAATATCCTGCAGAGCAGGATATGATGCTTCCTGCATGAGATGGAGGAAAGGGAGTATTAGCTGGCAAGTAAGAACCATGCCCTTGGGGACAACCTGTACTTCCTGGCAGGCAGTCCCCCAGATACAAGAGGGAGCTGCTGTCATTACAAAATTGGGTTCTACCAATAGACCTTTCATTTTCAAAAACGATTTCCAGACACTTAGTTACATGGGGAGGGTGGAGAGGATGGGAGAAACAAACCAAAACAAAAGCCCCTAATGTTTTTTAACTTGGAAAACGTCAAAAAGAATTTTGATTCATGAGTAGAACAAAAGCCTTTTGGGAAAACAGACTCTCAAAAGGCCAAAAAGCAGTATTACTTTCCCCTGCTGTGAAAAAACGCTGCCAAATTAGCTGGACAAAACACAGACCACAGGATTGAGCATAGAGATGCCTGTCCCTGGGCTCCCTTTGGCAACGGAAATTCATCAAAAGTGCCTTGGAATGCCTGCTTCTAAGCACCATCTGAATGGATTTGTGAAATCCTCAAATACAGCAAAGCTAGATGGAATAAAATGCAGACTGGGACACTGAAGGGTGCACGCTTCCCGAAATTTTTACCAGGTCAGACTGCACTACATATCAGGTAAGATGCTACATGTTTTCTTACCATTTCTCATGTTCTTTGTGCCCAAACAAGAGGAAAGGTTCCCAAACCTTACTCCAGTTTCAGTTGTCATCTCCCCACGTAACTCACCCAGGTCCCACTCTCAGCTCTTGTAAACAAAAGTTCAAGAGCAGCAACCACCAGGTATGTGAATCCCAGCCTCTGGAGCACCCCAGGAATACGCAGATTATCCCAGGACACTGGAAAACATGTAAGCAATGTGAAAGAGGAGTAAACACAGGCTCTTCGGTAAATATGAAAGCTACCCTTTCTCCAGGGAGAGCTGAGACACACTGCATCTGCAGGTAACAACGGACACCTCCACCCTGCCACCCCAACTTTCTGTAAATCATAATCCTGGGAAAGTCACTACTAAGATGATAGCAGTGATTGGCACAGAAGCCTGACAGAGAGAATTGCATCAGCGCAGAACTGAACAGCACTCTGCAGGATACCATCAAACTGCCCCCATACAGCTGATCAGTACAGCAAGGCTGACACAGTTTTTGCAACAGCCCAGCCAAGGAGGCAGGAACAGCAGTTGCAGAAATGCAAGAAAGGGAGCTAGTTCCACTCACGGGGTTTAAGGCAGTAATTGGGATTGACAACTATGATTCCCAGCAGGATTAGCAAAAAACTCCTCCAGAGGATCTTCCTGAGCACCTTCCACTTAGAACTTCCCCACCTCAGCATGGAGCTCAGTGACAACGCTATTGATGTCCCCATGATGAACACAAACCTGGAGAACAGAGCAGATGGAAAATGGAGCTGACTGATGTCTCATTACACTTGTGTGACAGCAAACACTAAAACTAACAAAGTTAGTTAATTGGCCCAACAAAATTTCACTGAGTGAAATTGGACAATTCTATTTCCTCTGTTCCCAGGCTACTGAGCTTGCACTATGGGACCCTTCCACCTTTTTCAGTGGTCAGTTGAGGCAGGGTTGTAATTGCATTCTGGTCTTCTTCCAGCAATTCATATGCTACCAAAAAATTCCATTACTCAAAATAAAATTAGCATCTTCAGAACAGTAAAACACAAGCTGCAAATCTATGATTCAGATTCAGAATTGACCCAGTCCTCCCCTCTAGATTAGGTTTACAGTCCAAGTCCAGCTCCCACCTCCAAAAGTAACCACAACCGGTGTAGAGAAGCATGTTAGGGGCAGATGGGATAACTGCTTCCCCATAAGATCATTGTCTGGTTATAGAAATATTAGCTTAATCCAAAATATACTTGGCTATCTGGACACCAATCCAGCTTTGAATCTTGCCAGACTGACCACCTTCAACACAGAAGCATGACAATGAACTTCTCAGGGACACTGCACTTCCACTGGCAGAATAATCCTGGGCCTCCCAATGACATTGTGTGTGGAAGGAAGGAGGATGGGGGGCAGCAAAACCACTTAGCTCTTCTACTTTCTACTGGTTCGTAAGGATTTTGAACCTGGAGGGGCAGATTCAAGACAAATTCACCCCTCCAAATACATTTCTACTTGGAGGCAAGGTGCACCCAATGTCCTGCTTGCAACCCTTAACATAAAGAATCACTTCATACAAGAAGTATTCTTCAGGAAAACTTACCATGGAAACACCAGATCAGCCACAGTTAATCCTACAGAGAAATACGAAGGAGCACATTATTTACCTTGAACCCTCCCTAAATTTTAACAATATTATTGTTGAGATTCTAGAGGAATTGCAGACTGCTTGCAATTACTTGATGTCCCCAAATCTAAAACATGTTACAAACAAAACTTATAAAGAGCTAATCATCTTGGTTCACTGCTTTTACAACTCTTCATGAAGAGGGTCAGAACTCATTGCTGTGCCTTGGAAAAGATTTCAGGAATGGGATCCTTGCTATTCTGCACTGGGGCACCACAACGCCCAACTCTTTCCCCATCAGCTTGTCAGTCAAGGCATTATGTTTTTACAGCACTGAGCAACATCAGCTTGACTGTGGTCATTAACACAGAAAAGTCGAAGATATGAACCTCTGTGACAAATGAAAAGGTTACACACAGACTGTGATGTGAAACCATCCCGTTGCTGTGTGATGAGCAGGACCATACACTGTCCATTAACCTGACAGGCCAGACACCCTCCAGAGGCAGACTGGCACAGCATGCCAGCCTTCAGCTGAACAACAGCTCACTGCAGCAGCTGCAATGCTAACCATACCTAGACACTGCTGCAGTTAAAACCCAGATTAACTGTCTCAATTGTACTTTACCATTCCAACTCTCATGTTTGAAGAACCAGTATTTTCCTCCTCCATAGTTAACAAACACCATAATTACAAGAGAGAGCCTAAAAAGACAAGAAAACACTAAGTATCGCATGCCAATGAAATACATATATATGAACACAACGTTACTGTTTACCCCCACTAAAACATTTCTAACTGTGAGATCTGGTTTATTTTATTTTTAAAGAAAGATTTCCAAGGTTTCCAACAAGGTTTCCAGCTTTACCAAGCAGGAAGTAGTGTTTCAAAGATCACGGGTGGCAGCGAACTGAAGTAAGCTCCTTCACGTAGCATTTTCACACTGAACACATGTTGTTCTTTTCCACCCTCTATCACAACTTTAATGTTTCTTCAAACTAGATCAACTGCAAAGTGTTTTGGAAAATCTGAAATTAAAACCTTGCTTAACTTCCAAGTAAAACAGACCACCTTGAACTGTCCATCTGCTATATATTTCCATACACTGTCAAGCCGCCATTGGAAAAACCTCATTCCCCTTGGAAGAGTTGCTTTTGAGCAAGATCTTATGCTCACCCTCGGAATGTGTCAAGGGAATGCAGCCGCTGCCGAGAGGCTGTGCTCCACGAATGCGGGGCAGGATCACAGTTAATGGAGTCTGTTGTGTTTGGGGATCCAAGCTCCTTTGGGAAAAAAACAGACACATGAAGAGCAAGTCAGCAGCTGCACCAGCTGCCTAGGGAACAGAGGTCAGCAAACTCCAAACTTTCACAAACTCTGTCTTTATTCTCCCTGTCTTCCTTTTGTTTCCTCACTTGCTACCAATAACCTCTTCCTGGCTCCACCATATTGCAATAATGATTGCAGATGCTCCATACTCCACATTTGACCAGGTAGAAACAACAGCTCAGTAAAAAGAGCCTGTGCTTGAGACTCATGAGAGTTGGGTCCAGTCCAAATCAGCCAAAGACTTGCCATCACTGTGAGTACTGCTTTACAACAGAGCTGAGCAAATCCAGTTGCTGGCCCTCAAAAAGGATCCATCCCATCCCGTCAGAACTTGTCTGACACCACAGTGAGACTGCTTTGAGAGCTAAACTAGCAGAAAATGAATCCTTTTAAATGCAGGAGTGGCTTCTTTGCAATTGAGTTTCCTAAGCTACTCTGATCAGTCTCAGTGACAGCATAAAGAAGCAGACCACTCTATCACGGCTATAGAGATGAAAAACTACAAGAATTGCTGCAGAGCTCTGCTTCCAAGTCTTTTTATTCTAGATGGGTTTGGACCAGGTTTGGCCTAGGTGTGAAGTCCAGACTGTGATGAACTATCTACATTCTAGTACAAAATGGGGTTCACACAGAAATGCCAGCTCTAGGGGTACCAGAGAAATTTAGGCTTCAGTTTTTTGCTAAAATTCCTGCTGTGTGGGAAGCAGACATGAAGGGTGTCATTTCTTCCCTTCCCTTACACTATGCCAGAAGGGGCCAGTATTTTCACCAACACGTTTGCTTCAAGGGAACTAAAGAGGGCACAAAGCTGTATGTTCAAAACTTGCAAGAGGTCTACAGGGAATCCACTAAACTTGCATGGAAACCCATTCTAAACACTCTTCATGACATAAAATTGCCTCTGACATCAAGAAAAGATTTGCTAAGGGGAACACACAAAAGGGGAAGATGATTAGTAACAAACAAGTCTCCGGATGTCCAAATAGTGTGTGTTTTCCTCAGAGATGAAAACACTACAGAATGCAAACTAAAGATAGTGTGGTCACTCACAGAATTAATCAGACGATCAGTTTCTCTGGGGTTCAGTTTCTTGTAAACCCAGTTTCTGACTGGATCAATTCTGAAAATTAGTAACAGTTTAAAACACGAAACAAAACAAGAAGTACTTTATAGTCAATTTCATTTCAATAGCAACTATTTAGCAGCATAAACCAAAAGTTGGGACAGTCCCTATTTCTGTTTTTACAGCTCACACAGGTACTGACATTCAGCCAGTACCTAGGATCTCAATTAAGTCCAGCTGTGTAATTACACTGACAAGCTCAGGCTTGGGGGTTTTATTCTTGAGTTGCTTACAGGCAAGGATGACTCATGCCATGAAGTACACAAGGTGGAAGGTTGCATATGCTACACACATTTAGGTCCCACTGACTTTGCTTACTGATTCCAGGCTAGAGCCAGGAACAAGTCATAGGAGGGTGAGGCAGAGTGGGCATGAGCTTACAGTGGACATCAGCTGCTCTGCAGTAACTGCTCTGCTCACAAGCTAACAAGGCTGCAAGATATCCCTCAAGCAAAATCACATTGCTGTGCATTTATTATTGCACAGACAGCTACTACAGCATAACTTGCACATGGCAACCTGATAATAGGATCTGATGATCTGCAAGCAGGGCTACAAGTGGGACTCTGAAGCATTACCACACTCTCGCGTGTTTTTAAACTGGTGGCCCCACTTCACATGCGAGGAGGAATTTCTGTTCACTTACTTCATAAAAAGGCGCCCAACAATCAGGACAGCAAGGATCCCCATGTAAACCAGGAAAGCAAAGAGAATAGCTACACAGAAAGAGAAGAACACAACTCTTTAAATGATCTAACAAAATCGTTCCGCAACTTGGGCTTGGCCAAGCATGACACAAACATGACAAAAATCCCAACCCACCAATCATCACACCACCTTCTCCATGCAATACACATCCCCAGCCCGAGTTCCGGAGGGAAAAAACCTCACAACAAACCCCCAGAACAACCCAAAACAAAAGCAGGCTAGTTTCAAAGTGCAGCTCAGGGACTACACATGTTGGCATAAAAAAGGCAAAAATAGAACTGCATTGCATCACAAGGCAATAGTGAGAGAAGAGCTGATGTGCTATATATTCTGAAGAATAAAAATAGAGATTTTGAAACAGCCTCAACATGGAGGAGACAGGGGAGTGGACAATACACCAAGTTTGCAAGCGTGGAGAATTTTTCTTTACAGCTGGGAAACTGGAAAGACTGGAAAATAATGCAATGTAAAGGAAAATAATGGAAGAGACGTAGTCAAGAGTTTGAAACAGTCCTGGAAAAGAGATGAACAAAAAAAGAAAAACGTCAGGTTTAAAATTAAAACCGCAACAACAAACAAAAATCCAAACACTGTGGGAATTGTTTCCAATTTTTTGAGAAGCAAGACAGAGGGAAGAAGAGGGAGGATTCTGTGTACATACATAAACATGCAGGGAAACAAACTAGCTATGACAGTATCTCCCTCTGGACACATACCCACTGATTTTTTTTGACTAATCCCTGCAGCAAAAAGGTTGTGGGCATACCATATATCACATGAAGATATATGGCCTGATCCTGGTCAGGGCATCAAGATGGGTGTATAACATAAGGAAGCGAGATGTTGAGAAAGAAGAGAGGCGAGCCCATGACAACTCTTCAGCACAGCATGAGTGGCTGCACAGGCTTCTTAGGAAGGTGGTTCTTCTGGGAGACATGCAAGTTGTAGAATTAAAGAGAAAAATAGAGCATTACATACGGAGGTAGCTGTTGATAGGGCCTTCATTGATGATTAGGTCACAAGAAACAGTTTCCGTGTTCACAGTTAGGGCCTTTACCACAAGGGAATAGTTGCCAAACTCTCCAAAATGATACTGAATCCTGTGAAGGATAAAAAAAATGAAACTTGCTGAGCCGCCACCACTACTTGCAGGTACCACAGCAGCATTTAGGGGGGCTGTAAGCCCAAATGCTTTAGGACAGGCAAGACAAAAACTTGGACTAACAGCATGATCTAGCAAGGACCTTGTCTTTGCCAAGCATTACCCTCCCATAGCCCAACACCAATTCTTTACCACACATGCACTGCCATCATTAGTCTTCTTGAACTACAGACTCCCTGCAAGAGAAACCAGGTGCTTGCACATGCTGCCTCAGTGAACACCATTCTGGCTCCTGCTTGCACCTATGTGCTTTCAGCACAATTACAATGTATGCCGCAGTTCCAGCAGTGGGGCGGAAGACTGAACTCTAGGTCTAAACAGTCGGGACAAAGGGTGTGTGAGCAGTCACATGTCTCCAAGGAAAAAAAAATACAAAATATAGGGTAGAGTTATTCATGTATTCCCTGGGGCTGGGCCACGTACTTGCAAAGCTCTCTGTCACCCACAGAGCTGTTGAGCATCAGGGTGAGTGGATGCTGGGTATCAACCATTACCGACGCCGTGCCTGGTTTTTTCAGGCTCCCGTTGCTTGGTGGGACAAACGCCAGGAACTGATACAAGCACTGTGGAAGAAGAGGGTGAAGGGAGCTCATTAGTGCCAAAGGAGAGTGAAAGGGGGTCCTGCCTCGCATAGCGGCAAAAACAAGGGAAGCTGTCACGGGGCTAGAGCAGCTGATGCTGCGGGAATTCTTCGCGTCCTGCTCGCAGGTAAAACCAGAGCGAAGCAACCTGACGAAGCCACGGGGAGACGCCAGAGAAGCCGAGCAGCCTCGCCTAGGGCCGGGCTGTCAGAAGCGGTGGCCGGGGGGTGACCCACGCCCGGCACAGCCCCTCACCTGGTGGCAGGAGCCGGAGCGGGCGGCGAGGCGCAGGCCCGGAGCGGGCAGCTCGTTGCGGACGAGCAGCAGAGCCTGGTCTATCCGCCCCGGCGGCCGCCGCTCCGCCACCGCCGCCGCCGCCGCCCCGGCGCGGGGCCCGGGCGCGCTGCCCTCGGGCGACCCGTGTCCGGGCGGCTCCGTGAGGGCCGGCGCCATGAGCAGCGCGCCCAGCGCCGCCGCCACCGCGGCCGCCAGCCCCGCCGCCGCCGCCATCGCGCTGCGCTCCGCCCCGGGGCGGCGCCGCCACCGCCCCGCACGGCCGCGCTTCTCCGTGCTTTCCGGGGTCAAGCGTCCCCACCCGGGGCGGCCGGCGGCTTGGGCCCGCCCGCTTGGAAAATCAGGAGGATGGACAGAGGGGCAAGCGTCGAGCTCGAAGCCGCCTTTAGCACGTCCCGCCGCCACGCGTGGCCTCTCTTCGCAGGCTGCAGGCTCGGGGCGGAGGTGTCTGCGGGGCGGCTGGGCTGCCGGCGCTGAGAAAGCTCCACAGGCGTCCATCCCCGGGCTGGGAAGAGGGTCCTGCTTAGCCTCCGTCGTTCACGGAGAATGCAGAGGGCAAGGCCATGGAAAAGAAACCGCACTTCGTTAGGAGAGAGTTTCTTCCCAGAGAGGTGTCGTCCATCTCGCTGGCGTTACTTCTTGTGGCCGTCCTGCTCCTTAATGTCCTTCTCTACCTCTACCTCAACAAGTTTTACAACTCTTTGGGACACACTGAAACGGACCCCAGCCTCTGCCCTTTTGGGCACTTCAAGCTGGGATCGGTGAAAAATTGTTCCCCGTGGCTTTCCTGCGAGGCTATAAATAGGGAAGTCAGGAAACTCAAATGTGTTGGTGAAGGTGCTGTGAAAAAGGTGAGTTTGGTTTTCCTTTCTTCTCTCCTAGATAATGGGCTTTCACAGTTTGCTGGCTAATTAGTGCCCATACTGCTGTTATGACTATCCCCACAGCAGCTAATTACTGTAGACATCCAGGAGCATATGGCTACTGATAAGGTGAACTGAACAGGTAGGAGAGCATGACCTGGGCCACCTCTCTGATACCAAATGACTTCCAGTTACATGAGCAAAATCAAAGAAATCAGTGAAGTGCTTGTGGAGCATGGTACAATCATGGCAGAGTAAGACTGTCTGTTTGGGTGATATGAAATAACTCACCTGCATTACCCATTTCAAAGAAAACTTAGGAAATCGTGATGTAATTATGACATCGGTAAGGGCTTGCTGTGACAGGTACATGGCCCTACCTAAGGCTGACTGTGCCTGGTAACTGCAATTTGCAGTTGTGACTAAACATCATAGTCAGAGGTCAGCAGCAGCTGGTAGCAGTTCATAGAAGGCTCTCCATGTGTCTTACGTGTCTCTTGTGTGTTCTCAGGTCTTTCTTTCTGAGTGGAAGGAAAACAAAGTGGTCCTTTCGCAGCTCACCAACTCAGAGCTGAAGGAGGACTTTCTCCATGGACTGAAGATGCTGAAAGCACTGCAGAGCAAGCACGTTGTCCGGCTGCTTGGCTACTGTGAGCAGCAGTTCACAATCCTCACCGAGTACCATCCTCTTGGCTCCCTGAGGGGTCTGAATGAAACTCTACACATTCCCAAATACAAGAGCATGAACACCTGGCATCACAGGTTGATGCTTGCTATAGACTATGTGAGTGTCATTCGTTACCTGCACAGCAGCCCTCTGGGCACCTTAGTGATGTGCGACTCGAATGACCTGGACAAGGTCCTCTCTCAGTATCTCCTGACAAGTGACTTTCACATCCTAGTGAATGATTTGGATGCTTTGCCTCTTGTGAACAGGAGTGCTGGCAGACTGGTGAAGTGCGGTCATCGGGAGCTCCAGGGTGAGTTTGTAGCTCCTGAGCAGCGTTGGCCCTATGGAGAAGATGTGCCATTCAAAGATAACCTCATGCCTCCTTATGATGAGAAAACAGACATCTGGAAAATCCCAGATGTCTCCAACTTTTTGTTGGGCCATGTTGAAGGAAGTGACATTGTACGACTGCATTTGTTTGACATCCATGCAGCATGTAAGAAGAAGGACCCGGTGGAACGACCTTCTGCCCGAGAGGTCTTAGACACCTACAGGAAAGTTTTAACTCTGCTTATTCGGGAGGCAGCCATGCCTGGTACTAGGGAAATGCTATAGTGAATCATGAGGCAAACAACATACTGAAGTTGATGTCCTTCCTATTTATGTAGCTTATCTGAAGGGCGAAGCCTCTCTGCCCAGAACTGAGAAGAAAAGAACAACTGAACTCGTACCTTTTGATTAAAGAAAAATAAATCTACCCAATCCTAGAGCTCTGCAAGCTTCCCATTGGTATGTTTAATCTATTATTGGAAGAGGAGGAGAGAGAGAAATTAAATTGTGTGGGTGCAGGGGAAATTTGTTCCTTAAGAAATAATAAGTACTCTTTTGCAACATTTACACAAAAAATATCTTGAAAAATAATAAAAAAAAAATTAGTCCACCTCAACTGGTTGGCAGAGGATGGGGGAGCAGAGACCATGGCATGCCCCCCACAAGCTTTGTGCTAATTCCTGTGGCTTTGGCCCGTTTGTATCCACGAAGCCCTCATCCACTTTCCCATGGAGTAAAAACAGTGGTCAGTCAGAAAGGAGTATCCCAGTTCACTTCAGATTTTGGTAAGCCTCAGTGCCAGAGCCCCAGTGGCAGTCTCTCCATGCTGGATAGGGAATAGGTTGTTTTTGGAGCCATATGGCCATTGCTCTGTTGTCCCTGTATCCCACACCAGCAAGCATGTGGCTACTTTTGTAAGCAAGCAGATGATGCAGATCCTGAAGAGTCTGCTTACAGACCTATGCTCTTGGTTTTCAAGCCTTTGTCCCTTGGTATTCTCAGATGGGCTCTTTAGAGATGAAGCTGTAAAACAGGAGTCTCTTGCTCTTTTTTAATCCACAGAAGTCCTGAACACTTTGGAAGAGAGCTGAAGTGTATCTTTTTTTCATTCACTTGTCCTTGCTGAGTGTCATCGTGACTCAATGGAAGGGAGGAGAACAAGGAACTGAAAGAGAATGTGACTTCCTTCCATAGTAATGAGCATTAAACACAAGGTTTGGAAAAGAAAAGCCCTGTATTCAGGCATACAACTCTATTTGGTGTGAATTCAAAGAGCACTGAGCATAAAAAAAGACTGCTAAAAAGCAGCCTTGTTTGATGTGTTAGGAAAAGGCTTGTGGTACCTACATAGGTGTTACAGCCTGGTACCAACAGCTGGAGAGGAAGAATAATGATGCCTTAATCCAGCAGTAGGCTCAGTTTGATGGGACTGGGGTCTGGGATGTAATTGTCCTCTTGGTGAAAAAACAGGAATAGTGTGATTCAGAAATGTGGACTCTACCTTTGCACACATGAGGAATTCCTGTGCTGTGGATGAGGTCTTTTAAGGATCTAAGGGCCTGAGACCACTTGCGTGTTTTAACTTGTAAGCAGAGAAGTACATGGTCCTTTCTGCTGAAGACTTTGGTTCTATTTTTTACTGTGCTGCTGTTTCTCTTCACCTAAACAAGCTGTGTTATGACTGCACTGAGAACATGCAGTCAGTTCACATATATAATGTTCAAATCCTGGTACCAAAATATTACTATAAATGGGAAAACTTTCCTGCAAATTAGTAAATTTGTACCTGATATCATACAATGCCATCGGGAGCCCTTTAAAGGCTGCTGATTATGGCTTCTCCTCTGGACAGTCTGTTTCCTTGAATTAGCTGACTTTTGCCCTTTTTCACTTGTGCAGTCTTTCCTTGCAGCTTTCCTGCTCAGGTTGTCAGGAGGCAAATCTCAGAAGACAGCGTCTCCAAAAGAGAGTAGCGATTTTGGATGCTTCGTGTTTGTTTTGAACTTCAACTCAAAACACCTAAAAGAAGTCTGGGGAAAAAGAATGCTCTGTCTGTTGTAAATGCATCATCCAGCCCATGAACTCTTGAGTTGTAACTATTAAGGCTAGAGTTCTACAGTTCCAGCATGAATCCAGGATGTGCAACAGCTGGAAGAGTGTCCTGTTACAGCTCCTCAAAGCCAGGGACCAAGCTTTGAAGGGCCAAGGGTCAAATCTTTTGCATGTTCCACCCACAATAACTTGTTACCTTTTGTTAGCTGTCATGTACACTTGAAAGGAAAATCAGCATCTGATGACTGTGAATAAACATCCCATTTGTTTGTTTATGAGAGTAGCAAGGACAGACAAGAAGAACCTGCCAAGCTTCTTATGCTAGTCTCTCTCAGTTAAGACAAGCTTTTGTCAGGATTCTTTCTCTGTTGTGTACACTTGCACCTTGCAAACAGCCATATTATTTTCACAGAGTGAAAAAAATGAGGACAGATTCTGCTGCTGAATAATCATCTTGCAGTGGAGATGACTCTCTCTGTTCCTGGATGAAATAATTACAAATGTTTTAAGAAAACATGTCTCCCTAAACATTCCCCCTGAGCAGTGGGTTCTCCACATGTCTCTTACCCATTCCCTCTCCTGTGTGTTGTCCAGCATTGTATTTCATCCGGAATAAATTACATTTGTTCTGAATACAGCATTATGGAGCTGCAAAGTTTCTTTTTTTGGATGTTGGTTCTGTCTATGAGGAAACACTAGATGGCAGCATAAAGGTCAGTTTAGCTTTAGTTATTAGCAGTTGCAGCCTCTCATGCCCAAACATAGCCAGAATCTGCCCTTGAAGCCAGTATTTTCCTAGCAAACTTCCATAAAGATCTCATTGGGTTTGCATTAGTGAGTTTAAAGTAGCAAGACAGATAGACATAAGGGGTGTTATAAGAGCCACACCTGCCAGTTGAAGGGGCTACCACCTCTAACTTGCTCATGGTATTTGTGTACTGTTTGCATGTCACCTCCTTCCAGTCTTTCAGTAAAATCACACATTTGTACCTTATGCATCTTTCTGTCCTTCCCTGCTAATCCCTTTTGCAATCTCAAGACTGCATGAATCCAGTCCTTCCCACAGTTCCAGCTTCTTTTCCCTTAAAGGGAAGAGACAAGGCCTCATGGAGAGGGGAGAAGGCAGGACGGCCCTGCGTGCTGTTGTCTCCCCTCTTTTCAATTCTCTTTTCTGGGCATTCCAGTTTTTACCACCAATGACAGCCTTTGATAAATATTTAGGGACTTTACTGCCTCAGTGCAAGCAGCTCTTGTATGTCTAGTGGAAAACATCAAAAGAGGAAGGGCAGGAAGAGGCCTGTTCACAGCTGGAAGCCTGCAAGCCCTTCTCTCCTCATCCACTCCCCAGCCAGCTCTAGACCAGTGTATATGACCTCCCCTGCTAAGACCACTGCCACAGCTCTGCCTAACCTCAACAACAGCTGATGGCTTTTATCTCAGGCTCAGATCAAGGGTCCCACATTCCCTGTTCTTCCCACAAAAGATACTTCTCTGGGGATGGTTATTGCCATATTTCCTTTTGTATCCCCGTTTTTCCATCCCAAAAGTCCAGTCAAAGAAGCTGCACAAGGATGCAAAAGGAGAAGGACAGCTACTGGTGCTTATCTCCTTCAGAAAACTCCAGAGGAGGTTCCCCAAACCACCCGAGGTGATCAGTGTGGAGGTAAATATGATCCCAGTCATTCCAGGTCTTTGGTTTGCTGTCATCACCAAGATAAAGGCCCTGGGTCTGGCCCCTCTCCAGGGACAGGACAATCCTTTTGCTGAGGTCAGTGCCTGTAACCACCTTGCCCTTCCCTTTTGGGCAATGCCTCCTCTGCCATCCCTGCAGCAATCCCACAGCATATCCTACCCACACTCACCCAACTAGCTACTAGACAACGAATCAAAGCAGAAACCACCTCCCAGACTCAAGAAGTAGCACCTGGTTCCTGGACTGAACTTTCCTGGGACACTGCTGTGCCAGCAGTAGAGGAGACAGAGAGACCTAGGGCATGCTAGCTGAGCCTGCTGACAGGCTGGCTGCTGGTGCCAACTGTGTCAGGGCACCTGGATCCACTGCTGGTATGGTATGCTCTATTCTTGGTCCAGTGGTGTTGCCAGAAGAAAATTCCCAGTGGATTTACCAGTAAAGTTTAGCCTTTACCAGGTAGGTTACAGCTTACAGAATAGAAACCACCTGTCTTAGAGCAGAGTCCCACGTTCAGTTCAAACCCACTGGTCCTGTCTCTTTCTTTTCAGAGTCATCCAAAGAACAGCACTCTCAAGGTTATTCTGTTTCCCTTTCCAAACCACCTGCTGGCTGCATGCTTCTAGGTGGGTCAAGTCTGATGTAGTATTTCCCATTTTGTGCAGTGGGTTTCAGACTACGTCCTAAAAGCACTTCTATAACACTGAATCTTGTAAAGGTGAGCAGCCTACATGGCAACTCCTCTGTATGTTCGACACTGTCAAAGGTAAAGAGTAGTGCATGAATATCCACACCAGCTGCTATATGGGTCAGGGTAAATGCTGAGAAAATAAAATGGACACAATGTATTTAATTGAACATTTGTTTGATTTTTTTGAAGGATACTTTGAAAATCTTTGTTACTCTGCATTTAATAGAGTGATAACTTTTAAATGTAGCAGAAGTTTATACTGCCACACAAACTTTTTGAAATTCTGTCACAAGCTCTAAAATAATATTTTCCTTTGGTGCCACATAAACAAAACATCAGATCATTATCTCTGTGAAACAGAGGCAGTGCTGTTTGCCAAATATAATTTGTGAGCTATTTGGCAGAATTTGCAACTGTAAACTGATTCTATCATTATGACTGTAATGTCTTACCAACAGTCAAGAGACCCTGGGAACAAGAAAAAAGTGGTTCTCAAGTTCTTCTAGCATGATATAATGTGTATTTTGTAGAGTCCAACCAAATAAATTATATGCTAGATGTGCTTTTAAAAAAGAAAAAGGATTGTGTGGGTTTTTTTAAATTGAGGTACTGTATATTTGAGATGACCACATGATTTCCAATAATTGTCAGTCTCTGTTCAGAAGTCTATAATCCAGTATTTATCAGGATTAAATGATGAATATATTTACATTAGAGTGATATTTATGTCTCAGCAATTTCTGATTCTGTTTAGCTCTGGGTAACTCAAAATCCATTAAAAATTATATATTTATATATAGACACACAAACAGATTCTTTGGCCACAATTTTCAAAAGACCAAGCTTACTGTTCCAGCGTTCACATTTTGGATATGAAGTAACTGGATTTTCATAACTGGTAACATTCAGTAGCTTTCAGTCAAATTTAAAGTAGTTGCTGGATGCTAACGACTTTTGGAAAGCAAATTCTTTCCCTGAAGAGCTGGAAGACCCTTTTCAGCAATTCTCTTGATAAATCTATGAGACCAAAGTAGGTACTTTTATCAAGTGCACTCTGTATTTCTTTGTGGAATGAACAAAGTTCCCACTTTTGTAAAAGTTGTGAGTTTTATGTGTTTTTCTCTCCAAAAGCTTGTTCCTGAGGTAGAGGGGTGGGAGGGGCAGGGTCTAACTCATCTGAAAATCCCCAAGATTATTTGTCTGTAATGATGAAAATCTAGCAACTGAGCTTGGGGCTCCATTAAGTAAGTTTATCTTATGCCAATGCCATATATTATTATTATATATTATTAGTCTGGTGCCTATATGCTTTGGTCACAGGCTAGGATCCTGGAGGTCAGATGCTATAAAAGCACAGCACAAAATGACAGTCCTTTCCCTACAAGCAGCTTTAGTATAAGAAAATATAAAACAACTGATGTCTTCATGCATTAACAGCATACACAAGAATTGGTTATCCCTTCCCATACCATCCAAGCTACAAATAAATATGCTACATAATCTACACAGACAGGTCACACCATTTCTTGTACAGATAATGACAATTTCAAGGCCTGACTCTGCTCTGACCAAGTTCAACAGCAGCTTGCATTCCCATTTCTGAACGTGCTTTAGGAGTCTAAGATTGAAACAAAAGCCCAGGCTATAAGAGGAAATAACAGTGTACTAGGACAAGATAACATATAGGCTTAAGAGTCAACCAACTTTGCTATTTGAACCAAATTCCTCAAGGATGTCATGCAGAAGGCCTGCACCCCCAGAACTCCTATTTCTACAGGCCAGTAAATGGAAGATCACCTCTTTTCCTCAGGTTTGCAAGGCTGACACACAGTGCAGTACCAGATGTGCTCCTCAGTCTAATCCTATCCTACCCCCTGATTCACGTTTGCTAAATTCAGAGGAGTATGTGGGAGAAGAAACTCTTTCTCTGCCTGTCTTCTAGGCTGGGGGCGGGTGGATTATCTGAGACTTAAATCAGGCATTTCATTAAATCAAATGAACCAGGCACTTGCTGAGTGAGGTGAAGTCTGGTTTTGTGTGCTAGAGGCTGTAGAGAAAATCCCAGGACCTGAAGTCATGCTTTATGGATGCAGGCCTTGGTTTCCTCTGGATGGGAAGCTGCGTGGAGAGTCTTGAGGCATTCCAGCCCCTTCCTGAGTTGTCCAGAGCAACCTGTAGGGTTAATAAAAAAAGTGCTTTTAGTTACAGCTTAAATACAGCTTCTCTACACTTCATCCAAGGGAACCTGATCTCAACTGAGGTCTAGAGATAGTAATGAAATATAAAGACCCCCCAAGTTACTTATGTTTGTTCTTTCCACTTTTCTTCCAAAGATGTGTAATACTTTCTTGTCCAGCCTGTTAGCAAAAAAGTTCAACAAACCAAAAAAGCAAACAAAAAGCCTCAATTTCACAAGAAACTGTTTAAGATCCCTGTGAAACCATGCTTAATTAACTGTCTTTTGTCATGTTGCATAAGTGTCTTTTTTTCTCTCTCTCTTAGTGGTTTCCACAGTTCTGTGCATGGGTGCCATCCCAACTTAATGACCTAGAATTATGTCTAATTGCTGGTCTATCCTTCTTTCCCACATCATGTGTGGCAAGGAACTTTTCTCATGACAACAGTGCCTTAGGTTTTTATTTTTTATTTTGTCATTTTCACTCATATCCTTTTATGTCCTGATCTGGGGCCTCTTAAAATGAATTTGTTTCATACATGAAAAGAGAAAGACTTGGCACATCTTACACTGAGAACACAGCTCCCCCAAAAAGTTTCCCCAGGTTAGACATCTGTCAAGCAAGTGCCTTCCAAGCGAGGTGTCTTGACTCCTTCCACACAGTAAGGGGTCAGGGCATTTCCTGGACACAGGAGGTGTAATTCTGAATGTTTGACATAGGTTAGATAAATCATGCACTAAAAAAATACTTGTTTTTTTTTTCCCCTTATTTTCATGTAAAGCATGAAGACGAATAACTGCAACACAAGCACATATCCCAAATATGCATAAAGCAAATGGAGATGAACCATTTCCCTAGTGTCTACTATCTGAAGGAAGATATGATAAAAGGAAGTATCAGGGCAGAGGTGGATAGAAAGAAGGGGAAGGGTATAGAGAACAGCATACCTAACCTCTCATGTAGTTCAAGTATGCCGCCTCAGTGAGTAGGGGAGGAAAAAAGTTTTTGTGTATGTGTGTGTTAGAACCAGCCTAGTTTACCTGCATCTCATTGAGCAGTTCAGGCAACTTTTCAAGGTTCTAAACTGAAATGCTTGCTCTGCCAAAGCATTATCCTAGAATTGTGCTTTTTGGCATCAGGAGCATATGGAGCATAGGAGTAAGCTATGTTGCTCCAGCATCTGAACATCCAGCAACTCCCACTTTGGCGTAGGGAAAGAAAAAAAAAAGGCAAGACCTTTCAGAAAGCCCTGTTTCTATTTTGACAACCTAAACTGTCAAATTCAGTTCCTATGTGAAAAGCAAGAGCTTGTGACAATCTGAACCTCTTTTTCTCTCGACAGCACGCACTGCAGAACTACATCCCACCATTCCACTGCCACTGCATGAGCTCCAGCCCAGGCAGGTGACTCCATGCCTGTGAGGCTCCCAGAGCTGCTGAATTCACAGTTCTCGCTCCCCAACCCATCTGCTCCTTTATCCTCAAACACTGGCACCACAAAGGAGAAAGGACTTCTTATATCCCCTGTGCCCATATCCCTGGGAGAGAAGCAGACCCCTCTGTGTGTCCTATCCCCAAGGGTCCAGTAGCTGGGGGGGAAACGAAAGTTTGGGGAAGTGCCCCAGGGCCTCACAGACGGTATAGAAAAATTGGATTCTTTACCCAGTGTGCAACAAACAGATGATTACACACTCGAGAGAGACATTGATTATTCTCTCTACAACTACCTGAAAGGAGATTGTAGCTGGTTGGCCTCTTCTCCCGGGCAACCAGCAATAGGATGAGAGGACATAGTCTCAAGTTGCACCAGGGGAGGTTTAGGTTGGATATTAGGAGGAATTTCTTCACAGAAAAGGGTGATCAGACATTGGAATGGGCTGCCCACGGAGGTGGTGAGGTGGTGGAATCCCTGTCCCTGGAGATGTTTAAGGAAAGACTGGACGTCTTAGTGACATGGTCTAGTTGACATGGTGGTGTTCAGTCATAGGTTGGACTCGATGATTTCAGAGATCTTTTCCAACCTAATTTATTCTGAGATTCTGTGATTTATTTCAGAGTCACACAAGCCCAGGTGCTTGGTGGTATCCCACGAATCAGGCACGCCAACTACCAAAACTTTTTACTGTTCATACAATTTTAGCAAACAGAGGCATTGATGTTCACCGGCTGCCAGTTACACAGTTAATGATTAGCATTAATTAGTATTAATTAGCATCGACGGCGCCCCTCGGGGCCCCCCGCGATGGTGCCTCACACCGCCCTGACGTCACTTCCCGGGGCGGCCGCAGGGCCGCCCCTGCCGGCCGCGCTCCCCCATGGCGGCCGTGGCGGGGGCCGGGGGTGCGGGCGGCGGCGGCGCCGGCGGCGGCTCATCGGCTGCGTTGGGCGACGGCGGCGCCATCGACTACTCGGTGCACGAGGCGTGGAATGAGGCCACCAACGTGTACCTGCTGGTGGTGCTGGCCAGCCTCGCCCTGCTTGTCTACGCGCGGCGGTGAGGGGAGGCCCGGGCGGGGCGGGGCGGGGCGGGGCGGGGGCTCCCTGCGGGCAGCGGGGGCTCCCTGCGGGGGAAGCGGCCGCGCCGGCCCCACGTGCAAGGGGCACAGCTCTCACAGCCTTGCCCCCCAACCCCCGTCGCAGGAACAAGAGGAGAATTATGCGCATCTTCACCCTGCCCCCAGCCGCCGAGACGCCGCCCGAGCCCAACTTTTACGACAGCATGAAGAAGATCCGCCTGCGGCAGCAGCTGGAGATGTACTCCATCGGTAAGTCGGAGGGAAGAGGGGGTTCCCTCGGGCCTGTGGGCGCTACTGGGGTCCGTTCTTAAAGGGCTGGCCTCGAGCTTGCGATGCGGACAGCAGAGCAGAGCCGCGACACCATGTGGGCAGGGTTTCTGCAGCAGCCAGGGCTGTAAGGACTGAGGTGTGAGGAAGTGTGGAGGGAGAGAGTGGCTGTGCAGTTCTCTGAAAGCAAATGTCAAAACGAATCCCATGTTTAACTTTGAAAGAGCCTGGAATGTCAGAACGTTGTCAAAACGTGGATGGATTTGTAGATGTTGAGAGGACTGTGGAATCATGAGTAACTCAACCACATAAATTGAAAATAAATAAGAATTTTACTGTACCAACAAGTGTTGCCACACTTATCTTAATGTTGAAGGTCAGGATGGAGGCAGGAAAGAGCCCCTTGCCCCTCTTATTCCAGAGGCCCACTTCAGAGAAACACGTGGCCTTCCTTTACATCTGCCATATGTGCATACCTAGAGGGAATGTGGGAAAAAGTACTTAATGAGCTGAAACCACCTTTTAAATGCAAAGATTGATATAAAGATTCTTAGACCAGGCCATTGCATTCTGTAGGAACAAGATAGGATGTTCTTCCTGTGTAGAGATGCCTACTGTCATTTTTTGATGGTGCTTATACCACCGCACACAACTCTTTCATCTCCCTTTGCTTTGATAACCAGTTTAATTTTGAAGTCAGTGTAATTGTTAGCTTGTGGCCTGTGTATTGTGGAGGAGATGAGCAATGTGGAGGTCAACCATGTGACTAATGAGTTGTTCAGGTCATTTGTAATAGTACTTCTGAAGCCATAGTCTTTAATTTTACTTATTTTAATGAAAGGACCTGAATGGAATCATAGTTCCCTGCCGTTTATTTACTGACATTTTGCTATGACCCTACTGTTCAGCATTTTCAAGGCCAAACACTAAAGGAGAGAAGTTCCAAATGGTGACTGAAACTTCCCCATGTGTGGCTGTGGTGAAACTACGTTCTCTGATATTAAGTCTCTTTCTATTGTCATATTTACACATATATATTTGCAGATATCTATACATGCATAAACATTTATATACATGTATAAAATAAATTATATAATTGGTGTTGATTGGTGTTTCTTTTTTTCAGCGAGGAAGTATGAACAGCAGCAGCAGCCACCAAAACAGACTGAAAGCGTACAGCTCTCAGTGGAATGAAGCCCACAATTATAGGAACTCAGGATATGTATCCAGTGCTGATTATAAGAGTCAGTGCGGAGCTATATTCAATGCCTCTTGATTGATACATATGTGTAGGCAAGGGGGAAAGAAAGGGGACTCTTCCTAAAACTTTGTTCTTAGTAGCTGTTTGCTGAGTCCTCGTGAGGTAAACTGAGTGCCTACTGAAAAATTCAGCATGAAGGTACCCAAAACAGGGCAGACCTGCTCAGAGAAGCCTCTGAGGGTAGAGAAGTGTAGTCTTACCAGTGATTTAAATTATTTCTCTCTCTGCTAGCACTGTGGAAATCAGCACCTACCTTCTCTGGCAGCAGCACCCTAGAGAAAGCAAGGCAGTATCTATCTGCCTGGAAACCCTTGTGTTCCTTGATAATGGATTGTTGAATTTGTTGAATGCAGTCAGTAAGTGTGAAGACACTGTGGCCTTACTTTCTGAAGGTGAACAGATTTGAGAGCCCCGAGTGTCGCTGGTGGTAGTGCAAAAAGGCTCTGCTCTCTGTTTATTTGGAGGTTGTGTATGCAATACTGTGAACCTTTCCTGGAGAAACTTCGAGAAGTACACAGAGAGCTACACATCTAGATGACTCTTAAAGCCATTACTATAATGTTAATAGCAAAGGTGATTAGGTTAATTTAGTCAAATTGTTTTAAAGAATGGGTTTGTCTATAAAAATCTGTATAAACAGGTCACAGCTTATCCAGGAGAGACTTCATGCTGCAGTTACTTTTTCTTGCTAGGTAAATCACAAAATCAGTAAATTTAAAGAATGCTGCGGAAATTACTTCTTAATAAAAGCATCTAATCATGATCACTACTTGAAAATGTATCATGCTGTAATTCCTAAGGTTACATGACTTGAGTTGGCCAGATGGTGAACAAACAGCACAGAGTTGGGAGTGTAAATCCAGAGGTTTTTTTCCTATTCCATGCTGAAATAAATATTAAGTGTTGAAGAAGTGGTGAGCGGCACTGAGGTTCCATTTGGATATCAGGAAACTTGGCTTTGTGCACCGAATCTTACTAGACTGAAATTATCTGTACTTCCGTGTTTGTAGGGACTGTAAAACATGAACTGGGCCGAACTGACAGTGGCAGAAGGTGTGCCCCATGAAAAGGCTCGTTTTGGTGAAGCATGGCCCGCTGTGACAGCTTTCTCACGTATCACCACGGGAAACAGCACCGGCGTCACTCCGCGGGGCCGGGGGGAGGTGGCCAAGGGGAGCGGGGAGGACGCGGGAGCCCCGGGGCTGCCGGTGCCATGTCCTTCCCACGTGCGAAGTCCCGGCTCCGCACCTCCTCCCCGTCCCTCGGCGGGGTCTACGAGGCACAGGGACCTCCCCGATGCGCTCTGCCCTTGTCCCCCATCCACCCCCCGGAAGCGCCGCCGTCTCCTCTCCGCGCGACCTCACTTCCTCCCGCACTTCCGTCTCCGGGACGCGCCGGCTGCTGCAGCTGCATCTGCCGCCGCTGGTGCTGCCGCCGGTGCCGCCGCTGTTGCCGCCGCTGCTGCTCGGAGGCCGGAGGCGCCCGCCGGGCGGTGAGTGGGGCCGCACCGCCCTCGCCGTCCCCCGCGCCCCGTCTGCGCCGAGGGGAGGGGAGGGGGCGCCTCGCCGGGGGCCGGGGCGAGGCGGGAAGGGGCCGCCCGAGGAGAAAGCGCGGTCGGGGGCGGGGGCGGGGTGTCCGAGTCCGTCTTCATCCCCGCGGGCGGGCTGCGAGCCGCCGCCAGGCCGGGCGGACTCTCCCTTACATCCCCCGCGGGAGCGCTCGCAGCACGTCCCGTGCCCGGGATCGCCCCGAGGGCGCCGTAGCGATGTCCCGGCGCGGGGCTCGTGCCTGTCCGGAGAGCTGAGCCCTCCCTCCTTCCCACCGGCCCTGCCCACCCGGGCGGGCAGGCTGGGAACGAAGCCTTTCCAATGGCGCATCTCCGCCGGGGCAGTTGCCCGCCGCGCACACCTGGTGCGGCTCCAGTCGCTTTAGTGAAGCAGCATGTCAGAATGGACTCGTGCCTTCTGGTTTACCCAGCCCAGCCGTCTTTCAGGCTGCGGACTATAATTTTACAGTTTGTCTCTCAGCGAAACCGAAAGCACCGTGAAACGCTTAGAAATCTGGAGAGGCATGCAGCTTCGTTTGTATTCATGGACCTGAGGTAGTGGCACGAGCATCTCACAAAATTGCTTGTCCAGATGAAAGGCTTCTAAGGAGGAGCAACAAAAGCAAAAGCTTTTCCAGGTCCCCAGCCTTTTGTGTGTGCCAGGGTGTTCGAAGAATGCTGCTTGAGCCATGAGCGAAGGTCAGATTGTGGTTTGTTTTCCTGGCAATTGCAGCCATTGAAGTTCTGTCCCAGTGAAACTGCAGGGGGTTTTATGTTTCAGTTTTACAGTACAAGTATGCGTTGGGATGGAAGGTGCAGTCAGCTTTCGAAATTTTACCTCAGATTTCTGCAGTGATTTTTACCCAGTAAACCATAATCCTGTGTGTAGTTAAAAATCAGTGCCTAAAATCAAAGGCAGATAGGGTAGAGAGACAACAGATTTTTTTTTTTTTTTTTTTGCATCCATTCTTAGTAATAAGGCTTGTAGACATGCACTGGAGCAGATTCTTAAGCTCTCCTGAAACTTTGTTCATACATTAGATATCTTGGATGGGGAAAGTTTGTGACCTTTAAAAAAATCATGCCAAAGTTATCTTCAGTTTTGTTTATTTTTGAGAATGCTGTACAGGGGGAAGTCTTTCTATCTTATCCAATCCTGTTTAAAAAGCTATTATGATGTGTAGATTTAGTGGTATCTGATAACATGAAGCATGTGAGGGAACACTTTCTAAGCGGTTAAAACTTTACTTCTATAAGGTACTGCAAAAAAGTGTTAACAAGTTGCTCTCACTTATAACATTTGTTTTTAAGAATCTGACCTCTCTATTGTCTCCATGTGAGTTGCTGAACAGTCAGATCT
Organism: Lepidothrix coronata; assembly: GCF_001604755.1. Taxonomy (NCBI): domain Eukaryota; kingdom Metazoa; phylum Chordata; class Aves; order Passeriformes; family Pipridae; genus Lepidothrix; species Lepidothrix coronata. The sequence goes on along the minus strand of NW_016690193.1, from coordinate 1,608,979 downwards.
TTGTAACTGCAGCCTTCAGATGGAGTTACAACCATGACACTATAATCTTACATGAAAACTATAATCTTCTGTTAAGTGGTGGAAAAGTCATCTCTCTCCTCATAACCAAAATGTGGCTGCCTAGGGTTTGTGCTCAGTGCTGTACAGAAGATCAAAGCTTTTTGGATAGAGCTGTATAAATTCTGTGACGAGGCTCAAGAGCGTCTTAAATTTTTAAGCTATGAGTGTGTCTGTGTTTAAAGCTGAAGACATCGTAAACTCTGTGGGCCTTGTAGTGAAAATATCTTCCTTCATGCCACGAGCATTTTGAGTTTCAGTCCAGTGCTACATGCCCGGATAGTATGAACTGGTATGTGCCGGCTGAGCCCAGATGGGAGCATAGCCTGCAGCAGCTGCCGTGGTGCCTTATAGCTAGCCATCAGAGTTAGGAATCTCAGCAGCGTGATGTTTGAGTGGTCTCAGCAGCGTGATGTTTGAGTGGTCCTAAACTTGCACTCAGACTTCCTTTCCAAAAGTGCCTGATCCATTGAGAAGACCCATGGAGGAAGCCTTTGCTATACCACTTGTACTGCTGATGTCAGTAGAAGCTCTGAAAATGGGGAGAAGATCCCAGTGCTTTTGTCTAAGGACATTTTGCAGGGGAAGCTTCTTCAGCACAATACAACATTATTCATTGAGAATATTCTAACCTGTGGTGAATCTTTCTGTAATTTATGTTTTGCGTATATGATTAAGCAGCATTGGCCAAAAGCCTGGTGACAGCACAGGGCTCTGGAATGTCTCCCTGTTGCCTGGGCAGTTTATTCACGTTAGCTTACTTCCGTGAGCATAATCACTCCTTTTAAAGTCCTCCTGAATTCAGGAGTGCCACTGCTATTGAGCAAGCTGAAATTATACACGCTACACAGAGCAAGGTGGATATGTTGCAACTTAACATCTCGTTCGGAGGAATTGAAAAGATTTTGCCCCAGCCCCAATTTCTACATTAAAGAGATTGAAGAAGGCACGTAATGACAGTTTTCAACGGGGAAGCAGCACCTTGTTAGAAAATGTATAATTAAATCCATGATGTCTTTGGCCTGCTATGCCTAAAGAGCAGCAGTGTTTGGAGGAGGCTTGCTGACAAAGTGGAGTCTTCAGTCTTGGTTGCTTAAGGTCCAAATTGGAAGTAGTGATCAAAAGGTGTTCCTTTTCCCCTCCAAACACTTAAACTGTGTTTTAGTCATGGTAAGGAACCTGGATGTTGTTTATTAACATAGTCACTCAAACAAAAAGGCAACACTTGATTTTGTCCTTGAGACAGAGCTGCCAGTGAAGAACAGAAGGTTTCAGTGCCTCAGGCCCCCCGAGAATGGAGGTAAGATCCTTTACATTGCAGCCCCATTTCTGTTGTGGCATAAGAGTTAAGGGCGACAAACCAGTTTTTTGTAGTCTTAACAAGCTCCACCAGAAATTGACATTGCCCGGGTCAGTGGGACTCCCTGCTGGCTGAGGGACAGATACTGAGCGTGAGCAGAGATACTGCATATACCGACTGCTGGCAGAGCACCCCAAAGGCAGCAGAAATGTCTCATGAGAAATCTGACATCAGGGAGTGGAAATCAGTGCTAATTCTTCCATAACAGAGGGCAAGAAGCGAGGAAGATAAAAACCATGCATTGTGTGAAGAGCAAAAGGCTAAGGATTTTTTTCCGGCAAGAAGAATCCTACTTTCATAACTTTTTTCCCAGTTCTCTGATTAAAAATGGCTGATGAAACTTCTCAGTGCTCAGTTGTATCTGTGAAATCTGTGTTTGCATTGAAAAGACTAAGAACCTTTTTAAGAATGAAGGTGCTTTGCCTCATTTTTGCAAAGAATGTCTAAGCTTTGGGTGTTACTTTAATAAAAATAATTCCTGATCTTTTTGCGGAATATCTAAACTCTGGGCGTTACTGTAATAAAAATAACTTCAAACTCCAAGATTAACAAAACTGCTAAAAGGAGTTAGTTCTTAATAAGAAAAACAATAAACTGAATTTGGAATTTCTGAACCAAGCCCTCGAAGGCAATTTGTGGCAAAACTCCAGAAAAAGAAAAAAAAAATCTCATTTTTATAAAATAACTATGTATTTTCTTTCTCAGTTATAGCTAGACGCTGCTTTGAAAAGTGATTCTCTCCTTGCAGAGGCCTAAGAATGAGATTTTTTAGGAGAATTTGGTTTAATTTTAATCTAGCAGTAAAATGAATTAATCCTAAAAAGGAGCTGCTCAAATTTGGCATTTATTGAAATTGGAGACTGAGAAAATACTTTACATTAGCATATCTGAAGAACAACTTAGATCCTTAGTCTGCGAAGGAGTAGCCCCCTTCAGTTTCTGCCAGGCTGTCAGACTTGCTGGAACTGGTTTTGGTCATCCATGATGTTTAAAAGGCACACGTGGGTCTACAGCTTGCTCTTGAGAAAGAACGTGGTTTTGATAAGATTATAGACATATTTGTCTTTTTTGTAATGGAGTAGAAGGAGTATTTTGAGAAGACTTGGCCAACAGGAGGGCTGTATTACTTTCCGAAGTATCCTCTGGGTCATATTGGAAACATAGTTTGTAACATGCTCTTGACTGACAGTGAAGAGTGTGAGGCATAAATTCCTGAGCAGGAAAGATGTATGTGGGTTGTGCAACGGGAGACTCCATGTGATGTCGTTATTTATGGTGCTTCTCTCAGATGTCTTTCTGGGACTCAAAACAGCTGCTGTGAACTTTAGCCAGCACAGAGCACCAGGTATGCTTGAACGACTTTTTTGCTGTTGCTTGGATCATGGTGTACACTCCGATTAGGCAATACAGAGCCAACTGGATGAATCCTTTTACTGATTGATGAAAAGCTTGCAGGAGAAAAAAAAAAGTAAGAATATAATCTTCCGTAGCTTTACTTGTTTGACATCAAGGAGTGATAGTTGAAGGCAACCCATTTCTTTATGCTGTAATATGGAAGGAAGGGTGGACTGACAGAAGAGGAAGACTAGCTTTTTCTTTTCAGAGAGAAGATCTGAAGGATAGAGGCAGAGGTGCAGGTTTTTCAGTATTACCTCTTTTCTTCCTGACTCTTTTGTTAAATGGTAGCAACCATTGTTTGTAGGAACTTTTCCTTGCTTTGGTAAAGGGCTGTGGCTGGTCATGCATTTTGATATGTGGCAGTGCCATTGTTAAACATATCCAAATCTACAGTCAGATAAGGCTTGGAATAATTGATGTTTTTAGCTCAACTGAATAACTGAGTTCACATGATCTGTAAATGGCCAGTGGATTTTTTTCTTAGGCAAAGAATGTACTGCTTTTATTGCACATTTATTTTAAGCTAATTTTATCACAACAGATTGAAAATTCTAGCAACCAAAAATGCCTTAGTCGAGTCCGTTAAAAAAATTTTCTTACCCAGATTCTGTTTCTGTGTGTGACAAACAGAAAATATCACATATTTTTGACTTCATAGTCACTAACAACCCAAAAGCGGTGAAAGCATTGCACTCCATGCCTCCGAGATTACTTTTGCCACTGCTGATGGGAGAATTGTTCTGTATCATTACTGTCTTCTCTTTCAACCTCAGCACATTCTGAAATGCCAAAGGCAAACCACTTGATGGCTGATCAGACGTCCCAGAGATGCTGGTATGGCAGTGTTCTGAAACTTGTGGCTTGGACCACTGTTTTAGCATTGCCTAAGAGCATTGTATAAGTACCCAGCTCAGGATTTTGTCTTTACACACGTGAGACAGAAGAACAGGAAAGTGTTTATGGCCTCTTAGAAAGTGTCATCGCTCTGAAACAGAATTTCTGAGACTGCTGTAACTATTAAAAAGCATGGACAGGTCTGTGCCAATTTAACTAACATTTTGAGACCTGTCATTTTATTGACTAATCAATCTATGATACTCAAATAGAGAAAAAAGTTGCATGTGTTTGTATTACTTAGTGAGGTAACTGTTGGCAAAGTGGTGCCTATTACCAGTTCTGTTGGTGCTATTTTGATCATTAAAGAGCTTAATTTGTTTATGGACCATAAGTTGGAATAGATGTTTTCTCTTGTCCTCTTGCTTGCCTGAAGATCATTCTGAAGAGGGATGAAGTGGTGTGATTTTCATTTTGGTTGAGGCAAAGAAGTATTCTTTTGCCATAATTCACCAGTTCCAAGCCCATAATCACATTTGTGGTAAAACAGTGATGACTGTGTGGTATTTCTCACAGATGCTGTTAAAACTCTGTCATCTCCTTGGGGGGCCATCTTCCCATGAGATACTAGCCTTTCTCACTTTCTCTCCTAAAGACTTTGGGATTAAGAACCTGTGGCCCGGAGTCCAAAGTTTTAGCTCCAGGGACTGGGAGAAGAAAATGCAGCCCAAGTAATAACTAAAAGCAGGACTGTGTTTTGGGGAGATTGAGAGGATCCAGAACTTGAAGTCTGCTTTAAGAGTCTCCCTCTCTTGTCTGCCGCTTGCATACATTTTTTTTTTTCCACCAAACTTTTGTTGAATGAAGGTGTGGCTTTATGGCTTGATGCATCTTGCAAATGTTGTATGAGCAGAAACAGCAGTGATTAATCACACTGGAGCTTTAGTAAGTACTTGGCATAATAATCATGGTGAATGTATCATGAGCTCATCCATAAGGAAAAAAGTAACAACATAGGCTGAAGTTATTGCACAGGGGAACCTGCAGCCCACAGAACATCAGCCCAACAACAAACTGGTGTTGCATGGTTGGACCATGTTTTTCTTTAGTCAGGCATGGAGATGAGAGGGCAGTTCTTTGCTCAGAGGGAGAGAGGTTCCTGTACAGACCTGGAAAAGACAAGAAGCGTGGTATGCTTCTTATCTGTTTTTTCGTAACTAAATTTATGAGAATCTTGGGCAGGGTTCGAAGAGCACAACATAGGGCAAAGCAGTTTGCTTGTAAGGGTGGCAGCTCTGGAGTGGAAAACACGAGAAGAGTGAGCTTGCAAGATCTAGAAGAGGGTAGGACCTGCTGAAATCCTGATGAAACTGCCAACTTTCCTGCAGATCCCAGAAATTTAGGTTAAAGAAATGTTGCTAGATATGTGATAGAGGTTGCTCAGTTGTTGCCTTAAAGGCCCTCAGATTATGCTCCTGCTCTGTAACAAAGCATATAGCATGTCTTGGAAGTTTGTGGTGCAAGCCAGACTGGAGCTCTTGGAAGGGCAACAGGGGCGGTTAATAGCTGTGCTATTTCCAATAGTGCAAGAACAAAGGAATATTTAAGAGAAATTTAAAATCAGTACATTTGAAACTGGGCATAATTACACCACACAGTATTACCGAGGGCAAAAGTTTAGTTCGATTCCAAGCAGACCTGGGCATTTATATATATAAAGACAATGTCCAGAGTTGCAGTAAATAGGATTAAAAATAAATTAAGCATATAAACCTTCATGCTAATTGATGAGGTCAGGAAGGAATTTCCCTTTTGGGTGAATTACATCATCGTTCACTACCTGAGCTGTTCTACCTTTTGAAGCATCTGGTCCTGATCACAGGAGGCAGGATTCTCAAACAGATGGACCAGCAATCTGACCTGTTGTGGCAGTGCTTAGCTTATCCTGCCTGGGTAGGATCTTGTGAAAAGGGTTGGAGAAGCATATAGTTTTTTAGGGTTTTCTGAGGCCACCTGTGCTGCAGTGTATGTCTACTTTCCCAGTTTCTCACTAGTGAAACAGGTCAACTGTTGTCCAAGTGCCTCTAATGAATCCTGAGAAGTGCCTGCTGACATGTCCCGCTTAGAGATGGAAGATGTAATGGGCACATAAGGCATTGTGGTGTCACTCCATAGATTCAAAAGTAGTTCTGTGAGTAGCTGCACTGGTGCAGATGAGACTTCCCTGTAGGTTTCTCGGTTTTGGTGGCACTGTGGTGCCTTAAACATCTTTCCTTCTTTTTTTCCTTCCAGTATACAGCAGTACTGTTAGCATCCCTGATTTCCCAACAGTACACAGTGCCTGAGCAGCTTCTCGCTGCCTTATAGTTCTTGGGTATATTTAGTCAAAACATGCTTGTCTCCATGCTGTTTGTGAACCAGACATGTTGCTCAGGGGCTGCCTTGGTTACTTATTTTGCAAGTCTGTTGTAGGAATTGAGTACCTGTGAATCTCTGTCCTTTCGCATGAGATTAGGTTGAATTTGGCCTTAAAAATTACATTTTTGTGTATGGGACAGTCATTGTGGTTATATAAGCAGTATTTCCTTGGGAAACAAGGAACAATTTCAGTCTTGCGAGCAACTTGCCATAGAATATTTTTTCTCTCAATGCAATTAGGTGCATGAACAGTTACGCCAAATAATTGAGGCATGTGTGCCTTTAAAACATGCACTGTTTAATCTCTTAAGACTTTCCCCAAGGTATAAGGGGAAGGCTTCCTTGCCAAAATACTATAATCGAGTTAACATTCTGGGAGGTGTCTGTGTTTTGTTACTGAGCTACAAAGCTTCAGTTTCTGTTACTGAGCTTCTGCTGGTGTTGGCTGCTAGGAAGATCAAAGTTAGAAATACCAGCCTGACAGTAAATTGTCTCTTCAAAAGAAAACTGAAAATTCCTTGGTTGTTTCAGGTGGCAGTCAGCATCAGATCTTTTTGACAATTATTAATCTTTTTCTGCAGTTCTCTTTCTGCATGCAACAGTGAGCAGACTGCATGCCTTGTAATCTGTATGGTGTGTGTGTAGACATCTGATTAATGAGTGAGGATGTAAATAATAAATCGAATTACTTATCCTCAGTTAATTTCTACTGCTCTGAGAGAATATGGAGTTATGATGACTATGGAACAGTAAAATTCTGGTTTCTGTTACTTGTATACAGTGATCATCATGATAAAAGATTAAGAATCACTGTGGTATAAAATAATTGGATGGTATATGGACATGTTCTGGGTGTCCTGACAGCAAGACAAGTGTGGCTGCCTCAGCTTTTGTGCTTTTGGAAGGTTGTAAACTCTTGAAATCTGTGATAGTTTTCCTTTCCTGAGTAGGCAGTAGCGTGTCTCAATTGCAGGCATGATCACCGAGGTACAAGCTTTCGGGACTATTTGCCTTCTAAGCACTTTTGTGGGTAAGGATTCAAGAGTTCAGAATTGAGAGAATATGTATTTTTCTTTGACATGTAATACCAGCATAGCAAATATATTTCTGTCCAGTTACTTAAAAGCTATTGTTTCTGCAATACCCAGAGCACTGTGAAAGGGTTTCTTGCTTTGACTGTCCAAGGCTCAGCTATCTTCTTGATTGCAATGTGCAAGAACCAAAGCCAAGACTTTTTGTGCTCCGATGGGACTCTGTCCCTGCAGCTGTCCCTCTTTTCTAGTGTAAGAGAGCCAAAATGACCCGTTGTTTCACAGGGAGGAGTTGGTGAAGGACTACACTGTTTTTCTGATTCACTGTCTTTCTGACTCACAGTCTTTGGAGCATGCTGTTGTCAAGTGCTTTTGCAGAAGAAAGGAGGATTTTAGATGGGAGGTGGAATTCTGAGAAGTTTAGATGGTAGCTGATAAGATGTAGGGTCTGCACTGCTTCTCCTACCAAGATGTTTTGATGCTAATGTTTATTTAAAGATGGCCTTAACCCTAAAAGGGAGAGATAAAATTGCTTTCATGCTTCTGTTTCACAGAGAGCTGGCTGGCAGAATGGTTTTGGTGCCTGTTTATCTGTCCTAAAAGCTGCAGAAATAATTTCTCCTGCTCCCCCCCATTCAGCATTCAGGCAAAATTGTAAGGCAGGCAAATGGTTTAGGCTGCTTATTTGGACGCAAGATGGCTGTGTCTCCATTTTGCGGATGAGTCATTCCTCTGCCTTTTTGTTGTTAGACTCTAAACAGTGCTGCTCTTGGCTTTGGGCCCGTTTGATCCCAAGTTTTGGGTGGCAGAAACAGGTAGGCAAGTGCCCTCCACTGCAGTCCCAAATTTTATGACATGTTGAAAATACCTTTGGCCTTCGTCACCTTGTAGTTAAGCTGCTGTAACGCCGAGAAGGCATCTCCTGTGGTACCTGATAAGTGTGTAAAAATGCAAACGTACTATGGAGGTTGTGTAGATTAAGGGGCAATGGGAAAAGTGGAGGAGAGACTTACTTACATGTTTGTTTTTCATCTCAGATGTGGGCTAGAGCTCTACTTACTTGGACAAATGGGTCCTGGGTAAAGATAACTGGCATTGTTTTCAGTAGGGGGTAAGTCAGCAGATGGGTCAGCAGTTTCTTTTAGTTGAGCTGCCTGCCGCAGACTAGTTCTGCAAGCTTGGCACCCGATAATATTTTCCACAGTATGTAAGGCTAGCTGGTACAGCATTTCTCCTGCTCATCATGTCAGAATTGGAGGTACAGATTGAGAAGTTCCATTGGTTACCCCAATTTTGACATGCAATGTTTTGCCAAGCTAGGTTTGTAAACTTTGCACTTGTGAAAGGAACTCTGATTTCCTAAAAGGAACTTGAATGAAAGTTGGGATTTTATTAAAGACACAGAGGCATATTATTATTCATCTTTCATTGCTTCATCCCTGTGATGTTTCCTGTTTTGCTTCTTGAGATACAGGTGTCATGATGAGGAGCTTCTCAGAAACAGAAGTGGATGATGAGTGGAGATGAAGAAATCATACATTTAAGAAGTTGGCTCAAGTTTCCGTTACAGGCATGGAAAGTTTCTGAGACCAAGCCATGCGAGAAGAACATGAGTAAAGAAGAGGGAGATGTAGACCCAGACTTTCTAGAAGGGATTGCAGGATTTGAGAGGACGCTGCACAAACGTCACGTAGTTTTCTGGTTTATTCATTTGCCTGCGCCCCTGGATTGTAATACTTTGTTTGCATGTCTGTTTGGAAGTTGAAAAATCCCCTCTCATCTGTGTCTTTAATATAATCATGACTTCAAGCTTGTTTTAGGAAGAGCAGAACATCACTGTAGCTTTTATTTGTGGATTAGATAGCTGCTGCTTTGTACTTGAAATCAGTTTTGGTTTTTTTGTAGAAACATACATTGAATATGGAAAAGATCAGACCATGATCATGACGATATAGGAAGTCAGGGGTTTTGCTTGCATTTGATAAACAGCCTTTGCATAAAAGGTGTGACAGGTGCATAGGTAAAACAAAAAAAAGACAGTGCTAGCCCTCTAATTTGAATAACCTTATAATGTATTGTTCTTACGCTGTCCTTAGATAGATGTCAGAATCAAATATTAATCAGTTCAATCTTTATTATTTGACTTTTGATCATAAAAATGTTTTAGACAGATAAGATTTCTTGTCAGGGCTGTGGGGTTTTAAGTGCATATTACATGGTATATATAGAGAGAGTTAGGGGAGGGTTTTTTGGAGAGGTAGTTTTTTAAACATCTTGGCTGTTACGTGAAGTATCTCCAAGGACATACTATCCATGCAGTCCAACAACTTAACGGGCGCTGTGAACGGACTTAATTGTCGTAATTTAAAAATTTAAATTTATGCATATTTTCCATTATTGAACAGTATTGCTCATAGTGACAAAGAGCAGCTTTATTTTTCTTACGAACGCCTATCTGGTGTTTTATCCTTAAAAAAAGCTCTGGTTATTTTTGTATACTGACTGAATATTTGGCCTCTAATAGTATATAATTAGATGGAAGAGTAAAAGCAGTTGTTAAAGAACTGTTTTTCTAATGAAAATAGTTTGAAATCATATAATTTTAGTTTCTTCCGAATAGATGTGACTAGTGTGTTGGAAATAATTTTATAGTGGATATAAAGGGAACAATTGAGACAGTGGCTGAGAATGTGTCCAGCTGTTTTTGTAGCTAACAGTTACATTTTTTCAGTCTTTTTACTTATATATTTCCATATAGTTAAACAGCTAAATCACAATGGGATACAAAAACTATTTGCACATAGTAATATTTATATTTTAAAATAAGTTTTATTTACCAATTGATAAGTAAATTGCAATGCCTGTGAGAAAATCGTAGCCTATATTATTACTTTGATAGAAAATTGAATATGGGATAGTATTGTCTGTATCATTTAAAAATGTTTTTATGGATTTTTAGCTGCTGAAACTGAAATCAATAAACTTTAGCTACTGTTGTTGACTGGAACAAGTAAATCTGCACATTTCTGTTTTCTTCGTGTTACCTCTGCCTCTATCTTCACTTAGTGTTTCTTCCACCATTACTCCTTTCATGGTATTTGCCTGTAAGGCACACTGAGTGTGGGGTTTTGCATGTTCTTGTGGAAGACTTTCTTCACAGAGAACTGTGCCTCTGAGTTTGTGCAATTACTCTATTTTCTGAATAAACCCTTGAGAATCTCAGTCAAAGTAGAATCCCAGGATTAGAGTAGCCAGTGGATCAGTTTGTAATTTTTTTCGTATTTTAAATAGATTTGTCAGTAACTGATGATTGTGTTTAAATTAGATACAGAATAGTCTTCTGCACCCCTGAATTTCACATTAGGTTAACATGCCAGCATATCCCAGAATGGGTGTACATTAGTGAACAATATGGTTCATGTTCTGGATTACTTTAGAGAACAGAAAATACTTTTTGCTTGGTTGAGAAATTTTTTAAAATTGGAAAGGATTATTCTTCTTTTAAAAATATAGTACTTCAGATTTGAAAGAAATAAACTTGTAATATAGCTCAAATTTATTGTAATCTGTTTAGTTATTTGTGTTAAATGAAGCGATTAAAAGGTGTTCATGTCTGCTGAAGTTTTAAAGAAAAAATCAAATTGTGGGAGATAACTGGTTAAACGCTTGAAGACAGTGTTGATTGAAATATTAAGCCCATTTGGGGAGTAATGTATTCCACTGTTTCAGGGCAACTGTTTTCCTCACATAATTTTATTAATTTGATTTAATTAAATATATGCTTAATTCAAGGCTGAGGAACTGATTGATAGTTGAAGAAATGGCATAATTAATCTTCCCTGTTTTAATTTATGTGTAGAAGAGATGGAAGAAAAAACAACTTCTGTGACTTCAGAAGGTCTTGGTGACCAGAAACAACCAGTTGTTTATTAATTATAGACTCCTTGATTACTTCTTTAAAAGAAAAAATATTTTCTATACTTTTTTCCTGAGTATTCAGTGTTCTTTATTTACATGATGATCCATTTGCTCATTTGGTTTATGGATAACAGTGAGTAAATTTTCCTTATTAGTATGACAGAGGTAGACCTTAGTGCCTTCCAGGTCTTGCAAGAAGTATGCTCTGCATGTGTTTCGATATTCCAGAGCACTCTCAGATAGTTGTCATGTGTGGCTACCGTAGAAGACTTAATTTTTTTTAATATCATTTTCTCTTTTTTTGCTTGATTTTTTTTTTTGATACTTGCAGAATTTGCTCTCTTCCTTGAAGTGGTGTGGCTCTTCTCTCTCTCAGTGCTGATGTGGAGTGGAGACATCTGTGTCAGTGCAGTGCCATTCCCATTGTTGGGTTGGCCATTTTCTGCAAGGGAAATGTGTAGGTTTAGAGAAGTCCCAGTTCAAGCTGTGGTGGGCATAGCAGGGTCCTGACATGACTAGCTCTGATTGTAACACCAGAAGGCAGGGAAGAGGGGAGGGTTCCTCACGGAATCCCCTTTGCTATTCCTGACCCCTCGGCAGCATCCATTCTATCTTTTCTCCACTGGGCAACCATCGAGCTGCTATGACGCATCAGGGTCATCATCAAGGCTTAGCTATAAACATGCTTTTCAGAGGATGAGGCACATTGGGCACTGGCGCTGTTTGCTGGTGCCACGTACTCAAATATATCCTGCTTCCCTTCTCTGTGGGCTCTTTGTCAAGCAGAGGACTTCTGTCTGTTTGAGCTCTTTCTGCAGATGAATATGCTGGTCAGTCCTGTTATCCTGCCCATACCTTTAGGAAGACTCTTTGTTCTCCACCTGGACATCACCATTGGGCCACTGGGTTTCCTCCCCGGCTAGGAAGAGCCCAGATAAAACAGAGCCATCTCTCCATAAGAGATAAAACCTAACTTCTCTTGACCTGCTTCACAAGACCACATACCCTTAATAAGTCCTCTTGGATGTGTTTGCTAAGCCAAATACCCAACTACGGGACATTCTTTGGCATGCTGCATTGACAGTGATTTAATGCCAAGCCGTTGTGACAAGTCTGTTGGCCACTTGTTTGCTTCAGTAGTATCATCACCCTACAGTGAAGCAACTAGCACGTTAATGCTGCCTTGTGGGTGGAACTCAAGGTTTTTGCTTCGCCATCGTGCTCCTCATATCTGTAGCAGCAAAGGCTCCAGGAGATAGGTGTGGACTATTACATGAACTCAGAGGAACAGAGATCAGCAGCTATTGGACTTTGTGGGGGAAACAGGCCTATTAGTTGGCAGATGCCATTCTTTGCATGGTCTCCAGGCAGCATTACCAGCCTCTTAGTGTAATATTTGGCTCCTGTTCCTGTGACATGAAGCCAAGGTCACAGATTTCATTGCTGTTTCCCCTTTCATATCTTTATTACTGCAATCCTCATACGAAAGAAAATACACTGCATTGCCACAGTGTGTTGGCCTCATCTGCTTCCACTTACTCCCATACCCCTGGTTGACACCTCTGAGTGTCATCGTCCCTCCTCTCTTTGGCTATACCCCTGGTCCTTTTCTCCTTTTGACATTCACCTACCTCATTTCAGCAGTGCTTGGTCTTCTGTCCTGCTGGCCACACCGATTTCGAAGTTTGTCAGTGAGAGCCAGCCACTGTGGTTTGGCGTGTTGGTAGCTACTCGCTCACTCCAGCTCTGTTCGAAGAGAGGGGGTTGCTGGACCCTGGGGAGCTCCAGCCATCTCTCTGGCTCAAACAGAAGACTCCACAGTGGTTATGCTCTGAAACCCAAACTGAAATGGAAATGGCAGGCAGTCTGAAGCTGGAGGTGTCAGGTTTCCTTTATTTGAAAAATTTGCATTGTTGACTTTTGGCAACCACACTCTGGCTTTTTACCAAGGGCATCTCTGCATAAGCCTCTGAATTTGCAAAATGCATATTTTTGGATTGCCACAGGAGTGTTTCATGGGCAGTTTTTTATGTTCTATATAAAGTCAGTACAGGTCTGTTAGTATTTTAGGATAATGCTCTTTGAGTTGTCAGCAGTAGCCAGGGCTTTTAGAATACTGTGCCCATGCTGATTGTTTTCTTTGGTTAGGGCACTGGGGAGGGGAAGTGATGGATTAAGTCCAGGGTGGCTCAGAGCAGCAGTACACCCCTTTCCTTGGACTTAGTATGGACACAGGTACACTCAGTCTCCGGTCAATCAGCCAGAGTCACAGGTGATACAGGTCCAGTTCCCTGAATTAGCTAGAGCACTGCTTGAATCAGTGTTGGCCAAAGCCTTGTCCTTCAGAATTGGTTTGCTGCCTTCAGACTCCTCCTGACTTGACAAGGGCTTGTGCTGTGGCAGGGATTGGAGTCAGCATGGCTCTCTCAGGCCACAGAAGACCCAGGGCCTGTGTCATCTCTTATGCCAGCCTTGGCGTCCAGCAATTCCATTTGTGGGTTTCTGCCTTTCATTTTCCCAGGGCTTACTCACTCAATAGAGAAGTGTGATCTCAAGCAGTCACATGCTGTAACATGGCAACTCTCCCTGCATGCCTGTGCAAGCACAGCTAATTCACCTCAACCATTGGAAGTCCCCTAGTTGGGGTGTTGTCTTTGAGAGCCTACAGGCTTGCTGGAAAAAAACCCAACATATGGATGAGAGGGTGACAGTTCAGAGCCATCAAGAAAGCGCATCCAAGTGATTTGATTCCTCAGAGTGGAGGAGTTGCTCCATCCCTGAATGCTAAATGACTTTTAAATTTTTATGTCTACCACATTAAACTTTCCAGACAGTCCCTGGGATGGTTTTTCTTGCAGTGAAGTGCAGATGCATCCGCTTTGGAGATTATCCTGATAGAACATGTTGGACCTTGCTACCCAATATGCAGAAGCAAAAGTACTTTTATTGGTTGGAGCTGGCTCTTTACAGTTTGAACTGTGTTTGCAGCTCTCTGCAGAGCAGATACTCAGAGTTTTGTTGTCATTTGTTGGGCATCATGGAGTTACCAAAGCACCCCGAAGAGTTGCTGTGTTTGGTAGAGCTGTGTTAAATCTATTAGACTCAAGGACCTCAGGGCTAATTTCCAGGTAATGATTGGCATGTGGTGTCCTGCTTCAAGCCCCCTGTGGTGGAGGTGTTCACAGGGGCCTTCAATACCAGAAAGAAGAGGGTATTGCAAGAGCTGGATTTCTTCAAGATGCTATGTGATACCTGTGTAGCCATCTGCTACCGATTTTCATTCCTCCTCGTTAATTTTGTTGTCTTTGTTTGTAGATTGAGGGGAAATAAGGGTTCCCAGGCAGGGTTAGGGTCCCCAGTTCCAGCTGCTTATGGCTCCCAATTTTAAAGTACCAGCAGGTATATGAAAGCCCAAAAGCTCATGTGGCTGGTCAGTGACCTTATTTAAGCTGGCACAATGTAACTGGAACAACATCCTGAACCTTTTGGATGTTTTTATCGTATTTCTGTTTCTGACAGTGCAATTTACAGGCATTCAGGTTCCAATTCTTACAGGTTTTTATGTTAGAAAATTATACTCATCCCCCATTATCTTCTACTCAAAATGTATGTACTTCAAAATACATATAATCGCTTAAATATGTAGCCTTCTGACCTGAATGGCAAAAAAGGCCAGTTACATTCGATATAAAAGTTACATTAAGTTGCAAATTCATTTTGTTTTAGTGGTCACTGGGAAATGAGAACCTGGGCATCTTTCAGAAAATAGCTGATGCAGAAATACAAAACCAAGGGTGTTTAAAATTAATTATTTAAATTGGCATGTCCTATTACATTATTTAAGCCAGAATACAAGTCTGCCTAGCACAATTTTGTTGAATCAAACAGGGATCTATCAACTGTGGATTTACCAGAATAAATTACAATTAAAACCAAATTATGATATCTGATTGAGATTGTAATATATGATATTTGTCATTTCTACAGATACTTGATTTGATGGGAACCAAACTGGTGCTTCCATTGCCAAAACCCAATCCTTGCAATTTATTTTGTGGTCTTATAAATTTTCCTTTGCTTGCTTCTTTAGTGGTATCCCAAATTATAACTCTTTTTAATGGTCAGCCTATCTTGGCTTGAATTTTCCCATGCCTGAAGTCCGCAATGCTGATTTAGCAGAACAAAAACTTTGAAGATATTTCCTTTTCTTTGTGCTGTTTATTATATCTTTTGCTTTGCGTGTAGACTGAGCTCTGAAGCTTAGGTCAACAAGAAACCACTGTTGTGGCCAGGCTGGCTCTTGGGAAGCGGCACTCAAATAGTTCCAGTTTGTAGTTCTCCTGCATCTGAGATGATTCCCACAGGTCAGGCTGGCAGCTTCTGGGGTTTGAAATCGATATAGATACCTCTCAAATAACATATCCTCTCAACTGTCTCTTCACCTACATCTGCACGCTGGTAGTGGTTACTCTAAGCTGGGTAAATGGTCCTTTAAGGAGAACTAGGATGGGTTTAGTGCTTATTTGGACTGTTTGGGTTTGAGACAGACATCAACAACTTGTCAGCTGTAACGAGAACATGAAATAATATTTTGCAATTTTTTTTTTCTTTATAAAGTTAAATCAGGTCTCTGAGAAGTTTTTGAGTTTGTTTATTCACTTCCTTAAAACTTTGGAATCCAGATCTATAAATACAGTCTGACTTAATGTTTACAATTATTATCACTCTCACTTGAATTGATTGATGCTACTTGTTAAAAAATAGAAAAGTAAAAAAAGGTATTAAGATGTGTTTAGATGTGCAGGAAAAGATTAATGTTCTTGTTGTTCAAATATGTTGCTTTTGTCCATAAGGGAAGGCCAATGTGAAAGTATGAACCTCTTACTTTTCTAAAACTAGGAGACCTGTTTGCCAGCTATTACAGAAGTAAAAGGAAAGATACTGCAACCAGACTTGAGATGTAGTTTTCCCCAAAAGTAGCAGCTATATTGCAGACTTAATAATAGCTGGGTATCGACCTTAAATAAAGAGTCGGCATTTCTTAAAAATAATCATGGCCTGATACTTATAATTCTTTTTTTTTGGGGGGGGGGGATTTTAACGTTATTTCTGCATTGCAGATTTCTAGCTGGAGTTTTGCCCTAATTGTTTTTAGAAGGTGATGTAGGCTTGCTAATCCATGTGAGTTTTCTAAAGAAATGTAAACCACTTTTCAGTTTTACCAAATTATCCCTGCAGATCTGCAGTTGAATTTAACCAAATCAAAAAACTTTTGACTTCTTGTTAAGAAATATCCTTTATTCAAACTTGAAAAAATAAGTGGGGAAAGGACTGTGTTTCCAAGTCTGTGTTTACAAATCTAAATAGATGATTTGATTTTTCTCAAATGGCCAGGATGCAGAAAATTTAGAAATTTAGTTTAATTATGTTGGAATATCATTCTGTGGCTTTAAGTGACTCAGAATGGAGTAAAACCTAGCAGATAAATTTAAAACATCATTTATTTATAAACTAGAAATGTGTCCAAATAAATTTTTGTCTGTCAGATATTTAACAGTGACAATGCAGTTTTGATTTACATTCCTTTTTGCTGAATATGGTAGCTTAACTGCATTATATAGTCTTAAAGCAAATGTTTTATATAAAACTAAACTGGGTGGTTTTAGGCAAACATTAGTTTTGCCTTGACTTACATGCAGAAATGTTTCCCACTTAAAGGAAAGTGGTTGAAGGAATCTGGATTGGGTAATTTAGGCTGAACTGTTGAAAGTGAAGTTGCTTGCTTAGGCATTGATCCAGTCAAAACTCGTGCACATCTTTAACTTTCTGCAGTCTGCATAGCCTGTGAGACCTCTACTGACATGGATAAAGTAGCAAACATGCAACATCATTCCCAGATTGGACGTATGTATCCTACCCTCACATGTGCTTGAATTAAAAGTGCATTTAAGTGTGCTTGCAAATAGAAGATCTGTGACTCCTCAGAGAGTACCTGATCTCACCAGAATGCTCAGCTGATGGTCAAAAATGAGATTTCCTTTCTTGTCTATGCTTATGCTTGGGGGGGGCAAAAAAAAAAAAAAAGGAACGTTTTGTTGCTTTTAACATGAGCTTCATTGGATTGGTTTGTCTCACTAGTGCAGTCGTGACGCAGTGTTGTGTTTTATCAGTGCCCACCCCCAGCAGAATTCTTTGCTTAAGAGGAGGCAGATTTTCACCTACTGAATAAGACTCTGGACTCGCATTGATGCTTCTCGGTGTTGTCTTGTGTACTCTCCTGTGCCGGAGTGAATTTTATGCCCGGACTGCCTGGTGTAAGTTATAGCCCTCTTTCTACCCTCTGGAAATTTGCATGTTCAGATGTGACTGTGCTGAATGATAGGATGTCTATTTTAGACTTCAACCTGTATTTACAATCAGGAGGGAAGGTTGCTGGAAGAACTTAGCTCCTTTTCTTTTGAAACAGCTTTTAAATACTGGGTGAGTTTTAAAGATTTCTCTGCATGGTTTTCTTTTGTAAAACATGTTTTTTGTAACCATGAACTCTTGTTTTCTCTGAATGAATCTTGAAAATCTGTACTGTCGAATCATATAAACTACTTGCTTATAAGAAAGACTTCATTCAGTTACTGAAGGATCAAATTGTGCTTTAATTAGAGAAAAAAATATTTATCTGCAAATGCACAGTAACTTGTTGATACTTTACCTATCTTACTTGTCTGTAGAACTGCTCTTTAGTGTCTGCTGCCTTGTCTTTTTAGTGAATGTTTTCAGCAACAAATCTCATACTAAATATTTTATATGCATTTTTGACCTTTCAGTGTTGGGAACAAAGGTTGATAGGGACTAAGAAAAGAAAGCATCCTCTGAAAGTTTTGGGAACTGACAGTGACAGTCCCTCTACAATGTTAAAGTGGATGTGAATCCTTGGAAAGCTATCAACTTCAGTCTTGTTTCCATATCAAGTAATAGTGTGAAGTATGCTTAAACACATTTTGAATGTGTTAAAATAGGAACTGATTGATACAAAACCTGCTTCAGCAGATATGATAATTGATTTTTTTAATAGTAAGTCGAGAGTGCTTTTTGTGTACTGAAGCATTAAACTTGCATAATGCTTGGCCTTGTGACAAGTCTGTGCATGTAATTTAGAGCCATATAGGGATGTTCTTAGTCTTGAACCACTTGAATTAATACCACCTTTCTTATCATGAATGTAGCATTGGTAATTTAAAGTAAGTAATTTGTGAGCCTTGTGGCCTGAGCATGAACTGGAAATGATAAAGACTATTGATATGAACGATGTTAGTAGCTTTGGTTATAAATCATGTTTGGTTTCTAAGCAGTGCTGTGTTTAGTACCAATAGACTGGAATGCTAGATCTGGCCTGAGTTTATATACAGCCTGACAGATCGGTTTTACATAAAGAACAACATACAGAAATGAGAGAGGTATGGACTAACCTCCTAGAAGCTGCTGTCTGGTAAGCATTTTAGACAGACTTTTCAGCCACTGGTAACTGGAAGTGAACCTGCCTGTCAGTATAAATTCAGTGCCACTGTTGATCATGAAACGTCTGCTGTGTTGAACACAACAGGGGAAAAGAAATTATCCTCCCTTGTCTGCATTGCCATAATGCAAAGTGGAGTAGTTGTAAGAGTTATCTTGAGAAATGCTGCACTAGCTGCTGTCTTTTGATTTTTCCTCATACTTGGACAACAACAAATCAGTTAAAAGTGGGACCTTGCAGAATCTCTGTCCTGTCCAGAGCAGAGGAAAATTTTCAGCTGCAGCGTGGGGCAACTTCTGAGAGTAGAGGAGCTGCATACAGCATGATTTATATATGGTGTGAGCTGCATACCTTTCAATGTTTCACAAGTGCAGTAGGTTTCTTCCCCAATTTTCTGCAAAGAGAAGATTAAAAGATATTTATGGGATCTCTGTTTGTTTCCTTTATGTCATACAGTTGGATTGCTGGTGGGTAACGCACTCTGATTGCTTCCCAAGACTTTGAACTTAGTCCAGAGCTTTTATTTATCCATTCATCCCTGCTGTTGGATACTTCTGCATTCTCTTTAGCAGCAATTTGTTTAGTAGACTGCCTCCCTCCCCCAAAAAAACCCCTGTCATCTTTGGTTTGCAAATTTAGTATTACTTTTTTCACTAAAATCTTGTCTAGACTCAGAAGTGTACCATGAATAGCTTCCAGAAGAGCTGTCTTAGTAAATGTCCATCTATAAACATGTCCTAAAATGATCTTGTGATTACCATGAGATCCTAACTTTTTCCTGAGGATTCACTTGTCATTGTGCATGAATCAAGGTGCTTCGTTACCTAGGTTTTTTTCTCATCTCTCCCTTAGGGAAGAAATAGCATTCTGTGTTGACAGAGTTATAACAAGCTGTTTAGTTAGCAACAAAATACAGTCCAAGGGGGGTGTCTGGATCATCTGCCAGCAAGGCAGAGGGACGTGCTTAGCATTTCCAAAAATCAAATTTTTCTCACTGAGATGCAAGTTCTGTAAGTTTCTAAGTCCTCTTAAAAAGCTTTCACTCAGACCTCCTAAGTATGGTACGCTGATTATGGATCATAAGAAAACTCTGTTAGCTAGAAGTCTTGCATTAATGCAGAATTAGCTTCTTACAACTTGAAATGTCATCTTCCTTCACATTTCCCTTCCTTCTAATAGCCATCAGAGATGCACGCTCCAGCCTCAGATCCTGCAGCTCTCCAGTCCTAACACAGTTCCTCTGCCCTGCTAATGCCCAAGTGTGAATTTGCAGCACAGCCACTGCAGAACAGGCTGGGCTGTGTCTGGAAGAGTTATCCAAAGCCTAAATAGGAAACCAAACTTTTCCACCCAGAGTCTGCTGCTGTAGCATAGTGCACCTGACTGCAGAGGGGGTATTGGTCCCACAGATAAACAGAAGGGTTTCCCATCATCTAGCAGGTCAGGTTGAATTGCATTTGCACTACATAAGGGCACATCGATGAAATATAAATGAGCACAGGAGGGAAAGAGGCTAATGACTTCTAGGTGTCACACATAGAGCAGATCATCTGCCATTCCCTACTGCATGGTGATTTTTCCATCCCATTTTCTTTTTCATCCCAATAACAACATGAAATACCACAGGCTCTTCGGTTAGATTAGGTGATGAGGGGCATAGCTCAGCGTGTCTGAGCATGCCAGATATATTTTGAGCTTTAGAAAGAAGCATGGTACAAGATTTAGTCTGTATTTAGTTCCTGGCCTACTTTGCAGGATATTTTGCATTTCTGAAAACTTTCTCAGAGATGTGCCTTTTTTTCGTTCTGTTTCTTTCTTTATAAGCATTTAAAATCTCTTACCGTTTTTTAAGTTTGAAAGTAGTAACACCTAGCCATTCAGAGGCAGCCCACATATTAGTTTATAAATGTGTGTTTATTCCTCTTTTCCTTTTGATTTTCATCTTCTTAAAAACAAGACTTGTCTGTTACTGTGCTCTGTTCCTTGTATCAATGCCATGGACATCAAGTTGAGCCTCCCAAGTTTTGGAGGAAGCTCTATTTTGAACCATCACCTTGATAAAATGACAGGAGGGGTGACTTTTACTTAAGACATCCTTTTCTCTCGAGGCCATATATCCCATTTTGCAGGGAGGGTGCTTATGTAGCTGCCTCTCTGAGCTGTTTGCCAAAAGCCCCACTGACTTTTGGATACCCTTTGGCCTTCATGAGGCATTTTAGGAGCACACATACACACACTTGAAGTCTTAATTTCTTTGGGACCATCTGGAGGATTTCTTTCCACCCTTTCCCAGGGAATCTAATAAAGGCAACCTTGTGACTTAGTGGTTTATTTTGGAAGCTTCAGGAACTTGCTGTGGCTGGAGGAGCCAGATTTAATGAACATTGTCCCATGAACTCTGTTGCGGTGGGGGAATGTCACAGTCCCCCTGCTCTTCCTTGTCCCAGAAATTGGGTCACCACAGTAAATTGGTAGGTTGATTGATAAGTACAGAAAAGACAGATCTCTATTGGGAATATGGGTGTGCTTTCATCTTGCTTGTCCAAAGGGAATGGGTCTCATATAATCACAGAGTCTGTGGATGCTTGCATGGATCTCAGTCAGCTTTGCCCATTTTCAGGAGAAGAAACTGGGGCACCGAGGCTAACTTGGCAAAGGTACTGTGTAAATCCACGCAGGGTGGAAAATTTAATCATTAATCTCCAGGATCAAGAAAGGACCCTACTCCAGAACTTCATCTCCTAGCAAAAGTCTGATATACATAGTAGAATTTTTTTGATGAATGCATTTAGTGGGGTTTTGTCTTCCTTCACGGGCAAACAAGTGCTGACTATAATTGTTTCTTCCAAATATCTTTAGCCTTTTCTGTCTCTGTCAAGTCATTTTCCACTCAATGGGCTGAGTGCTCATGAATTATAAAAAGGCAACAAGTCTTCAAACAGCAAACGTGCTTTGGTGCTTTGTTTTCTCATGTTATCTCATAGTATAAAAATCCTTATACAAATGTTTTTAGCCGTTAAGACCTTCTGAAATGTTATTTTAGAGTGTAAGGCATTCAAGGATTTATGTCTACTCCATGTCTGGAAAAGACTGGAGCAACAGTTGTTCAGCCAGTTTGGAGCCTGGAAAAAGAAACAGGGACATCTTTTCTGCTGAATATGTATAGGTGGAGAAAGCATCAATCCTTGACATCAGTTTAAGAGTTTTTTTAGGAAACACGCATAAATGTGGTATTTTCCTGTTGGTTGTTCTCAAGTATCCAGCATCTCAGGAATATGCAAAATCTCTTTTAATTTTTAATTTTGCCATTATTTCAGAGGACCCTTACTCTTCACTACCGCAGGACCTATATTGCATTTGGGTCATCAAAAGAAATTAAGCATGATCTTGAAACTCTACATGTGGGAATACTGCATGAAATTGAAGCAACTGTGAGGAAACTGAGCAAGCAGGAGGTGGGCTCAGGGCTTTTAATCTGATATCCTCTGATCTCTAGAGGTGCTTCTTAAAACGTGTGGAGTTGTCTGATGCATATTTGCATTCATTTAACCCCTTGCCACATGATGTCTGTGGTGGCTATGAAGAGAAGAGAATTAGCCCTTGGAGGAGACAGGTGGTTTGGGAAAATTTGCTTCTAGCTTTTGACCATCTTAATGTCACTGTGGGCCTTATCACTCTGTTTAACAGTCTTTTGGATGGTGAAGGTTTTATTTTTTAAATTCCCTTTCTCTTTGTCAATTTTTTGGTTTGAAAGAGCTCACTCTTTTATCAGATTAGACTAATTCAAAATACGGTCATAAATCTGAAGCTATCAAAAGAGATACTAAAAAGTATCTTTGACAATGGTTTGAATATAATAACAGTAATCGATAAGTATCTGTAGGAAAGAGCAGAGAGCTCAATGTTTTAGTTGCGCTTTTTTTATAGACTTCTCTAAACCAGTAGGCATACATGGAAATATTGAAATTACTGCGCTGTTTCAGTGACTAAAAAGCTGTAACAAAATGGTGTTCTTACTGCATGGGATGTGATAACAGCAACGGATTAATGCTCTTCAGAGTATTTTCAGTGGTGTTTCCTAGACAGACATATATATAAAATAATTTTTCAAAGGAGTGCATCCATGGCTCCATCTGATAAAATGTTGAGAGCTGTGCTGAGATCAGTGAAGCTAGGTGATATATATCAGCTGGGACTCAGGCTGTATGGTATGTCTTATATTCACTGAGTACAAAAAGCCAAGAAGAGTCCTCCTGCCAGAAAGAGGGCTTATTGCTCTGCTCAGTAAATGCAGCACAAACAAAACTCCCAAACTTTCTAAATCCTTTTAAATTGCTCAAAAGATTTTCTTGGTCAGTGATATTGCAAGAAACATATTGCTTTGGAGGTGACCTAATTTGAATCTTTTCTGAATTGCTTTATGATTAGAGCAGTCACATGCTGAGGTAGGACCCCATTAGTGGGTTTAAGTCATCTGTTTACTTCTGAAAACGCGCATTGTTATGGGCTCTGCTGAGTATTCTCTTTTTTTTTTAATTTTCTTTTCTTTTTCTTTTTTCTTTTTCTTTTTTTTTTTTCTCTGTTGCAGGACAGAACATCGCAGTTGTACCGGTTTGGGAGCAAAATATGGAATGTGTTTCACTGCTGACCGAAGGCAGCCAAATGAACAGTATTTATAGTAGTTTGAAAATCAGCAGTTAGCAGTTTCTTCACATTCTAACACTACCCAGCACTTTCCAGAGAGAACTCATTGTTTACAAGAAATCTGCTTTCCAAATCCGTTGCGGTGCCCTCCAGCCTTGACTATTAACTATTTGCAAAGGGGAAGCTAATCTACGGTTTGGGGAAAGATGGCAATGGATGAGTACCTGTGGATGGTCATTGTGGGGTTTATCATTGCTTTTATTTTAGCTTTTTCGGTTGGTGCAAATGATGTTGCAAATTCTTTCGGCACGGCTGTGGGCTCTGGTGTCGTTACTTTACGCCAGGCTTGCATTTTGGCTTCAGTTTTTGAAACCACTGGCTCAGTATTACTGGGAGCAAAAGTAGGAGAAACAATTCGGAAAGGTATCATTGATGTTAACCTGTACAACGAGTCTGTCCCACTGCTGATGGCAGGAGAAGTGAGTGCAATGGTTGGTAAGTAACACTTTCCTATTCCAAGTAACATTTGTTGTGTATTTGTCATCCTGTTTGTTGTGAACATTGTTAATTAAGTCTTCCCATCTTCTGGATCTGCACATCTGGGCTTGTATGAATACAGGGGCCTGTACTCCTATTTAAGTCTCCTATGTTTTTTAAATGCTTCTAATAATTTATATTTTTCAGTGGTTCATAACTAATAGACAAAAAGAAATGTTTTACACAATGGATCCTATCTGTGTATACTGAAAAAAATTATTTTGGAGATTTTTTTGATGGTAAATGGAAAATTGGAAAGCATAGCATTTGTGTCTGTACAGAAGATTCTACAGAAACAGCAGTTTGCAGTGAGTATGTACAAGGAGTTGTTTTGAAAAAAATTACAGAAAATCCAAACACATTTGCTTAAACTGATTGTCTAGCTGAGTGATTGCAATTAGCTGTAGACTTCACCCTTGCTCATGGCAAAACTTCACCCTTACTCATGGCAGTAAAGATAAATAATCACACATTTAAGGTCTCTTTAATTTTTCTGACCCAAACCGACAGCAGGTTACTGTACTTTAGAGTCTGTTCCCCTACTTTTGGTGGTAGTTAACTAAATCTCAGTTTAGAACAAATAGCATATTCTGAGGTAAGTAACATTAAGCCACAGTATTTACTCTTTGTTTATATGCAAGAGGCTTTGTGAGCTTTTAGAGAGCTCCCTCAAGGAGCTTTTAAAGGTCAGGAGGCAGCAGGAAGGAAACCCTTTCACTGTGGGAGAGGCAACCCAGGCAAGGGGCCAGCCCTTCCATCCCACCACCACTTTCTTAGTCTGGCAGGTTCGTGGCATCCCATGACAGGATGGCATGATTTATACAAGCATCGCAGCACCCTCTGTTTGAAAGGGATGTTCCACTTAAAAATATTCTTCCTTAAACCTACTTAAACCTGATCTAAATATTATTTCCTCCTATCCCTCTAACCTCCTCACAGTTTTTAGGCAGGACCTGCACATGAGATAGATGAATCTGTGCAGAGGTCTACTGCATGTGATTATTTTCCTGTTTCTTAGGGGAAACTTTAGCTTTTTTATTATTATTTTTTATTTTAATGGATCAAAATGGACATTGAGTGACAGTTTCTGGAGTTGCCAGAGGTGGCTTTGTGTGCTTGACTGTGGGGAGGTAGTTCCCTTAGTTCTTTGGCTGCTCCTGAACCTCCTGAAGGTTGGCCACCTTTCCTTGCCCGAGG
This sequence comes from Lepidothrix coronata, assembly GCF_001604755.1. Lineage (NCBI taxonomy): Eukaryota > Metazoa > Chordata > Aves > Passeriformes > Pipridae > Lepidothrix > Lepidothrix coronata. The sequence continues at coordinate 1,584,075 of NW_016690193.1, read as the reverse complement.
GGAAGAGGGGTTGGTTAGTGAGAAATCACTGCTGGGACTGCAGCCACTTCCCTAGATGGTCCTTCTGGGACATTGCCACCTTAAACCGCATCGAGTGCTCTTGGGCACCCCCCATCAGTTCCTCTTTCCTGATATCTTGCAAGGTCAGCTGCAGGTTCCTGGTCTTTCCCTTGGGCTGTAGGGTGTTTTTTTATTACAGAATCACAGAATATTCTAAGTTGGAAGGGACCCACAAGGATCATCAAATCCAACTTTTTAAGTGAATGGCCCATATGGGGATCAAACCCACAACCTTCGCATTATTAGCAACATGCTCTAACCATCTGAGCTAATCTCTTCTTACTGAGATAGCTCACTGTCTGAAATGTGACTTGCACATTCTTGATACTCATGATTCCCATTGACGGAAGGGTCCTTTTTCTTTTCTGTATCTATTTCTGGCATCCTGATCCCGGCAGGGCAAAGTTTTAAGTCTCAGATACCCCCTGCAGAGGCAACTGGTCAGAAGCTCAAAGAAAACAACTTATTTGCATGCGTATTTACATAAGCCTGTGTGAACTTCATGACCAGTTGCATTCCCTTCCTCCAGTGAAGGCATTAAGAAGAAATTCCACATTTTAAATCTCAGAATTAATCACAAGTTACAAAATGCAGATTTCAATTTTTTTTCCCCTCAAATCCATTTCCAGCTCTTCTCTGGATATATGATATTTTTTCTGTGTTTTCTCTGAGCCTTCTTGGATGTTTTCTTTTCCTCTTTCTGTTTTTGCTCTGCATTTTCACCCATCCTGTTCTCTCATGCCTCATGATCATGTTTTTGCGAATGGATTTAGCTTCTGAATTTCAATGAAGCTTAAATGAGTCAACAGTCTGGGAGAGACCAAAAGTCACTGTATCCTCTTTCCAGATGTTGATGGAAGATCCTTTGATGCTTGCAGCAAACAGCAGATGGTCATTTTCAGGGCAACCTTCTCTCCTAAGAGAGAAGGATGCAGGGAACAATGGGATTAAAATTTTAAAATGTAGCATTTTGTAATAATTCATAGCATATTAAAATGTTGTTTATTAGGCAGATCAGAAGTTAGGGACTGTTGCTTTTGGGAGTAAATTGTAGTACTTCCTTAGCATTAACTAATTGTCAGGTTATTGTCAGGATTTGTCTGGGTGTTGTTGTAGTGGTCCTGGTGTGAGCAGAAGTCAGCAGCTGGTGCGACTGAGGAGATGCCACCAACAGAGAGGACATCCCAGCCAGGATTAGCAAAGCAAAGTACTAATCTAGTTTTGCAGGTGACGTGGTGTTTGATGGAGGATTATGGCTGGCACACAGCACTGGAGCCTCAGGAGAATGGATGTGGTGCCTTCAGCACCAGGGGAGCATGAAACACAGCCTGGGCCAAAAGCTGGTGCTGGCAACTCTTGGTCAGGGCAGTCTGCAGCCAGTCCTCTCTCTTTAGGGGGTATTAGAGGAAAGGGTGTGCAGCCATGGTGTCAGCAGGCATGAAGAGTCTGAATTTGGGACTCTGTGACAGGTCTAGTGAGCCTCCTGCTTCCTAGGTTAGTTTTGCAAAGGTAAAAACTGGAAACATACATTTTATGTTAAAGAGTAGTTAAAGCTTTGGTGTAGGTAGTTAAGGCACTACAAACACTGGAGGAAAGTCCTGCACTGACTTGATTTGTATTTTCTTCTGTTCCTTAATATGCTTCCTTAAACTTGTTTAGATCATGCATTGTCCTTCTCAGACCATCCACTTTTCCTCTTATTCTCATGTTTGTTTTCAATTGAGCAACCTAATCTAGTGGAAGGTGCCCCTGTCCATGGCAGAGGGGTGGAACTGGATGATCTTTAAGGTCTCTTCCAACCCAAACCATTCTGTGATTCTATGATTCTGTTGAGTTGTTTAAACACAAAAGAGTTCCATGATCCCTCTATTTCCCCACCAACAAAAAACCCCAACCCTCACTACACATTTGCAGTGCAGCTGTGACTTTGTTGTGTTTCCCTTTTTTTCAGACTGAGTATTTTGTAATTACATACCTATGGCTGGCCTATCTATTTATTTGACTCCTTACAGATGTAACCATCTGACTTCTCTTTCACCTCACTTCCACTTGCTGGTATCTAAGTTCATGTCAAAGGTATCAAAGTGTATTTATTTTTATTTTAGTACAGGGGAAAATAAGCCAAAAAATTAAAGGGCAAGAGAAGTAACAGTTGTTTTGGGATAGTACCCCAGGAGAGATCAGTTTTACAAACTGGTTGACTTCCAAATGTAGCTGCATATGATACCAGCAAATCACCATTTGCAGATGTCTCTGTTTCAAGACCTTCAAACCAGCTTCTAGCGTTGGAATTGAGGATGGAGGCTGAAATTTTGGGTAACAGCCTATGTTCAGTGACCTTGCTTTATCACCTGTGTCTGCTGCAGATCTGTTAAGAGAGGTGGCATGATCCAGAAAATTCAGGATCTCTCATGGCAGTCTGATTGCTGCCACTGGTGCCTCTTAACACATGAAGATTTAGTCTTAAGGCCATCAAGTCATAAGATGAAGAAGAGATCTTTCTAAGAATATTCTAATATTAGGTGAGGTCCACAGAATGCTCGTGTCACTGTCAAAATTATTTTGGTGTCCTGAGGTTAGTGCCACTGCAAGAGGAGTAGGAAACCTGGGTCCTTGCAAAGTGAAAGTGAGTTGAAGCATGGAGCTGCATGCTCAAGGGCTTGGTGGCCAAATGTGGTCTGATCTAACTACTGAAAGTAGTGCTTGGGGTACTTTTTTTTCTTCCCTGCACTCTTGACCACCATCCTTCCTGGACATCTGTAGGGACATAAGACATTGCATTACTTTATAGACCACTAACCACCATCTCTTAGTTATTTCCGTATGCCCAGGATATCTTTGGCTACTCCATGACTAAGACAAGACCTTTCTGCAGTTCTGAATTTCTCCAGTGCGACAGTGAACTGCAAATAAAGGCAGTTGAGAGAGTCCTTATTCCCTCCTCAGTCTGTTTTTCCTATAGAGGACTCTGAATGGCTGTGTGTCATTGAGAAGAGGCATAAAAACTCTCTACCCCACAATTTGAGTCTTTCTCTGGTAGTATCCAAATTTAGGAGCATGGGTAGTTCACTAGTGAAATGGTGAATACCTTCTCACACTGATCATGTGGAGGCTTCCAGATCCAGCTCTCAAGAATAAGGTTTTCTAAGCTTGATGCAGTCTGGGACCAGTTTGTGTATTTAATCAGACAGGCTGTAAATACTGAGAGCCTTCAAAAAAAAAAAAAGGCAGAACTGTTGTGAAGTGTAAAGAGCTGCTAGTCATAAACAGTCATAAGTAAGATGTAGCATTCAAAGCTGCTATTAAACTGTCTTAGTATCTGCTTTTAGAGACAGAACAGGAACAAAACTCTCTTTAGAAGATCTCTGTTATGCATGTGGAGTGTAGGCAGCACTTCTAAAAGAATGTGGGTATGTGGCAAAGAATTTTCTGTATTACATTATTGTTGTTGTTTATACCATATGGTTGGGTTTTTTCTAGGTTCTGCTGTTTGGCAGCTAATTGCATCATTCTTGAAACTCCCAATATCAGGGACCCATTGCATTGTAGGTGCTACGATTGGATTTTCTCTGGTGGCAATTGGCACGCAGGGTGTCCAGTGGATGCAGCTTGTCAAGATTGGTAAGTGCTGTCTCCTTTTATGTGTGACAGGATATGAAATAGTGTGTGCTGCCTGCAAAAAAACATTCCCAGAAATCTGCTTTGTGCTGATAGCAGTCCCTCGTTAACTTATTTTCCACCCCAGTTGTGTCATTCATAAGATGCACTGATGCCATGTTTATTAAGGGCTGCAGTGTGTCTGCAGTGGAGAAAGGCGTAAGACAAAAGTTGCACTTCCCCAGAGGTAAGCTGAGGACACGTTGTCCCCTCAGAGACATGCTTCAAGGTGACATTCCTCCTCTTCTAATTCTTTTTGTGGCAGCTCATACTACCCTGTTCTTGCTCTCTAACAATGTGTATGCCATCATGTGAATGCCCACAGTCATGTTTCTCCACCCACCATCTTCAGGGAGGCAAAATCTGGGCATACAGCACATGTTTAACTCACAGCCTCCCATTGCCAAGATCAGTACATCCAAGCAGGGGTGTGTGGATTTTTTTGTTATTGTTTTGGAAGCCTTGTAACCCGAGGTGCAGCCTAAAGCCTGTATTAAAAGGATTTGATTCTGAAAACATGGTAATATATTTGAACTTTAGCAATGCATATATTCTTTTTAATTCTATTGAAAGTAAAAGAGAGTTTACAGTGATAGCAGAATCAATCTGTTCACCATGCTGCAAACAATAAATCACTCTGGACGAGATTTGCAGAGTGCTGCCCTAATCCAGTTTTATTGGAATCAGTGGGAGTTATGCCACCTACTTCAGTTAAATCAGTCCTGGACATTTGCAGTGCTGGCCTGCAAAAAATTTACATGCATTATACATTACAGTTGGTGCTTCTATGGCATTTTGGAAATTGAGACTTTTCCCCTGCGAGCAGCATGGCATCCTGCTAAATGCAGTTGTTTCCACTCGCATGCAACACTTGTGGTTGTGGAGATTAGGAAATTACAGGGTTTGCTTGGTGTACTCTGATTCAAACTACAAGAGACTTTTATGATGAATTTGATTGCTAAACTTGCAAAATGATCAGGAGATGCTTTGGCTGATGTTTCTAATGGTGCCTAGCATTACTTTGACTTTAATGAATGTCAGTGGACACTGAGTTGCACCAGTTGTAAGTAAACATACAGAACATTCGTTCCAGTTGTACAAGAACTGTTTTAAATTTATTGCTCATTAACAACTTACTTAACTATTATGCAAGAATACTGTTTATTTCAAGTTTCCTTCTTTCTTTTCTTCAACACAGTTGCCTCTTGGTTTATTTCCCCACTGTTGTCTGGCTTAATGTCCGGAGTCCTCTTTGTGCTGATTAGATTCTTCATTTTAAACAAGGTAAAGAAATCTCCCTATTGTAATGAGTGCTTAGTATGAAGGTTGTATTCTAGCCTCCCATTTGAGTGCTGGCATTTCCAGAGTTAAAAGTTTGTGTCTTGCTTTTTGCACAGGAGACCAGTCATTTTTTTAATAGCCATTTGAACTGTACTTGCTTTTAGCAGTTCTGAAAGCTCAGGGTAAGTAATTAGACAAGTATTTGAGGCTTAGAAGGTGCTATGTGATAATTAATATTGTATATTCTATTTAGCAGAAGATGGTACACTGAGATTGCTTCTGTATTAGTACAAGCTTGCTGGCATTAACTTAGCCTCACAATAGCTGTTTTGACTGTTATTCAAACCAAACAGTTCTGTCTTGGAGATACTCTAATTGGCATTTTATAGTTGTGAAATTTTAAGCTTTGGTTTTCCAGCACATCAGACAGGAGATGGGCATCTGCATATTTTGTAGATTCTCAAGAAACCTGAATTAGTGGGTTTTAGGGACTTGATAACATCAGTCCATGTACCTCCAGTGCAAAAGATGCCACCCAGCATGAACTGGAAATCAGAACACTTTTATCTGCTTTTTCCATTTCTCTCACACCATTCAGCTTGCTAAAATGGGGAAGTGTAGCACATGACAATGACCTAAAATAAGGGGCACTATATTAGCAGTTATACAAGGAACTTAAATAGATGAGGGATTAATTCTTTTGCTATAAATAGCACCACCTGTAACCTCAGCTTCATCATTCTTTATTTCTGATCTAAATAAATGTCAGTGATAAAAACAGGTGATAGATTTGATCAGACTCAGCTTTGAATGAAGAAGTACTCAAGTTGCATAAACAATGAGGAAAGGTTCCACTATGGCATTCAAAACCTAGCAACTTAAGAAATTAGTCATCAAAATACATGAACTCTGGTATTAAAGCCACATATTTAAGCATTCAAGAGGCAGAAAAAGTTCAAGTTAAGGACATTGAATTTCTATTGCCATCTGTGCCATTCACAAAGTAGTAAGATCTGTAGAGCTTCTGCCATAAGCAGGAAGCGACTTGTGTTGTTTGCATGCATAAAAAAAGAGCAGCTTTCTAGCTGGCGAGTCCGTGGCCTGTTACAGGGCTTCATGCCCTTGTTGGGGGTCTGTGAATAGCAGCTGGCCCTGCAAATACAGCCCATGCTGCATCACGCTTTGGGACCGGGGCACAGCACAGGGCGGCTGCAGCCTTTTCTCAGCTCCCTTTTATAGCTCATGGCAGCAAGAAACAAAACCACATTAGCCAGCCCTCAGCTTTGCCAGGCTCTTTGCAAACACTCAGAGCCCCTCAAAAGGCCATGGCAGTCTCCTCACAAAGGCTTTGTCCGTGGCTCACATGGTGCATTTCCGCTGCACTGTCAGCTGAGCCTTTCCTTGTGAGTGCTGAGGGCACGAGGCTGCTGTGGGCAGCAGGCACGGCAGCATGCTAAACACTGTGTGCTCGCTTTATGTGTGTTACCTGTTCCATGCAGCCGGACACTTACTATTTCAGTGATTTCTGTTAGCTGGTAGAAAGTGCCAGGCTGTCTCAGTCAAAACCGAGAGGTTAGAAGTAAGGTTTAGAGATGGATGCATTGCACCGATGCTTGTAGCCTTGCCCCAAAACATCAAAGCCCTCTCCTTCTTAGCACCCTTCAGTTGTGCTGAGTGAAAGGGGTTCCTCTCTTGGAGACAAAAATGGATAAGGACACAGTTGCAGAAAGAAACCTGCCACCAGGTTGCTCAGCAGGTCTGCAGCCAACCTGAAAGTACAACCTGTCTCCCTGGTTCCCTTTAACACTGTCAAGCTACCCCAGAAGCACTGACTCGGGAGCACGTTTTCCTCATGGTGGTTCATGCTGACATTAATCCGGTGTGAAATCCAACTAATGTTTCCTTTTTCTCCTTGATTTCTATGCAGGAAGACCCCGTGCCCAACGGTCTCCGTGCACTTCCAGTGTTTTATGCTGCTACCATAGCTATTAACGTGTTTTCCATCATGTACACAGGGGCACCAGGTGAGTGAGCCATCCACAGGAGGAGGCACGGGAGGGAGGCTTCCCACAGTGCATAAGGATGCTCTGCCGGTGTGCTGTCAGGTAGCCATCAGCACATAGAGTTATCTCCTATCCTAGGAGTTAACAAGGGCAAGACTAAATCATTCACCTCCCCACATGCTTCTATTTGTGCAGTGTGTTTTTGTGACACCCTTCTGTTCACTGTGGTTAGTGGGGAAGAGTACAGCTACAAAAAAACCTCCTCTTTAAAGGAAGGGAAATTACTGAGCTGCCAGCTTTGGATTCGCGAATCTGAGTACTTGTTGAGCTCTCAGAGGTGTTCTAGATATGTGCATCAAGGAGAGAAGGTTCAGAGCAGGGCATAAGAGGGGGTAGGCTGTTTGCACTCAGTATAACGCTGTCGCTCCATTGACATCAGCAGAGTCACTGTTCTGGTAGGTCTGGCACGGAGACTGTTATTTAAATTTAGTTAACTTCCCTTTAATGATAAGAAACCCAAGCCTGTTTCTGAAGCCTGTTTCTGTATTAAATGCATCTTCTTTCTTTGGTGTTGTGTTTTCATTGCAACTCAGTAGAAGGAAATGAAGTTGAAGGACTTAATTTATATTTTTTTATATTTATATATTTTATGTGCACTTAAATGTTTGTGTTTATTCATATTTTTATTTATACTTGAATTAATATTTTTATATAATTTGAATTTATATATTTTATGTTTATATTTGTATATTTATATTCACACATTTTATGGCTATGTATTTGCATTTATATTTTTGTAGTTAACTTTACTTAAGCAGAGTACATTTAAACATGGACTTGTAGCAAAAGAGTTCAGAAAAAAAATGTTCAGTGATCTCAACTACTTTGTTGAAGACTGGTCATTAAATGTTGTCTTTAGATTAGATTATTGCCCCAGTGCCATGAACGAGCAAGCAGTTGAAGACAGACCCCTGAACGTGGCCCTTAATTCAGACAGTAGGCTTAGAAAGTGACCTTTTTTGAATGAAAATTTGTTTTCTCTAAAACCTGACACACTAGAGGTACTAGATAAATGCAGTTGGTAGACTCTACTCCATAGCATAGCATTACTGAAATTAATAAAAAGACATTCCCAATTTGAGGGTAACATAACTATTCCTTTTTCTTAAGTCTAATCGGCTATATATGCAAGATGTTTCACAGTAAATCAATTGTATAACCAATTTTTCTTCATTAGTTGTACTGCAGAAGTAGGTCAGGCACTTTGCAGTGACTCATTAAGCAAAATAAATAAAATAAGAATCTTAATGTCCCTTCTGTTTCAGCTTAGCAGTCTCTAAAGTGTGTGAATAAAAAGGTGGAACTCCCTTTTTGATACTCGGGAAATACATATTTACTCTCCAAGGCCTCTATCCTGGCTACATTTACTCCCAAGGATGAATTAATCACATAGGTTTCAAGATAGGCAATGTATATATGGGTTTGAAAGATCATAGTCCAAGCTCTTTCTTCATTAAGGGTTGGATCGCTTCATTGAACAAGTGCAAGGAGCTCTGTTGGGGGAATACTTGCAGTAACATGAGTTATTGACAGGGCTGTGCATTGCAGGACTGAAACTTCAGCTCTTGAGTGCAGCATTAAGCTAATATCCTAAGCAAATAATGGCTTAGATTAAGCTAAGCATTAGGCTTTATTGACCAGTGCAAAGGTCAGGTAAATATTTACCCTAAGGGGCAACACGGTTTAACATGCATTAATGTATAAAATCACTGCAAACCTGTCTTAGCAGCCCTGATGTGGGGGTCTTACCTTTGTCTTATTTGGAAATAAGGCCATAGTGGAGTAACAGAAAACTGGAAGACTAAACCTGCAAATGTTTCCATGTCAACTAGACCTTTAAATACTGTGGTAATGGTCATGTTAAAAGTCACCAGCTCATTCATGTTGGTTTTGAATACATTGTGAACACTGGCTTTTCTGTAATAAATCGCTCTTCCACTGGCTGGGATAATTAAGTCATGTTAATTTATGATTTTCTTAGGTTTTATTTCTTTGTCTTCACAGTACTGGGACTGATACTGCCAATGTGGGCCATTGCTCTAATATCAATTGGCGTGTCCTTAGTATTTGCTGTCTTAGTCTGGATTTTTGTGTGTCCCTGGATGAAGAGAAAAATAGAAAGTAAGTAGTTGTTTGATGAAGTGTGAGTGATGTAAAATTATGTAAAATTACATTTCAGAGGTGGAATTGCCTTTGAGAAATCAAGTCCAGTCCTTGAGAGGACCTAGTCCAGTCCCCACCCACGGGGAAGATGTGCTTAAACTATTCCTCGTGTATTTTTGTAATCTGCTTAAAAATCTGCAGTGGTAGAAATTCAAAACCTTCTTAGGCAATCCATTGCAGTGCTCACTTCTTCTAGAGTCTAAACAGAAACAGGACAATAAAACCTGGAATATAATCTGGTTAATATTTTAGTAAGGAAATGTTAAAGAGGAAAAACCTGGCAGAATGATCATCTTTAAGTGACTTCTTTAACTTTACAGTAAGTTGAGCTCATCACAGCTTTTAGCTTTATAGTCTTTTGCTTGTTTGCTTTGCTACTTTCAAGAAATGCAGTGTTTAAAATGCGGTTTCAGATTTCACTAATAGATGAACATCTTAGTGTTTTACTTCAGTTGTCTACTTTGGTGAATTTTATAGGAAAAAACAAAGATGCTCTAGAATTTTCCCACATGAACTTAGTAAAGATAAGTATTAGGAATAAATAAAGAATGTGTATGAAATGCAGCCACGTTATTGTATCCACGTTAAACTATGCAGTTGATGCAAACAGTGAAAATGTAAGTAAAAAGTGGTATAGGTTGGGTTTAAAATTATGGTACTATTATTTCCTTAGGCCGGTTAAAGAAAGATGCTGCACTGTCAAGGATATCAGATGAAAGTCTTGATAAAATTCAAGATGAAGAAACACCAGTCTTTAAAGAGCTTCCTGGTGCCAAAGCATCTGATGAGAGCACGATTCCCCTTACTGGCTCAGTAACAGAAGCTGCTGGGGCATCAGATACTATTGCAAATGGAAACCATCCACGTGTACCGTATGGTAAGAAACTAATGCAACACAGAGGGTTTGTGTTTTTCTTGTTTCAGTGAGGTTTCTTAACTGCGAGTAGGTCTCTCTTGTAAATAGTAAGTTAGCGTTTGGGATTTCCATCTCTAATCCCTTTTCAGCACATGTTTGGAAGGATGCTCATTTATAAGCGATGTTTTCTAGAGAGGACATAATTACATTTTCTTTGGCTGTATTTCAACTTTAGAAACAGCGGGAAAAAAAATTACTTGCCTCTTTGCTTTACTTTGTATCCTTAATGGTGTTTCCATCCTTTTGAGCAGTGGAAAAATACAGAGAACACAGATTACTGATGTATGAAGGTTAAATTCAGCATAAAAATGATTAACATACTACAACAGGAGATGAAAAGATTTGGACTTTAGTTGACAAACCTATGACCATTTGGACCATGTCCACTAGAAAAATCTCATGCATTGTTTTCTGAATATACATTTACAAGAAGTAGGCTTATGTGCATAAAGCTCTTTTTGTTCTCCCTTGTGGTGGGATCACCCCCCTCCACTTAGCGGTCTGCTGACTTTGATATCACTTTGCTAACATCTACACAACTCTGTAATTTGGTTAATAAATGTCTAAAATATTCAACTGTTCCTTGCAAAATCAAATAAGTCATGACGTGGAGCCCTTTGAGTGTGTGCCTCCAGTTTATAAATAGGTAAACCAAATTCTGAACGTTGCGTAGTGGAAATCCGGGAAGTCAGGAAGCAAAAACGTTTCTTCAGAAGTATTGCCTGTGATACATTTTGATGTGTGTCCTACAGCGTATGCTAACATTAAATATATGCAGTGGGAACAATTATCAGCATGTTCATAGAAATAAGATTTAGAAAATGTTGCAATAGCTGAGGAAATACTTCTGCAGAACATGAACTTTTTGCTGTTTTATAAAATTATTTTTAAATGTCTCTTAAATATAGGTGATCTTCTATTCGGTATGAAATAGCAGTAACCCACCTTTCAGAAATCCTAATTATTCCTATTCAATACCTCAGAAAAAGTAGAGTTTGCTTTACAAGAAAGAAATTTTATGGAAATTATTTTTTTCAGAGAACCTGAGCATTTAACCATCAAGTATCACGTTCTTATAGCTGATCCTAAGTGACTTGCTGCAGGTCATACAACATGTCTGGGGAGACACAACACTGGAACAAACCTCTTTTTGCACAGCATATGTGAGACTTTATTTTGCAGTGAATTGAATCTTGGCTTATTCGCTGCATGTAGTGAAAATTGGTCTCCTTTGTCCTGTATTCTCTCAGATGGCAGCCGCATTATTTTCTTGTGAAGTTGAAGGAACGGGGCTCTTGTATTGCATTTTGTATAAATAAAAATTCTGAATCTGTGCCTTTTTAGGAAGGGCATTTTCGGTGACGCACACCTCGGTGAAATCACCTGTTTCCAATGGCACCTTCAGCTTCGATGGCCATGTGAGGAGCGATGGCCACGTTTATCACACTGTGCACAAGGACTCAGGTTTATACAAAGACTTGCTCCACAAAATACACCTTGACAGGGCCAATGATGAAAGGCCCACTCCAGAAAATAACTACAAACTGTTACGACGCAACAACAGTTATACTTGTTACACTGCTGCTATTTGTGGCATGCCCGTGCATTCCTCCTTTAAGGCAGCAGATACGTCAACTCCAGAGGACAGTGAAAAGTTAGTGGGAGACACTGTTTCCTACTCCAAGAAGCGAGTCCGCTATGACAGCTACTCCAGCTATTGCAACGCAGTGGCTGAGGCAGAGATTGAGGCGGAGGAAGGTGGGGTGGAAATGAAGTTGGCCTCTGAACTTGCAGAACCTAACCGGCCCCCGGTTGATCCTGTGGAAGAGGATAAGGAAGAGAAAGACACATCTCAGGTCCATCTACTTTTCCACTTCCTCCAGATCTTAACAGCCTGCTTTGGATCCTTTGCCCATGGAGGTAATGATGTCAGGTAAGAGGATGAGATCTCTGCAGTTTTAAGGTTTAAATACTTGGAGCAAGGTTTGCCAGCTTGGCTGGTTGGAAAGCGCATTCATATCTGCAGGTAGATGATCATCAGGGCTCTGTTTTGCAAAGCATGTGGCATCGATGTCTCAGGTGCTTTCCAGGAGTTAGGCTGCCTAGTCCATGGTTCGTTTTCTTCTCAAGGGTAAAATCTTTTTTATTTACTGCTAAATAATTGTTTAGTGATTAGTTTAATTTAGGTTTAATTTTGGCAGTCTTTGAGGCATTGAGACTACCCCCAACATGCCAATCACTGTAAAAAAAACCAGGACAGTCCCACTCCTGCAGAATTTGCAGTCTGTTTGAACTGCAAAATCAGCAACCTTCAACAAGTAAGAGGTTTTAGACTACTTTTGTCATTAGATGAATTTCATCTCTTGTCACACTGAGAAAAGAGATGTGTGAAGAATGTCTTCATTTTGATTGCTGCATCCCTTACAGACTTCACTTAACTGAATCTTTTGTTTGGGGTTTTCCAGGAGTTTAGGACCATATGAGGCAGTGTATCACTAAAAAGTCTTTTTAGTGAAAGTTAAAGTTAAAAAAAAGTCTAAAGTTTAAGCATTAAAGTCCTACTGCAGTTCATAAGCTGTACATAAAACTTCTCTAGCTGCTGCAGTTCTCTTACCAAAATAAAGGGAGCTACCCCCAGTGAGCCCTGGTCATGTGTCCGTGCCCCATGCAGAGAGAGGACACAGGCTATGGCTCATCTCTTAACACTCATTTAATAAGCTTCACGTTTCCCAGCATAGTTCTGGTATGCAGTATTCCCTAACAGGAGTTTTATCCAGAGGCACTACCACCGAGTTGTCCTTGAGTTTGGAAGAAGACGGTGAGTTCATCCTTCAGTCATTTGGCTTAAGTGTGCCTGTCCTTAAATCTCACAGCATTAATGTCATTTCCCAGGAATAAAGGAAAAGCATCATCTTTCAGGAGTCTTTTTCTCCTGTTCATATTGACTCAGGCAGCTGACGATCTTGAAGTTGGTCTCAGAAAATGTTTATCTGCACTTCTTTGGCCTCCATCATCTGGTCAGATCCCTGCAAAATAGTGTCTCTTTACTCACTCATTTGCCAACCTCTTTCATTTTGAAGGTTTGGCTCTGTTTTATTCCACAAAGTACAAGACTTTTGTCTGTAGGACACAGGCTCAGGAATGAAGCATTTTATACCTTTCTTGTCTGCACTCACATTGCCCATCTGCCTATAACACTGTGGGGGTCTATTGCACCTCATCATCTCGATGGCTTGTGACTGGAGAGCAATTTGGGTGGTTTTGCTCTGTCCCTGGGAACACTGCATATTTTTCCTTAAGGATTTGGCTGGACTGCCTCTTCCCTAGGCCTGGAGTGATCCATTTGGTATTTAATAAGCACTTTTTCCAGTATCATGATAAGGTCCCCTGAGAAATTCACTCAAGCTGCTTGTTGAAGCAGCTGTCCTTATTTGGGTTGTAGCTGGGGCTGTACTGAGTCCCCTTCCCACTGAACCCTTTCTGTGTTAGCTGTGCCCTGGCACTGTTGGTTTCAGTGTTTGTAATGGGACTTTAAAGCGTTCATGATTTTCATCGCCCTCCTTAGGCATTTGGGCAAACACTGTCCAACTCAGCAAGAACAGTTATTCGTTGCTCTTGTCAGCCACCCAATTTAACTCACTGCTCATCTTGAAAACGCTTAAAAACATGTTTCTTCCCATCCAGTCAGTGTCCAGGGAATTCAAAATAGGGCTTTCTGAAGAGCCTTCTTGTACTCCCTTCGTATCCGCAGGGATTTGGCTCCAGGAAGGAGTCCAGGGTCCCCTCATCCTCTGGATCAGAGGTGCAACTTTCTTTCCTCTTGGATGGTCTCTGTTGTTAAGGACCTCTGCTCTGAGCATGCTAGCTGGCCAAGAGCAAAGACCCATGGGGGGTAGTAGCACGTGCTGAAGGGAACATAGGAATAAGGACAAACACCACTGATCTTTCTTGTAATGTACCCTGGGAAATACCATTGCAGAAAGCTCACAGGCTACCTCAGTAGGTACCCCAGCCCTGCAGGTGATGCTTATACATACTCCTGAAGGACTCATATGTTACGCAAGCAGCACTTGCCTGTTCTATAGGAGGCAGGGGTAGTAGAGTTTGGTAGAAGTGATCTGTAAGGATGCAATCAGTTCAGATATCAGATTTGGTGTTGACAGGAGCTGGCCAGGATGAAATACAAAGTTCAGACTCTGTGCAGTATGCTTTGTTGCATCTTACAGCCTAATTCCCCTAGAATTTTTTAATTTGACTGGCTTGTTACCTTGGCAATATCCTTTCCTGAAAATTCATATTTTTTTAGTATTTTTCATATCTCTGCTCCTGCAGGTGATCCTACCAAATTTGCCAGGAAACATGTGTTTTTATTAAATGCTATTTGTTCCAAAATCTCTTCTTAAGCTGAATTCATATGTTGCAAAACTAAAGAACAAGTTGGCTTCATTTTGTCAAAGCTAGTAGAAAAGCAAGAAGATGGTCATGGGTGTAGGACTGGATGGGAACCCATCCTTGTGATTGTACTGAGTTCCAGCTAAACAACAAAAATTAAAGACCCCTTTCTATGCCTAAAAGATATAGTAGGTAAAACACTCCAGGAACGCAGATATCTGTCCAGTGGACTGTGTAGCAGAGACATTTTTCCAGTCTTCGTCTAGCAGAGCAGAAGACTTCTTACTGGGCTCTTGGCTCCTCCACATGCTACATGAAGATCTGCAGAGCTTGAAAGGCAACACATTATTTTAAAAATAAGGCAGTAGAATCTAGCTAGGAGCATGGCTTTCTGTTCACACTTCTGTAAGAAAGTAAGCCCTGACAGTCCATCTTCCACTGATGACTGCTCTCTTTTCATCTCCCTCCTTTGTTTGCTTTCCTTCTGCTCATTCTAGATGCTGCTTCTCTATTTTTTTTCCTCAGCCTTGAATCCTGTTATAAAAATCCAGCTTTCCTCTGCATTTGGTTTAAAGCTCCTCACTCATATTTAGGGTGGCACCTCCACTGTCCACATCTTTTTCTTTGGACTTGTCTCCTACATTTTCTTTTGCTATCCTGGAACTTACTCTTGTGCCATGTTTTCAATTTATTTTCCATCAGGCTGTTTTTTGGTATTCCTTGAAGGGACAGGAGCAGATAAGAGGAGCAAAGAGAGAAAAATCAAAAGCTAATAGGAAACTTAAAAACTGCAGGTAATTGCGAAACAAATAATTGACCTGTTTTAGAGCATATTTGAGCATGAGGCTTACAGTTCAGATTGAACCCTGTGGGAGCTCAGAAAAACTTCATGGATCAAAAGTGCCCCATATAGTTTGGACAGCACTTTACTGGACAAAACATCATATGGACATCCCTCATTTCATTGTCCAGGATTGCCCATGGACCTGGAAGAGTTAAATCAGTATTTTGCCCTCGACTGCAGAACTAACTTGTAACTAACTCATGGGGGAGTTAGATCCCAGTTTCTTCCAAGATGGTGCTTTTTAGCATCATAAGGATACCAGCCATCTTTGCTGTAGGAGCTGATGTTTGTAGCAGTCAAGGCTCATGCTTAGGCTGACATCAGCAGGGATCCTGACTGGGGCAGCTGTGTGTTAAAAGAAACAGGGAGTCATGGCAACTCCTTATTTGGGTGACTGTTTTGTTCAGCCCATCCCCTCCTGCCCCCCTGCCACCAAGCTCATATGCGCTGTGTCAAGGGTGCTGGAGCTCTTCCAGGGCTGGGACTAGCTGAGCCGGGCCGAGAGCCTTGTGACACCATCATGCACATGGACTGAATGAAATCTAAAGAATTTAAAATCCCGACTAAATGTGTTGGGACAGAACTGCTGAAAAAAATGTTTTTGTTTAACTTAATTAGAGGCACCAAGTGAGCAGCTCCACTGGCTCAGCACCCGAGCACAAAGGGAGCACGTCAGGTCATTGCAAGGGCAATGGGAGAATAAAAAGGCCAGGATGGAAAAAAGACCTGGGCCAGGAGCGTGACACAAGGAGAACTGCCAGCTTCCTAAATGCTTGTTCAGAGCCAGCTTTCCAGAGAGGCCGGGAGGCTGGGTTTTGTTGGCCAGTGGGGATTATACGCACCTATGGTTGAGTTGGACTGAGCTTATTTTTCTAACATAGGCTAGCTCAGCAGGAATTGTGATGGCCCGGGGCTCAGCTCTGCAGACGGAGCGGCCTACCTGTATAATGACAAATAACAGGAGAGTTGCTGAAATTGTAAAGTTTATGCTGCGTTTCAAAGTCTGGAAATATTTCTGAATTAACTAGTTCTCAAGAACAAGGGCAGTTAGGCAGGCTGTTTTGGACATGGCTAGAGAGGGCTGCTAACCCCACAGCTATCTCTGGTGCTCAGCACAGTGGTGGCTGTGGCTGCTTTGTTACTGGGTTAGGAATGAGAAAGCAATGAGCAGAGTGCATCGGACCCACAGCCCCATCCTAGCAAATGGGAAGATGCTGTTGTTGACTCAGTCATTCTCTGTAGCTTGTTATTCCTTGAATAAGGATTTTTCTTGCAATCAAAGCAGGATGACCCACAGAAAGATGCTGTAGGTCAGTGTGAGGTTTGTTGATTAAAATCTGCTGTTTATGCTCTGAAAAAAGCCTCTACCTCGTGCTCCTAAACACCTGTCCCTGCATGTGTTTAGGCTTTTCTCGTACAGATTCTTTCCCCTATAAATGGGTAGCCTCTTCTGTCCCCTCCTACCCTCCCTTCTCTGCCTTGGGCCATCATTCTTGCTGTCACAGGAGAAACCCTGTGGATGTCAGAAGGAGCTGCATGCCTTGACTTGTGTGAGCAGGCATCTACCTGTGCTCATGGATTCTGGCCGTGGAGGAAGGTTGATTTATTATCGTGATGGTGGCAGGAGGCATGATGCTCCAGCTGAACAGGGTGACTGTGGCCCATGCTGCCCACCCCTTCTGTGCGTGCCAAGGTGCAGTCGGTGCTGAGGTTTGGCTGGTACATGCTGTAGGGAGGAGAAACCTCCCTGCAGACGTTTCACGGGGGATCTCAGTTTTCCTGAGTTCCTGCTGCATAAATGGTTTGAATGTGTCTGCTCTAATTAAATTTCACTTGGAGGATTTCAAGACTACCCTTGCGTATTCATGCTTAGATATTAAGATAAAAGGGTCATTTGTGTTAGTTTCCAGGTCATGCCTTATAGATTTATGGCACAAATTTGACAAAGAATGGCTCTCATTATCTAAATGGTACAGACTGCATTACTGACGACAGGATTTAAAACTATTTCAGAACTATAGTAAAAATGTTTAGTGTTTTTAAAATATTTCTACACATTGTCTCACTGGTTTTAGGGAAGCTGAACTGCTACCAGACAGGGAATTAATTGTTTAAGCAAAGCAGTTTGAGTGAAACTAGGAAATACCTACTTGCTCAAAATACAGGCAGAGGAAACTCCTCTCACCTCCATACAGACTTCACTGGATTTTTAGGTCAGAGCACACAAACAGCAGTAGGATTCACCTTTTTCCCCTCTTCCTAAAGTAAATGTAATGGGATTAAAGGAGGGAAGAGCTGGAACCTTGCCAGTATCTCACTGCACACAGAGAGCTTAGTGGGGTTCAGCCTCCTGGCTAAATAAGGAGTCTAAAGGAGCTATAATAAGGCTGGATTACAAAATGAGTATTTCTTATTTCCTCCTTGAGAGCTGCAGTCGAGATCACTTAGAATATTTAGGAAACTAATCTGTCAGTTATGATTAGTGAGAGCAGCCTGATATCTTATTTCTTCCCTTTTTAACAGAAGTCCATCCTGTGAATCCAGCCTGTGTCTCAAGTAGATATGAATCTTCACTTGTGTCCTTAGTTGTGTAGGGATGTGTCATTTTTGTTGTGCCATGCAGGCAAGCCAGAGGAGAGCAGCAAGAAACAGAGCTCCAGTGGGCGCAGGAATCCCTCCCCATCCTGCTGTGAGCAGGGCCCATGAGTGGGTTTGCCAGGAAAAAAGCTGATGCTGGTGGGTATGAGGGAGGATGGACCCAACTCTCCAGGATCCAGTGAGTTGGGGTTTCAGGGGCAGTATTTGGAGTGCACAGAAATGAGCTGCAAGAATAAAAACATATCCTCCCTGACTCATTAACGCACCCAAAGCTTGCACTTTGTGCACTTCACAGGGCACATCTGTGGCACGCTTTTATTATTCTATGGTATATGCACTATTTCAGAACTGTCTGGTTATTGGAATTAGGATTAAACTCTCTTGATAATCTGAGATCTCTGGAGATCAGGACATATTTTTTTTCCTCTTGCTACCTATAGGCAAATCTTTCTTGCATCCTTACTCAACTGGGTGATGTCATGGCATAACTACAGCCTACTCAGAAATATCCATCCCACTGATTTTCCCAGTGGAAGGTTTGTTTGTGAAACCCTGGCTTGAGAAATTGAAAAAAGGCTGGGGATTTTGCAATTGTATTTGTAATACTGGACGCCTAATAAAGATTTCTCAGATGGCTGTTTAGCTCGTCATTCAGTTTTAATTGGTGAAAATGTACATTTCAAGGTTCTTTCACTCCACTAGAAAAAGTGGCTAAAACACAATCTCTTTTTTCAGGTAGCAGAGCATCGAAGCATGGTCATCAAGGAGTCTGTAGATTATTAACAAAGCATATTCAGAGTGCAGATTTCAAATACAGTTAGATTTTCTTTTTGAGCAACTCACTACTCCCCCCAAATAATAGTGAGGTAGCAGCAATGTTGCTACTTCACAAAATGTTATGACAAGTTTGATGGGATTTGGCAATAGAGCATTCAGCTGATGGTATTCTTCCATTACTGGGAAAAAAACCCTAATTTTTTAATAAAAATATAATTTAAAAAAAGTTTTAGTCCTTGTGCCTCCAGAGAAGGGCTTGGACTTGTGACCCAAAGTTACCAGAAATTTCTGCTTGTGTGTGTGCACATGGGAAACTGTAATTTCTAAGCCTGTCTCATGATAGCTGAATGTGGGGTGTTTTTTTTTTTGTTGTTGGTAATACTATCTGTCTCACAGGGGAGAGGAGAAGCCAACTCTATTTATAGTTCAGATTCACTGTCAAATGCTATCTTTCACAACAGTTTTATAAATGGTGCGTGACAGATTCTCAACTGGCACAAGCGAGCAGAAAAAGAGAAGTTGTGCCAATTCACGTTAGTCGAGAGAGAAATCATCATGAGGGTCAGGCAGCACTTCAGAAACACTGAGCAGCACTTTGCTGAACCACTGTGACACGTGTCTGCAAGTACAAGTATTACTATAGATGGCATTTAATCCTGTATTGCACCTCTGGAGAAGGCAAACAGCCCCTATGCACTGCCCCTGCTGCAAAGTCCTGTGCCCTGCAAGTAACTGTGGCTGGTGGAGCCCAGCAGAGATGGTGAAAAGTACTGGATGTGGAAAGTAGACTTTTACAACAGGTAGACTCAGGAGGTAGGCTTCTTATGCCATTTCGTACATTCATCCTAAAATTAGCTTGTAATGGCCATCCTCTTGTGCTCAGTGGAAAAGTGTGTATTAGGCATACAAAATTAAAGTAATGCCATGGCAGGAGCAGCTCATGTTGCTTTTTAAACCCAATAGCTAAATAATACAGCAACATCCTCTAAAGCACTTCAGTTTCATAGGAACCTAAGAGCAGTTTTAGGTATACATAGATGTGGATAGGGGTTCAGAGCCCCTGGGTGACATCTCAGGCTTTTTTCTTCTCCTCTAAGCTACCATAAATAAGACTTGGAGCTCCAGCATGAAGGAGAGTTAGTTAGGGCAAATAAAAACCTGCATGGGAGAATGAGAGAAAGTCACTTGAAAATAGACTTGTGAAATGAGTCTTAGCCAAATGCATGCAAGATTTAAGGTCTGCTTTCTTGCTAGTTATGTCTTGAGTCAAATGAGATAAAACTGGTGGGAAATACTGTGAAAGCCACATCCCAGTCTAGCCAGCATCTTTGTGGTTCATCTGGTTAGTCACTCAGCTGTAGGAGACATCTGTTAACCGCAGAAGGTATCAAAGCAAACTCTCTTATCTAACAATGCCTTTTTTTTTTTTTTCATGTGTGTTGTTTCTCTCTTACTCGCTCTTACTGTCCTGTTGGGACTGGTTCTCTTCTATTTCTATACAGAACCAAAGTCATTCTTTCCAGTGCCTGACTCAGACCCATTCATTGTGAGCTTTCGGTAGTTTTGTGGTGGAACAGGCCTAACAGCTTCTTCTAGAGTTGTTCTTCATTGACATTGGAAGCATTGATACCATAGGCCCCTCGGACCGGACCTCCTGAACAAATCTAGAAGCCGAAGGAGCCCCTTGGAGAGCCATGATGGTGGTAGATTGGAGCCACTGGTTTGGTGGCTGTTGGTAGCCACTTTCAGATGCTCAGGCTAGGAGATGTCACTGTCCCTAGGAGCTGAACATTTAAGTCACACTGAACATGATTTATAGGGAGAGGAGAAATATCCTTCTGGTAAAGATAACCAGTGATGCAGATACCCACAAATAAAAATGTGGTTAATTACCTTTTTGCCTTTCCAAACATATATGGATCCAGTACTCTTCTGCTTTCATTTCTTATAGGGAAGGTATCAGAAATGGTGCTTCTGTGGGCATCAGCGCCATCTCTTATGATCTATTGGGCAGAATCAGCCACTCAGATCCTCTGAGGCTGAGCATAAGCCAGCAGAGTTTTGCCTTGTCTTCCATTGCTGCAAATAAAAAAATAACCTTTTCTTCAAAGATTAAGCTTAGTTGATTCACAGAGGTGTAGCATTTGCAAATAATTAAAACTGGATTTTGATGCAGAAGAGCATAGTTTGCTGCTGCGGTTTTTGAAGCCTTTTCTGTCTTTCCATTTACATTGGGACTTACAAATATCCATCCATAATCTCTTTAGAACAGTCAGGAATCAATGCCTGGACTTGCTTCAAATGTGCCTGTTATTTTCAACAGGGAGGTTGTTTCCATGTTATACAGCACAGTAAGAAGGGATGATCAGTTTTCCCTTTATTCATCTGATCAGTGTTTTATTTGCCTTTATCCATCCTTCTGTAGCCATCAGTTGAAGGTACATTGAATTACCTTTGTTTTTCTGTGCAGAAGAAGGCATTTAAATGTGCAAGTAACTTAATCTGCACCTGAAAACACTGGAAAAGAAGTTGCAGGTCAACTTAAAAATATTAGAAATGTTTTGATCAAGAATCTCTTCTTCCTTGGAGGAAAAATAATTCTTGCATTTAGGCCCTAAGGACTTTTTACATACTGTGATTCCATTCACACAAAAAATCAACAAATCAAATGCTTACTCAGGCACAGTATCAGATCAGAATTTTAAAGTATTTTTGCTAGTGGAAATCAGTCTTTATTTAATGTGTATTTAGCTCTTCACTGTATAACCCACAGTCTTCAAACCCACTGGATTTTATTATCCATATTATCTCACTAATTTATTTTCAGTAATTTTCTCAAAATCTGTAAGAATTATAAATTCTTTCTTATATCAAAGAACATTTTTAAATATTTGCATTTGCCTTGCAGCTTCAATGTTG
This sequence comes from Lepidothrix coronata, assembly GCF_001604755.1. Taxonomy (NCBI): domain Eukaryota; kingdom Metazoa; phylum Chordata; class Aves; order Passeriformes; family Pipridae; genus Lepidothrix; species Lepidothrix coronata. The sequence continues at coordinate 1,562,405 of NW_016690193.1, read as the reverse complement.
TTGTGTGTGTTTACAAGGGAAAACTCCTTCCTAGTTACTTTGCTCCAGGACCACTTCCAAGGGTTCAGAGCTGGATTTCTCAAGGACCAGACGAAAGAAGGAGGGTCTTGTATTGCTTAGATGTGCCGAGCTTTGCAATGCTGAGGACCCTCGTCTCTTGGCAATCGCCACTCAGCTTCTAGTGCCTTGTATTTGGTAAAGATGGGATTCGAGTAAATTATTAACTGGCAGATACGGTGGCTTGGTTTGCATAACATTTGACATTAAAACTGGCCCTTACTCCATCTGTGTGTTTTGGAGCGGAACCAGGAACTAAATTTAGCTGGTCCTGGCTCCAGGGTGAGCATGGCCATCGGTCCTGCCTGCAGTGCTCGCTGTGACCCGCTTTCCTTATTGATTTACAAGGAACGGTGCTTCCTGATGGTTTTCACATGTTTTGAATGACATTGGTCAGGTTTGCTCTGCTCTTTTTGTGATTCTTTAGACATAAATGTAGTGCTGTTTCACTAAGTATGCTTTCTTGGAGTGGATAAATACTGCTCAACCAGGCAAGCAGCTACTCAGTTTAGTAAAAAAGCTGAAAAAAAAGGGACATTGAAATTCTTATCTGCTTTTTAGTATTTAAGCCTCTAAAGTAACTGGATACCAGCTTTCAAGTTTTTCTTCTAACTCTCATGCTTTTTTAGAATAAACAATGTCAGAAGTATGGCTCCAGGCACTGGAGACTCCAGTGACCAATTTTGGATGACCTGCATTAGGAGTGGGGACTTCAGTGTGGCTGACTTTCAGTGTTTTTCTAGATAGCAGCAGCAGGGTAGCAAAAAGGGCTTACGCCAGCTCTGTGTCACCAAAGGGTCCTCTCTGATCCAGTCCAACTAGCTCTACAACATGTTTGAAGAGGACTAAGTCACCTTCCTAGCTGCACTCTGATCATATCCCAAACTTTACTGGCTGTCAAACTAGATTATATTTCTATATTCTTGTCTGCAATGGTAATTTTCTTCATTATTTTCCCTATTTGACAGGAAGAGCTAATTTGATACTTGAATTTTGAAGATGGAGAGCTCTTGAATTGGTAAATTTTGAGATAGTTTCAGTGCAGTGCTGAAAATACTGATTTTTGTCACAGAACAGACTTAGTGAGGTACTTCTGACTGACATTTTAGGAAACAGTTTGTTAAAGAGAAATTCCTTTCAGGATTCACTCTAGTTATCAGTGATGAAGTGACAGCTGAAAAAGCAACATGATGAGAGTCTCCTGCCTCAACCTTTCCAAGCAAGAAAGGGTGTTGCCTGTAGGATCAAGTCAGAGCAGTGCTGCATGCACAGTGAATTAAAATAACACAGAAAATAAGAGACTTCTGTCAAGGCAATTATCCACATTTCTATAACTCAGGTGATGTATTTCTGTTTCTCCAGCAACGCAATCGGTCCCCTCGTCGCGCTCTGGCTTATCTACGAGCAAGGTGGCGTAATGCAAGAAGCGTCGACTCCCGTCTGGCTGCTGTTTTATGGAGGTGTTGGGATCTGTGTGGGTCTCTGGGTCTGGGGTAGAAGAGTTATCCAGACCATGGGTAAAGACCTCACTCCAATCACACCATCAAGGTAGGTCCACAGGTGTCATTACGGCTTTGTGAACTTCATGCGTGAACCAATCTGAGAAATGGCTGCTCCAGTATTTTGTTTGTAATGCAGTTTGCTTGATCTGCTGTGCTTTGATATTAATGATAACCTTGCTTCGACTTCTCCATCTTTCTAAAAAATAAAAGAAATAAAAGGAGGAGGAGAGAAAGAAAGAATGAGAAAGAGTGAAAGGAAAAAAGATAACCCTGTAAACTAATACTGAATGTGTTTGAGGCATAGAGGTCTGCGTGAACAGTCTTCTGCTGATGACCTAATTAATATGGCAGAAGGTGCATTTGGAAATGGCAAGATTACAGTGGCTTTCCCAGTGCGCTTCTGACTATTAAATGTATTTATTACAGTAATTTTCATCCTTAATGCATATTCGACCTCTGCTGGTGCTTAACCGAATTACTAATTAGGCATGATTCACTGCAGCGTCGAGTAGTAAAAGTCCCTGACGCAATGAGCCATGCAGCCAGGTTACTACAGATGACTAGCCTGTCCCATTATTCAACCCTTCCTTGTTCTCTTAACTTATTTGTATGACAAAAATCACTTGGAGATAACACAGTCAAAAGAAGAAACGGGTAAGACTTTGGCACGCTGCATGGTATCAGTCCGAGCTGATGCAAAGAGTGATTGTGAAGTGTTTTCTTATGCTTCCTGCAGTGGATTCACTATTGAGTTGGCTTCGGCGTTCACAGTTGTGGTAGCTTCCAATGTTGGACTTCCTGTCAGTACTACACACTGCAAGGTATGCCTTTGCCCAGCGACTGCAGTCAAGGCAGTCTGGACTATTCATCTTAAAAGTGTGCCACTCGAGCCAGGGATAATGGCATGGCAAGGGGAAAACAGCTGCTGACAGAGGATGGTTAGGCAGAGGTGCATCAGTGCATCTCGGTCATGCCAGTGACACTGGAAAATAATCAAGCTTCCAAAAAATGCATTGGAGTTGTCACAGTAAAGTCACTGGAATTGGACACAGTGTGAACTCCATAGCTGTTGGTAAAGAAAAACAGCACTTACAAAAACATGACATCAATTTTAAAGCAAATGATTACAAGGAAGAACCTGGTTTCCTCTGACAGTGCCATTTGAACCTGGTCGGGTAACATTTCTCCCTTGTTCAGAGGCTGCGCACCATTCATCATTTATACTTCACTTTCTTGATAAGTGCATGGCATGGGATTTCCTGCATATAACTCTTTTACTACAGGTTTTCCATCTGTCTTTTTTTTTTTTTTTATTTCTTCACAGTGGATTTTGCATTGAAGTAATGTGTGCGCTAACGGTACTTGTAGCCTCAAATGTGGGTATTCCAATAAGCTCCACCCATTGCAAGGTATTGGGGTTTGCAGTGATCCTATCAGTAAATCACATCACTAGGACAAACCATAACAAACCACAAGAGATACCAATTGTTGCAGATTGCCTTCACTATGTGGTGCACCGTGCAGACTGTGATCGCAAAATAACGAGGTTCACCTTTAAAGCTGGTACAGATAAAAGCAAAGTCAGCATTATAACTAATTGCACAAAAGTCTGGACCATTTTTCACCCTTACATGATTGTACTGAACTAATATAGACATATTAAAATAACATAGATCTGTAGTTTGTGTGAACCCAGTTACATGTGTTTTAGAGCAACCTGTATGAAAAACACTGCTACATCGTTAAGCTAATATTTTAATGTCTCTCTTCTTTTAAACCAACTTGTCCTCACTTTTGTGCATTATAATACAGAATCTGGCCCTTATAATCAGTTCTTTGAACAAGGTTGTTGGCTTTCTTATTATTTTCTAAAAAAGACCACTTTGGAGTATAGATATCGGCTGGGTAATGAGCAAATTTAATTGTGTCATATGGTAGGCTGTGTGAAAAGACATTTATATTGCTTGTAGACATAGGGAGTATGTGCACATTTACACTGCTGGAAGAACATAATGGGAATTTAAAATTATGTTCCCTGGGAAATTTTCAAGTCAAATATCCCATCTTTCTTTCCTTTGCTTCCCTATGGACTCCCAAGGTCTTGGACATGCAGAGCTGCTTGTTTCTCTCATCCACTGGCAGGATGTGGGGAAGCCCCTCCAAAATCAGAGACCCCAGAGTGGCAAAGTCCCTCAGTGGCGTGATATGCCACCAAGACCAAGCCCTAAAAAAAGACAGATCCTGTAGGATTCACTACTGCACCCTGGAGACCTTGGAGCCCTTCCAGCCTGGGCTGGGGCTGGGGCAGGCAGGCAGGTTTCCGGGGCTAACTGCTCCACGGCATGGCAGGCGGGCTGGCAAAAAACCTGGCATCCTTGCCTGTGACATTGACCTGGTTTCCAGTGAAAGAGTCAATTGGCCTTTTTCTAGTGAAAACCATTTCTTCAGAAAGCCTTCCTCTGTTGCAAAATCATTTCTTTCTTCTGCCCTGGTGCCTCTTTGAGAAGCAGCCAAGACTGAGCTGCTCTGAAAGGCTGTTCAGATTTCCTGGCATTGACAGAACTCTGTTCCTCTGAATCAAGCAGGGAGGGGAAAAATAATAACAACATGATCCACTTCTAAAAATGCTAGCCTGAAACCACCTCCCTTTAAGATGACTGGTATATCAAATGCATGATGAAGAATTTGCCAGGGAGAATAATACAGCTTTGATTATCCCTGTGTGCCTGAAGCACTTCTAGCCAACTGTTGTAAAAGAGAAAACACACTTTGGTGCAGATAAATAAACTGAATTTAAAAAGAAAATGTCTTGGAAGCCATAAGCTAATGAGGGGGTGGCATGAGGAGGTATTCATTCCCTCAATGCAGTTAAAAGCTTGGTCTTTTCTAACTGCAGAGCAAAATAGTTCTTTTTAAAAAATACTTTCATAAAAGCAGTTGATGTGGTTAGTCTGTGTCTGGTCCCTGTAGTTTGCTGTATCTCATTAGATGGATCATTCTTAATGGAAAGATCCACTTTGCAATAGGATTAGACTCTTCCAGGACAACATGTCATTATAACTGACTCAATGTTTCAGCAAAGTGAGATCCTGAGCTGAAAGATCATAAGTGATCAACACAAGATAAAGCAAACACTTGTAACAGATTAATTCCTTGTTTTCTTTGAGGGCCCAGAGAAGGAATAAAAGGACTGTTATATATCCTTTGCTCCATGTAAAAATTCCTCTCTGAAAGCGCTGTCAGCCACTGAGTCAAAAATGCTGTCTTAAAAATCAGCAGGAAAATTATTTTGCCCTAGAAATCAGAAAGAAAAGAGATTCGAGGTTAGCTTGATATTGAGGCTCAAGCATCAGGGAGTGGAAATTATTCCTTTACCCAATATTTGTTTTTGCTCCACTGCAAAATAGAATTTGCGGAAGTGGGAGCCCTACCAAGGGGTGTCAGTCAATTGAACATGCGGTAACTAGATAAACTGATGGCAAAGAAGGAGCAGCATGAAACAACAGAGGTGGAATGAGACCTTTTTAAGGTGAAACAATAGTCTGTAATGAAAAATGGAGACTAAGTATGAAGGAAAGCTCTGAGCAGCAGTTTTCAGGTCTTGGAGCAGATGTGGTGGCAAACTGGTAGCAGGAAGAGAAGCATTAGCTTCTGAGAAAGATTCATCAGTCCCTCTCAGATCAGGAGCTGCCTTTGGTCCTAAATCAGAGGCTTTGGTCTACATGAGGTGGTCACTGCTCGATGTGCCTGTCCTAAATCTAGAGCCAAGCAGCTTTTTCACGCTCAGTGCCTGCTGAGAGCCTGAACTGCACCTTCACGTTTGCCATGAGTCAAAGGGGAGAAGAAAAGCCCTCTGAAAGCCTCTAAGTCAAGGAAGCCTGAAGGAAAGACCTCATCTTTTGAGCCTCCAAAGGAATTTGTGAATCTGAACGTGGTAGCCACATCGCTCTGCCTGCACCAATTCAACCTCCCTTAGGATTTAGCACCGAAAAGCTGGTATGGTGTGAATGCATACCTTGCCTTTCTATTGCCCAGATGGGCAAATGATCATATTGAATGTTACACATAGCACCTGTTATTTATTCTAAGATTTGAGATGTAGAAATAAATAGACATTTCTTAGCTGTAACAGATTGTGTTCATGTACAGATAAAATTACAGTGCAGGAGTTAAATGCTTTTCCTCCGCAAAAGCAACTTTGCTGAGGTCATACTGTCAGCTCCATTTTGCCATTATGATTTTGGGGTTTTGAAAAATATTCTCTGTGCTGCTATGATTGAATTATCCTGTTCTCTGTGTTCTTATGATACACCATTGCACAGGAACAAGAGCCAAGAGCATTTCTATAATGCTTTAAGCAGAGCATACTGAAGGCAAACTGCACTGGTTTCAAACCAATCTCAAAGTAGATATCATCTGAAATTCTGCAGGTGGTGTAGTGTGCCTACACCCAAGTTTTAGTTACTCTCCTAACCTCTAGTCCATCAAAATCACTATTAATAAACTAAACTTTAACAATGTTTGAAACAGATTGCCAATGCCATCATTGCTGATACCTTTTAAATTTCAGGAAGGACTCGGAGACTAGCGTACGTAGACTGCAGGCTTACTCAATAAGCAATGCTTCTTGTTGCAAGCATGACAGATGGATGCTAAGGACATGGAAAATGGAAAGCTGAGCCTCACAGCTGAGCTGCTGGAAAACCAAACGCTGTTTCCTTGAATTAAGGCTTTGATATAGGCAGAAATGTGGGGTTCCTCTTCACTGGGCTCCTCCTAAATACAGAATAGCATATTATCCACTCAAGCAGTATTCAGATGAAATATTATCCAAACAATTTCCTTATTGGATCAAGCTTTAGACAGAGGCCTTACTGGTCATAGAATATCAGATTTAGTTTTCCCTTGTTCCATCACAGGCACCCTAGAGTTACAAGGTCTTCCACAAATAACTGTTCTCCAAAAAGAAACATTAAGCAATAGTTAGAAGCTAAGTAGGTATAAACAAAAAAAATGGATTTGATATCTCCATCCCGTCTTTCCCTGATTCCTTGTCCTCCTAGCATTTATCATTTTCCTGGCTCTGTACATGGGGAGCAGCCCGTCTTTTGATCTGTAGGCAGGGACTGATACTCCCATTAAGAAAATAAGTGGGTAGGCAGGGATGGCACATGCTCAGCTGTGTCTTGGAGTTTCCTTACCTTCAAAACAGGATATTCCTTCCACATTTCTTGCTGCTTTACCATGCACTTTGAATAGACATGCACATGTTTTTGCTAACAGCATGGAAAGCCACTTCCAGGGCAGAAAGAAAATAGAGAGTTTCTGAAGTTTTTGTATAATTTTTCACTGAAAATGGTTTTTTCAGCCCAGTTTTTTTCTTAAGAACTAATATGCTGGGTTTATACCTGAGCTTATGGACTGAAAACACAGTCAAAGGAAGAAAAGGTTGCAGCTTTGCCATGCTACAATGTGTTTTGTCTACAAAACCACTGACCTACCCCGCTGCCCTAGTAGCCATGACTTTGAAGGATATTTTGGTGGTTCATCCACTTCCCCACCATTGTCTTGGTGTCTGTGCAGTTTGTGTGCCCCAAAGCATCAGGCTGATGTCTTTGTCTGCACGGAGGATTTTAGCTCTGGATGCTTTGCTTGGCTAGCTGGTCCAAAAGGGCTGGTTTTCCTCAGAGGGCTTGGACTGATGAGTTTGATGTACTGCATCTAACCTTGCACTGTCTATCTGTCCCCTGCCAAGTCACCCTCACTGTCACAGGGTGGACTCAGCTGCTTACCTTGCCATTGCTGTCCTGTTTATAGCCCACAGTATTAAAATACAGATATGCTGTTTTGAGTCACCTCTCTACGCTGGGCTGTAAGCTGCAGAGGTTCCGCAGCTGCTGGGTTTGGGCAGGACATCCCAAACCAGCAAGAGGGCAGGCAAGCGGGACATACTAGTTCTCCTGACCTGCCCCATGCAACGCTCTCTAGCAGAGCCCTAAAAACAGCTCTCCTGGTTTTTTCATAATTTAGACTGCAGTCTGGCCAGACTTGGTGGACACTTGCCCTACACCCTGTGGACTGAGAGTAAGGTGGAGGGCTGCCTCAGTTCCACTGATGGCTGATGCAGGAGTTAGCAGGACAGAGAAAAACCTACAAACATATTTATTTGCCTTTGGCCAACCCCAAGACTCACGAAAAACAGATAGTTAAAAATAAAGGTTAAAGCACCCTGGAAGTGTCACCCTGCTGCCACCACACCCAAACAGAGCCACTGTCATCCTCAGGGGCTGCTTTATCTCAGAGCATTGCTTGGTATCAGCTGGCTGGCATTGGTGTGGTTGTGGACATATTACAGGCGCTCAGACCTACCCCTCACATCTTGTCTCCCTCTCTCCTCCCCACACTCCCAAGGTTGGCTCCGTGGTGGCCGTTGGCTGGATCCGCTCCAAGAAAGCTGTTGACTGGCGCCTTTTCCGCAACATCTTCCTGGCGTGGTTTGTGACTGTGCCAGTGGCTGGCTTGTTCAGTGCTGGGGTTATGGCGCTGCTGAGGTATGGGATCTTGCCTTACATCTGAAGAGCTTCCTCTGCTGGGAAAAGGGGAAATGGCCAAGCTACTACCGAGGGGAGAAGCGTTCCCATGAAAGAAGCAGTCGGAGAGGATCCATCTTCCATATCTAACTTCTTATCTACTGTACATAACAATGTGTCATATTGGTGACATGGTGATGTGGTGCCATTTCTTATATATTACAGAAATATATATGCATATAGTAGGTAACAATACCTAAGTTATATTATCAGTGGGGTGAAAATAATTACCTAGAATTTAATATTTAGTAAAATTTGTACATAGTGTATCATTTTGGTGGCTATTTTTTAATCTTTTGAAGAAGAGTATGGATTAGGAAATGTTTCTTGTCCATTTGATATAAGAAGCGAGGTACAGGACTGCATAACACATGAATTTTTTAAAGCTATTAAGATACTGGAACAAAATAAAATGTGCAGAAGTGCTTTTCATAAAATAACTTTGTTCATATCACATTGATCTTTGTGTATCATAGCGTGATGGTTATGGCTGTGTAAATACTTACAACAGTAACTTTTAAATGGTGCATTTCCCTTATATATTTTGGATAAGAAAGTTTAGGAAGTACCAAAGAAGCAGGGGAATAGCTTGCCAATATTATGTTGTTGTCTACACGTGTGAGCGTGTGTTGTGTTTCCCAACCTCTAATTCAGCATTTTCACCAAGCTCCAGCCAGTGAGGCTGGGATAGTACTGTTCATGTCTTAATGTAACTTTAAAAAAAAAAGAAGCGCACACAAAAAAGTTAGCTCTTGTGACTTAGTAGGCAGACCATGGTTCTCCACATTAGCTGATAGTAGACTGACTTCATTTCGTGGGTTGATACTTCAGTATCTCACTGCTCACCTTCTACCTTTCCCCTTCAAGTCACAGCTCCCAGTTGCCCTCCTATCAATTCCTGTGGGAGAACAGACCGTCAGTCTCCCCTTTTCCTGTCCATCCAGCCACAAGCACACACTCTCAGGTACAGGAGCGGGACCGTGGCATGCACGGAACCCCCGCGTACAGAAGCAAAGGGCAGCAGCTGTTAGGAAATGGGCCTAGCCCTGGTTTTGTGGTTGAAGGTAATGGGCGCCCATGGGAGTGCTGATCCATGCAGGGGATAGTGTGAGAAACAACGGGGAGGATGTGAGCAGATGCTGCCTCCCCCGTGGCAAGTCCCATCCGATGCCACAGCCAGCCAGCCTCTTGCTGTGCTGCCAACGGCAAGGAGGGGATGGCAGCCTGGCCCTGCATGGATGGAGGTTGTATGGTAACCAGCATTTGGGATGAGATTTTTTTCAAGGCAGCTCAGGGGAAAATGTCTAGCTGCATCCCCTGCGTGCCTTTGGAAAGCACATTTGAGTGAAGGTTACTGTTTTGTGGGTGGGAGGCAAAGGGCAAAGGGTGCCCGGAGGAGGCTGGGAATCTATTACTGTTTAAATGCTGCTAAAATTTTGATAAAATGTTCTTGGTACTCCATTGTGACTTTTCCATTGGTCATTCATACTAAATTTATAATAAAAAGATAAACAGCCCCTATAATTGCCTCTTGCGTTTTTCAAGTGTTACTCAGCCATAATGGGAAGGCTCCCCGGGCAGTTAAAACCTACTCCTTGGCATCTGCTGACTGTTGTTCTTTGTCTGCTGTGGTCAGTGGGGATTAAACCACGCTTTGTGTGGCACTGACAAAACCTCCCTTTTCTTCCTGCTGTCTGGGCAGCCCCAGTGCCCAGCCCTTGCTCTGTCCAGGCTTGGCTCACAGGCGTCTCCTCGTCAAGGTCTGGGAGCTTGGGGGCTGTTTCGGATGCATTCCCTGGGCACTTGCTGCCTCCAACTGCCGCCCTAACTCCAACCCTCCTTTCTGGGCCTCTGTAAGCATTCCTGTTGCTGTGGCACTGTGGAGCTCGCTTTCCAACCCCTCTGAAACCCTAGAGTTGGGGTATAAATAGTGCTGGCAGATGAGTGGGACTGGTGGGCAGTGGCTGAGTGACCAGAGTAGCCATTAAGTGCACGAGACAATTTGGGACCTGTGGATAAGGGTGAAAGGACTCACTGTGTCTCAGCACTTGCATAAACACTTACCTGCCCAGTGGCCCAGCAGCTTGCCACCTTATTTTATCTACAGAGACAAACCACACTTCTCTTCCTGCAGCGGCAGGGACCCAGCTGCAGCCCTGCCAGACATGGACAGCATGTGGAGGGCTGTGCCAGCTCTGGGGGTATGTGATAATCCCCCAGCACATGCAGCTGGGTGTCTGTCAACACACACATTTAAAAATAAAAGTGTTATGAGGGAAACGGCTGGCAAGGAGGCATCTCCAAAATATCCCAGCCTGCCCCAGATACACTAACCTTTAATCTGGAGGAAGATGATGGAAAGCCCAAAGTGACTCTCCACAGCACAGAGGTGTCCTTTGCCACCCCAGAGAAGCAGAATCACTGCAGGGGAGGCATAGTTAAAATGCCCTTGGCTCAGGCAGCAATCAAAATTGCTACAGGTCTATTTTCAGCTCAAGAAATGGTGAGGGGTTTGCATTTTTTCAGCAGTGTGGGGGCTCAGTGGGGCCCAAGAGCTGAGCTTTGTTTAGCCAAGCAGATGCTGATGGATCCTGACAGGGACATGGGATGCTGTGCACCTCGCAAGGCTGCCCCATTCCCTGGCAGAGGTCTTCCCACCAGGATTCACGGTCATCAGGGCTGCAGCCCTCCTGGGCGGGACACAGGATTTCATGGTTGTCATCAGGCAGACCTTGCTGCATGCTGGGGAGAAGTGTGCACAGAATGCTGGGGGCTACAGCAAAGGTAAGCACAAGAAACAGGTTAGAAGGTAAGAAAGACAGAAGCCTGATGAAAATATTTATTACAAGTAAAAAACACTTCTGGCTGCAGAAATGTGGGCCTGAATTTCAGAAAACAAAGTGTCTATAAAGTGGCTCATGGACAAATGGTAAAATCCTTGACTCAAATTAGCCTGAGGAGAGCCAGTTGGCAGTGTGTGAAGGTGCTAATAGACTCTAATTACCCTCATCAACCTCTCCTGGTGCCTCCAGCCTTCACCCTACTGCCAGATTTCTTAGCTTGCCTTGGGACTTGCCTTGTCTTTGCATGTCTGATGATTGCTGGGCTGATTCTGGGACTTGTTATTGCCACCAGCTCTGCTCTGCTTATGCTGCTTGGTACTGTGCCCCATGCTGGTTAAGTTGCTGTGGCATGGTAAGCTGTGCATCCTGGCTTGTCCTCCCCAACAGAGCAGTGCTGTTCTTCCAGCACCCTGCTGCTGGTGTCCTACTTCCAAGGTAAGTATCCTGTGTGCTAGTGACTGGTCAGACTGGCTGAGCACCCCTTGGGCAAGAGGTCTGCCCATGCCACAGGTACTGAGGCTTGTTCTGGTGTTGGTCACTGAATGTTCCTTGCAGGGCTATGAGTGGTGTGAGAGCCCAGGAAATGCAGCTGGGAAATGTGTGGGGCAGGGCAACCCAGAGGCATAAGGCCCTTAGTTTGTTTGTGGTAGAGAAACCTGGGTTGTTTTGTGAGAGCTTCTAGCCCGAAGTTGGGGACCTAGGTGCCCCTGGACTACAAGATGATGCTGGAAAGGACTTGGACAGATATGTGTTTTTGGAGGGAAGAAGACTGCTTGAATGAGTGTCTTGTGCTGTTGCTTCTCTAGAGAAGGCAACTGATGAGAAAAATGGGTTTGTTTTTGTTTTGGGGTTTTTTGGTTTTTTTTTTGTTTGGTTGGTTTTTTTAAAGTTTAGGGACCTTTGGTTTCGTGTTCTTCCTTTTGTAGACCTTGCTTTAGTTACACTAATGATATGGCCTGATGGATCTGATGGAGCATTGATTCCACCTCCTGGTTGCCAAAAAGAAGTCTGAACTGGAGTAAGATTTTATTACCATTGTGAATGTTTGTAAGCCTTCATTTTCTAAGCAGTAAAGCAGAACAGAAAAGAACTATATGTAACAAAAACATGAACTGTGCTCTGTCCAGAATTCTGATTTCTTAGATTCTAGGAGAAAAATTTCTTCCTGTTGCATGGAATTAAATTATGTTGTCATACTGACTGACACAAGCAGACTTTGCTTCTACTTGTCTTGCAGAAGTAACTATTATCTGACTTGAGTTCTTAAAACTAGGCTGCTGAACTTCTGGAGTGATGCTATTTTAGCGCTGTGTTGATGAGCACACACTCTGTCTTGAGGTAGCATTGGTCTGATAGATTTTATATGCATATTGCATCACTTGTTCAACTAATTGCAGTTTTCAAAAGGGCATTATTTTTCCTAAGTGAAACAGTTTTTTTAACTTGTACAAATATGCTGTGCTTTTATCAGCTTTAAGGTGCAGAAGTTTTTGAGAGAGTGAATGCAAACAACAAAAGCTTATTTCCTTCCTTAAATATAATCAGCTTTAAACCAAAGTTGGTGCCTGGAAACCAAGCACAAACAGTGCCTGAGTTGCATGGCTCCTCACATCTGTCCCAGCTGACACCAAATATCCAAATTCAGAAAGCTGGCTTCTCATCCAATAAACCCTAAATTCAGGGATGTGACATACGCTCCTGCTTGGCAACGGTGCTGCAGTGCACGTATTTACTGTAGATAATTATTCATTGCTGTGCTTCAGAAAGAGGAAGTAGAGTGATAGGTGTCCAGCTGATGGCCAGTCCTCTTCATTGCAAAGCTACAGTCAGCCCCTGGACCCACAGGATGGTGCAGTGTGTGCCAGTTCCTTTCCTGCGAGCGGCTCATGCAGCTTACAGAATTTGAGTTGCTACTAAAGAACATGATCCTTCTTTCTGATCTCTCATTGTAATCTGAGGTTCTCTGTCTCTGAAAGCTGACTCTACTAACTAGGAAGATTTGTCTGCAAATGTTACCTTGCTATCTTGATGTACTTCGTAATGGATGTTCTTCTCTTGATTTGATAAGACAATTTTGAGAATCCCCTTGGTTCCTATGGAAAGCAGGAATACCTGGAACAGCCCAAGGTTTCTGTTCTGAATAATTTTTTGCATGCCCGAATCTTCCACTCATTCTTGCTTCTCGTGGAATCCTGGTGATCTCTGTAATGGAAATTGCATGTGATATGTCTTTCACACTCATGGGCTTATCAAAGTAAAGCTGACAAGTTCTCTCTTCTCAGCCTCTGGCTTTGCATGACAACCTGTAGTAAGTCCTGGCTGCTTCCTGACAGACGACTACTTCTGTTTCCCACAAGACCAGAGATGCTTTGTTACACTGTTTCCCACAAGACCAGAGATGCTTTGTTACACTGATAAAGTGCCTGTCAGAGTACTGGGGTCAAGTGCTGCTCAAAATACACCAAAAGCAATGGGGAACTGGCACAAGAAATTATGAAAAGGAGAAGGGCTTGGGGCTAGACCCAAGGACCATGAAGAGCTTGGTCACTTTATGGGGAGAAAGGCACGAATTCAATTCTGTGAACAAGCTTTGGATGGTAGACAAAGGTGAATGCCTCCAGATTTCTTAGGTCACAGCCATGTACTGTGTTTTCCTGCTTTCCAAAGTTTTAGATACTTTTTTTCTAAGCACTGTGAACAATTTGGATACAGAAATCTGTGCCCAGAATCTTTGAGACAGCAGTTCAAGAGCTATGTTAAGTAAGGTTGGCTAAAAACCTTTCTACTTACTTGGGTTATTGTTTCTAAGCACTGCAGAAAGAGGTTAATAGGCTTTATCAACTTGCAGGCTGTTTTCTTCCATAAAAACCTGTCCTTCTTATCCCATCTTTATCACAAATAATGTTCATTAAGGCAGAGTTCCCCTTCCTTTATAAAGGCTGAGGTAAATGCTCTTAGATATCATTTGAAGAAAATCTCCTGAATTCATTGAGTATTTATGACAAAGACTTCGTACTTTTTTGCTTCATTCTTTCATTTTGGGTGGTTTACATCAAATGAGTTTAAAGATATTTCCTTTGTTACAAAAAATTACTCCAGTTCCCCTTCACACAGGAACATATAGAGACAAACAGTTCTAATTTGTAAGATCTGTTAACAAATGTGAGAAGTTTGCAGATGGTGTTGATAAAAAGCACATTACCAAGATAAACAGGGTAGAAATAAATGAGGTGGAAAGGACATACTAACAATACCAAAATAGCCTTCAGAGATCAAGAGGTTGCAGCTGAGACAGACAAACAATGGCAGAAGCACAAGCTGCTGATGCAAAACTAGAAGAAAAACAACGGCTACAGAGATGCCAATGGCCTTCCTCAAAATTCACCAGCTTAGGTGCCTCTGTTAGAGTAGATTCAATTTCCAATCTGTTGCTTTTATTCTCATGCCAACATTAGCTCTAGGGCAGAGGTGGCCTCTAACTTTTCAGATGGAGACACAGAGACAGTGGTCACAGAGCCAAACAAGCATCTTTCTCCTGCCCTCACTGTCCTCCAACCCACCAAGGTAGTGACTCTTACTCTGTACAGCCAGTTTCAGAAGTAGTCCTCAAGGACTAAATTTCCACTTAATGTAATTGAGAAAAGGGATGTAGGGCTTTACTGCTGACATTGTTTAGCAGCTATTTTTGCTGAAGCTACAATTATCACTTACAAAGCAATTCAGTGGGTAATGGAGGAATGCTTCAAAACCTCTCAGGTGCTACCTACCCACAACACTTGGAGAGGCTCCCACTCTGAAACATTCAAGTTCAGATCTTGTCTGTTTACATTTTCCATTAAGATTCTGCATATAAAGAGCTAATAAATGTTTTAATACATTCTTCATGAAGGCATAGAATCCAGCAGACTAGCAAGTTATTTCCACCTGTGGTCTGTAACCACCTGCAGCATTCATTGATGTATTTATAACCATCTAGATATAAACAGCAAATGTGATAACTTAGATGATTTTTAAAGTCCCTTCCAACCCAAACTATTCTATGATAACACTTCATACTCTTATAGCCCACTGGAGAATGGGCTTTGATATGAAGTTGGATGATAATTATGTTACTTAGAGGACATAAATTAATTTCCATTTACAGTTTAGTAACACACGCGATAGACAAATCTGCTACAAACCTTCTGACAGAAAATACTGGGCAAGGAAAATTTGTTATCCTTGGAAGAAAGTCTCAGTAAGGCAATGGCAAGTTTTTTATCAAATTTACTGAAAAAATAATTAATTATCCAGGTACTATCTGGGATAAAAATTGCAAAATACAGGGCTTTCTCGGTGTAATTATTTGGTATGCCCTGCTTATTCCTACTCAATATTCCATGTTAGATCCCTTTAATCAATTAAGCAGGTACATTTATGATGCAGGAGAAACTAAGTGGAACAACCTTGGACATGATGTGCTTGTTGGTTTGTCCTGCCTTCAGCCTGTACTGTGCTAATGCAAGTGTGCCATCAGGTGGTACAGAATGAAAGAACTTGATAAAAAACTGATGCTCTAACTTAAGCCTATTAGAGGAGACTGAGTGTCCCCTAAAATGCCACCTTTAAAGCTGTCAATAACAAGGGACAGCTACTGATAATGCCACCATAACACTAGGTGGGAAAGAGCTCTACAGCTGGGGTTACTGGGCATGTAGATACAGGGGCAAATGAGTTCAGCAGGCTTTGAGGCTCTTAGAACAGGCTTATATAAAAGTTTAACCTTTTTAGAGTCTGCCAAAGGATCAAATTACCACAGATCAAGGTGTATATCCCACCTGAGAGAACCAATCCTTGTCAGGGATTTCTGAGGGACCTACACTGCTTCCATCACCAACCTCGCTCAGTATCTCAAACCTGAGTGCATCATTCTCTATGTTACTATGAGGAAATGCTTAACTGCTACATCCAGGTAACTTGAGTGTGTGCAAGTGAAATATGCTTCAAGAGCTGCTAAGGCGTCCACGGTGAGCAGCACAGAGCTGTTTGAATCAGGACCACAATTGTTTATTTCCTAAACTCCTCCCCAAAGCAGCTTGTTCTTGCTGTCAAAAGCTCTATGAAACATCCAGATTTCCTCTTTTTCACTAATTGTGAAGACTTGCACTCAGTACAGCTCTCTATGGTCAGCTGAGCTTGGGATATGTCTGTATTTGTGTTCTTACCAACAGCCCACCTCTTCTGGCAAAAAACTCACAGGAGCATAAAGGGGTCCCTCATTTACTCCCTGTGGAGTATCTGTAATACTGGGATGCTGAAACAGCCACGTTTTATTCTCTGTCATCAGTATTTACATGGAATGAGAGATGAAAGCAGGGGGAGGAGGACATGACAATACACTCTGTCAAATAGAGGAGCAGTGCTTCCAATAGTTAAATGGCTAGAGGAAAAATGAGACTTTGCAAACATTGTGAGTGACCATATTTGTATGATGTATAATATGTAGTCCAGGAAAACTGGGGGAAAAAAACAAGGGCATTTTGGTATTAGTATCATAAAACAAAGTAAAACATAGTGCATCCCAGCAGACTTTCTAAATTGCCAAGGAAGTGCAAATGGCAGGGAAAAGTTCATTGGAAGACAATGGCAAATAATGAAAGGTGATTTAGTAGGAGATGTGTACCAATTACATGGGAAAGCAAGGAAAGGAGGGAGGGAAGGAGCACTCTGTTCACTAAAAATAAATGCACATCTGAAAGTGTTTGTTATTCAAATTGCTGTTACTCTCTCCTCACTTCCAATGTTGTTAGAAAAGGAAACCTGCTGGTATGTGAAGGCATGATTTGGAGGCTTGGAAAAATGTAACACGTGAAAAGCAGACTTTGTCCTTTCCTCTTTAAAAAGCAAACCTTAAATGGGCTTTTCCATTCCCCCCAGTGTGGATAATGTGATGCTCGGGCCTGTACAGACAGACTGTACGAGTCAGTCTGACGTTTGCTGCTAATGGAGCTGCGTCAAATAAGGGTCATCAAAGCTGAAGGCAGCATTGGAGGCAGAAAACAGAAATTGCAGTGGCAGAGCAGCAGCAGGATGGACACTGCCCACCTCTCTTCACTGTGTTAAAAATGATGAATTTGGCTTAGATGAGGTTTTAATTGAATTTACCATTTCCTTTCATCTGCCTTTCAGGCTTTTTATTGCAACTTGTAAGGCTTCTCCAGCTTCCAAACTGAACAGGTTTAGGGCTTGGAAGCAGTTAAGTCCTGCATTTTGTGGGGGGGAGGTTGTTGAAAAACAAAATGAAGTCCTGTGTTTTGGGAATTTGAAACTAGGCTCATCTGGGCAGTTTAAGGTTTTGAAAACTGAGATGAAGTCCTGTGTTTTACTGCTTGAAAACCAACACTGAAGTCCTGCATTGTTGGGGCTTGGAAACAGGCTCATTTGGGCAGTTTTAGGGTTTGCAAATTGGAGACCAAGTCCTGCATTGTTGGGCTTGGAAACAGACACCAAGATACGTGTTTTTTGGGGGCTTGGAACTAGGCTCATTTGGCCAGCTCAGAGGCCAAGAAACTGAGGCTAAATCCTGTGGTTTGAGGATATAGAAACAGGGACAAAGTGGTGCATTTTTGGGGCTTGAAACAATGCTCACATGGTCAAATCTAGGGCTTGGAACACAGGAGATCAAGTCCTGGGTTGCTGTGCTCAGAAACATAGAGAGAGCCCAGTGCTTTGGGGCCTGGAACCGGGACCACACTGCTGTTCATGGGCTGGCAGCAAAGTCCCAGCTCCATGTGTTTGGGCTCAGCCCAGAAGCCCCCTGGCTTTTCCTGACGAGGGTGCAGGGAGGCAAAAAGCGCTTCCTGATGTTACTGAACAAATTATATTTCTTTAAAAAGGAGTTTATGCAGCAGTGGGGGAAGATGTTGGAAAATTCTTTTAACCTTAGCACAATACTGTTTGATCCCTGCATTTGTAAATGCTTAGTTTTGTACCATATAGTGCTTAGTAAATGACATAACTTTCCTAATAACTTTTCTAATTAAAAGTTTTAATTAACCTTTCTAATTAATTGCTTTAATTAATCATAAGCAGTGTAATTTTCCACTCTGTCATATGCCAGCATTAAGCAAGGTTTGTCATAAACTGCTATTGTGGGAACACTGTTTGGAAAAATTACTGAAACTATTAAGTTTTGCTAAAACAACTGTAATCAACCTTGATATACTTCAATGATCTTACACATAGAAGGAGGTTAACAAAGCCTGTGAGAGAGACATATTGCTGAAAATGGACACAGGGAATGCAGCATTTATGGACCACAAAGGCATTTTGGAGAACCCCAACATAAAGAAGAAACTAACAAAGACAATTCTACAATTGTACTGAAACCTTCCCTATCTGGGAAAAAGATAACAAAAATAACTGAAAATTAGCATAAGAAGCAAGAAATCAATAACCAATAGAAGACAAAACACTAATTAATGAAGATAATTATGTAATTTACAGCTAATGAACGTTTATTTCTTTGTCTGCTAAAATGTATAAATAGTGAAAAGTTTTGAAAGTGGGTGCACATGTCAGGTGGAGCTATCCCCATGCACCCAGTTGGGAGCTCCCCTCTTTCTTTTGGCCTCTCTGCTGCAGGTTGGATTGGAATCACAGAGGCTGGTGGTTAAATGCTGGTGCCTGATTCGTGGGTCACTGCCATGTCAGGGCATTTGCCCTCCACTGGGAGCCTCTGGCTTTAAGCAGTGTGTTGCCTCCCTCCCCACAGCACTGAGGTACCACACAGACAGGTCAGTGGGCAGCACAGCCCTGCCAGAAAAGTGTATTTCAGGGGGGAAAACCCCCCAAAACAGCCCTTATGAAATTTGAGCTAGGACCAATATGTTTTTTATGCCTGGGATTTTTATGAACAACTTTAAACGAGGTAAAGATATTTTTCAATGGAACAGGAACTTGTTTCAATGGAACAGGAACTTAGAATGGAACTTGTCTTAACACCCTTTCCAGTTAGTAAATAGTAAACACTAGGAAATAAGTATTCTGTTAGAAATAGCTTGACAACATGTGTCTCATTTCAAAACAGCCATAGAAATGCAAATTTGAGAGTGTGTTTAATTTTTGTCCTGCCTGATTCACTTTGAAGGCAAAAAGAAATCCTCCCAGCCATACTCATTACTCAGTTGTCTCTTCTGCAGCATTCGCTGGGAGGCAGCAGTGATGGCAGATGTGATTCACAAAGATGGTGTCAATTAGTTTTACCTCTATAGGAAGAAATGGTCAAATTAGGTGAAGCCCTCAAGCTTCTGGAAAGGTCTCTATGCTGTTTCTATCACAGCATCTGGACTTCCCTGTAAAGGTTACATGGCACAATGCACAGTGCTGCAGCCACAGTTGTGATGACTTTTTAACAAAGCACAAAAGTGTGACAAATGAACTTCTGCTGTATTTAATCAGGCAGCAGAGATTACCTGTTTCTTCAGTTGGTTTTGGCAGACTTCTTTTTACTTCATGCTACATTTCGCAGCAGCATTTCTTCATTTATTTCAGTCACATCCCACTGGCTGGTGCTTTGAGGGTGTATAGCTTTACCTAATAGCAGATCTCAAAATTCAAGCTTGTTTTTTTGAGCAAGAACTGTGTTATTTGAATGAGGTTCCCACGTGAAAGATAATGACTTTTCCATTAGTGCACTAAAACACTTGAATATAATTTCTAGGTACTCTCACCAGACAACCTGAAACAGAGGACTGCATGGGATGTAAATGCTGTTGGTTGCTCGTGACCACCTTTCTGCAGATCTCCCGGCATCCTGCCGACAGCTGCCCAGGCAGGCAGAGTTCAGGCTTTGTGTGCCCTGCAGGTTCAGCAACCCAAGCAGGTGTTTTAATGGGATTGTCAGGGAAAATCCACACCAGTAGAAATATTTGCTTTTCTTACTGGAACTAAGACAAATAATCTGTTCCTGAGCTGAGTTCAAACGGTTACTGATACTTTTAGATTCTGAAATGAGTGCCTGAAGCGTGGACCTCCGGCAAAAGTGAGAGGTAGGAAACTAACATGGGGAAGAGTGAGACTGGGCCTCCACAGGGCCATGTTCAGTTCCCAGCTCTCCTGTAAACTCTCCTGATCTCAGGCAAATCTCAGCCACCAAATACAATCACTCTTTGTCTCCCTAAAAAACTTACTTTTCCAACCCTCTTCTGTTTTTCATTTCCTTAGGTATAAGCCTTTAGAAGCAGATAAGACTTCTTACAACAGGATTTTGCAGCATCAGATGCATAGAGGTTTGCAGGTACTAATGGAAACTAAATAATACCATATGCTGTCTTTGTGGTAATGAACTCTGCAAGGTGGGAGACCACTGATCCTATGCTGACATCTGATAACTTATTGGATAAGTGTGATATTTTGATGTAAATTTCTTAAATGACATCTTTTAAGTTGTTCTCTTCAGCCATAAAGACGGTATGTATATGTTTTTAAAGAGAGCATGCATACACATTTTAACCACACCTACCAGCAGGCTTGAAGCACAGGTCTGCATTGCTGTGGTGGGTTTTCCAGGGAACTCTGCACTCAGAAGAGGCACTGTCATCCCACTTAACTTTGATGTTCCCTTAAATGGCCTGTTTTATTTACACCCTCCTTCCTTTCACCTTTACAAAAGGGGAGATAAAGCCTTCAACAGAGGCAAGAAAGAATTAATCCAAGTTATATGAAAAATTTAACCAAAGTTGTAATTTTTGAGCTACCCCTCCTTTAAAGCTGAATTCAGGTTCCGTGCTTCCCTAAGCCTCTATTTTTTGGCTCGCTGGATGATGACATACATCAAATAATGCCACCTGTGACGGTTGCTTTGTGGATTACTGCCTTCCTGACTGGGTTTGAGTAATTTAGTCCAAATGCAGAAGCCCTACAGTAATCCCTAAGGTGGTGGCAGTTGTGGTTTTCCTGGTGGCTTGGGTTAGCTCTGAATTGTTAGCCAGAACTGAAAAGGTTTCCCTCATGCCATGACTCTTGTGAAAGGCATCCATGTGCTGCTGAACTGTACATGGAAGGGGAGGAAGGTTCTGTAACTGTTGAGCAATTTCTGTTAACACTGGAAAGGGAAATGTTGCTCACATCACTGGCCATGAGGTTATCAGCTTTTATGGTCACAAGTAATTGAATGTCCAGCCCAAAATGCTGGGGGCACATTACTACAATGTACAGTTTATTGAGCAAATCAAATGCAAGAGAGCAGAATTTGGCAATAATTTTAGAGCCTAATCACTTAAGTCCTTTCTTTCTTCCACTGCAATGGGGCTAACACAGACCATATCAGCTTGGTTATTCCACAGGAATCTCACTCCTGCCTCCAAGCTGGATAAATCAGATATTTGGAAACTGAGAACAGTATTAAGCAAATATAAACTGTGTTATCTCAGAAAAGAATCTTTCAGTTAAACCAGCCAAAGTTGGAGCAAAGATGTGGTTAGATAATCTCTGTGAGTGATACACAATACTGAAACATGTTGACAACCAAAACAGGGGAAATGAGCAAAAAAGCAAACTCTGCAGACTACTTAAAAGTGGGCCCCTTGCACTCATGTCTCTAGAAGAACACAAGCAACTCAACTCAGCTTTTAGTTGTAGCTGTACCAGAGAACTGGAAAAAATCAGCTTCAGAGCCAGAGTCTGGTCTTTCCCTCTTGCAGGCAATCATCCCACAGCACCTCTTGGTGCTTTATCCTAAAAGCCGTTTCCAGTTCTTGTTGTCACTGATGTTACTCCTTCAGAATCTTTCTCAAATGAGGGTTTGAAATTTTGCCTAACATCAGGCCTTAATGCTGAGGCATTTTGCATAATCCTTCCTATTGTTTCTGTAAGCTTATTACACGTCTAATTCTTGTGCTGCCATCACTACTCCAAATAAAAACAAAGGTGTGCAGACCCCACTGTGAAGAATTCTCCGGCAAGACTTCTTCCAGTCTGACAGCTTTTCTTCATTTCCCTTGTCTCAGTTGGAGTTTTATCATGCTTTTCTTCCTGTATTCTATAAATACTGATTTACAGGTCAGCTAGGTCTGTTACATTTATCCTACATATCCTGGCTATGAAATGAGTTATCAAAAGTATATGGCTCTAAGAAATAAATTCACATTTTATTTTATCTAATTTTGTGCATAAGTTTTTTGTTATGGAAATAACACCTAGAATGCTCACGTGGGAAGTGTGAAGTAAGCAATATTAGAAAAGCCCAGCAGTTTCCTGCTAACTCTATGGAGTCTGGGCTTCAGGTGCTCTGTTCAATAATTTCACTGTTCAAAAGGCAAAATAGGAAATGCAAGCAAAACTTCCTGGAAAAGCCAAATGCAGGAAAAGGCTTAAAGCTATTTTTATTTCATTTCTTAAAGGAGAAGGCTCATCCATGAAAGTATCAAAGGCTCAAAAAAAGCCGAGCTTGCTGAAGATCAGCTCAAAAGTGAGCCATGAGGCACATAAATAATTTACATTCCTTTTTTTCCCTCTACACAAGCTAATGCTACTGCAGAGCATGGTTCCTGCTTTGCACTTAATCATAAACAAGCAGGAAGCCCCACTGAAGAACAGAAATAGCATGCTAAAGCAGAAACATGCTTTAGCACGTTAAGAGTCCAAAAGTATTCAAAAAAAGCTCTTAAGTAATTAATTTCTAGAGAAAACAATGATTGAACTGATGCAGAGAGGGCACAGACTGCTACAAAAGATTCTCTCTGTACCAGGACAGATTTGCAGTTTGGCTTGCACATGTCCAAGCTGTATGTTGCCGAGAAGAGTTGGAGATCTTTGAGCAAACACAAACCAAATAAAAGGTCAGTTTAGTTACAAAACCAGTAGCTCTTCAGGCCACTCAAAACTCAGAAGTCAGTCCAGTCCTATTTGAAGTTGTCTACAGCTAATAACTGAACTGGCAATTAACATGCTCATATAAGTTGTACCTATTGGCTTTCTGATGTTAATGCCGTTCATTGCTGAACGCTCCTCTTTGTGATCCTTAAACTAATTTGATAATTCTTTCCCATCTTCGTGTGAGTTCTAGTTTTGTGTCTGTGAGATGCTTTTCAAGAACAGTATATTATATGACTAATAAAGACAGAAGTGCACAACCCCATAGTTATGGGGGGGTGGGGACTGGAATGGGAGTCAGGGAAATGCCAGGCACAGCTTAAGGAAGGAGAAGGCCCCTTTGCAGATGCTTGAGATGAAAAAGACCCATATTTCAAGAAATAAGATCCTACATAAGATATTATGTGCAGTATCTTTTAAAAAAGTCTTTGTGAAGACATTTCAAACTGGGTAGCACCAACCTTCTAAATAATACAATAGTTTCCATTTGTGTGTATGTTATTAGTAGCAAAATATGAAGAAGACACTCCCAAAAGAAATGACATTTAATAATTTTTTTACTGCGTCCAGAAGGGAAGGTAACACATATTGCATGTCTGTGAACTGCAATGCTAGAATGGCTTTGCAAATTTCTGCTGTTAATAAAGCCATTGAAGCAGGAAGACATGAATAAAGATAATCATCCCAGTGTATGGCACTGTGAATTTTTTCCATGGAGTGCTTCAGTGATTTTTTTACAGTGATAATGGCATGGACCCTTGTGCCTGTGTACACTTTTGATAGAGTAAGCTCCATTTCTCCTCCTCAAGATAAAGCACTTTTGAGCTCAGCAACAAAACAACGTTGATTCAGGAACACACAGAAAATACCCACATGCATTCAGCCGGCATCATGTGGTAGCTGCTGAAACACAGCCACCACAAGGAAACAGGCTGTGGCACAGCTCTTCAGGCAACTGCTAGGACATATGGAAACCCCAGGATGCCCTGGGAGGTGAAATGAGAAGTGTTATTTAAAGACTCGCTGTGTTTTCATTTTACAAAAGAGTAGTTCAAATGCCACTTCTATTTGAGAAATAAACTATTCTATGTATTCCTTATAAAAAGCCCCAAAGGAGAAAATCATAAATCTATACTTAGTTGTTTTTTAAAGTTCAGAGCCTGTTCTATTTTAGTCAATGTAACTACACACTTGGCAAAGCATTCCACCTAAACAAACTGTCAGCCAGAAATCTAGGCAAAGGCTTTACAATCCCATAAAGAGCCAGAATTACCCTTGCCCACGCACCAGCACAGAGATAGAGGAGAGCCAGCATGTACCTGCCCTGTTTAAGGTCACTGGAGATGCAGGTGACTTCTGTCACGAAACACGTTAGCCTTCAGAGCAGCACTGTCATGAGACTGTCCTGATGGCTTTCTTCCTGGGGTGTCAAAAAGCCAGGATACAGATTTGCTTCAAATCCACCACGGCATAAGCCTTGCTGTAAACACAACTTGGACTCCAAGACACAGGGCAACAGAAGGACATTCTACTGAGCAGGATGACTGCCCTCTGTCCTGTGTCAACAGCAGCATTTAACGAGCTTTCAGCTGGTTAGGAATGACAGTGGATTGAATGACAATGGATTGAATAAAAACATAATACAAAAATGTCAGGATGGAAAATATTAGAGCTCAACACTACTCAGGAGATAGAAATTTAACTCTAATGTTCATTGACTACAAGTGTGGGGGAAAAAAAATCCAACAACCCACCAGGCATGTAGCAAATAAATCATTAACAGCGCTGAAAGTGAAGAGAATGTAATATTTCACTACTTCAGTGTTTTATGGGAAACTCCAAAAAAACCCCTTTGTATCTTACCAGTTCCCATGATAATTAAGCATCTTATTTCTGACACGCTTCTTCATGACTTTGTGTTACAGGGAAGGTTATTGCTGGCTGAAAACTCCCTTTGAATCTTCACAGTGATTTTTGTGGCTTTCAGATAAAGTCCCCAGGGTCAAATTCAAGTCGCAATGGAAGGCCCATATCCCACCCCCAACACTGCTCTTGATCCTGCTCTAACTGGTCTTGCCCTCTTATTTTTCTTTAGGAATTCTTCCCAAACCCCTTCCCTGCAAAATCATCATGAAGATTCAAAGGGAGTTTTCATCAGCAGTCTCAAATAAGCTCAGTCAGAAACCTGCTTTAAAATGCTACTCCTCAAAGCAAGCAAAAGGAAACTACACATACAATGACACAGAAGCAGAGCTGATTCTGAGTTAAATAGTTTCTGAGTTTCCCCAGGAGAACTCTGAAGCACTTAGGGAGGAAAAATCAGCACACTACCACTACACTGGAAGCAAGTGCATTCTATTTCAGAATAGCTACACTTTTTTCTCCCTCTACTTTCTGTATTACACAGTAATTTGAAGTGGAAAAATAAAGGTGGCAATCAGCAAGCTTTCAGAAACGATGGGAGAAGGGTAACATCAAAAAGGATCTGTGCTACCAGTTTCAAAATCTAAGTGGAGGATATAGAAATGCACTGAATTTTTTTTTCTTTAGCTCAGTTTCTCGAGTTCCTTGCAAAACACTGTCATTACAACACAATTGTCTCCCAGGAAACTGCAGCAAAGCTCTCACTGCACAAGTAACTAATAATCTCAAGCCTTAACTACAGTTTAAACCCTACCTGCTTCTTAGCACAGAACCCCTCACACCCTACAGATGGTGAAGCCCAGGTGACAAGACAGGCAGGTCTCAATAATGACAAAACCCCTGCCAAATGCAGGGTCATAACACTAAATAGTCCAACAGTCTTATCACCACTGAGGTATATCCATGGCAAGGAACAGACTCTCCCCAAAACATGTCTGGCTTTCTTTAAAAAAAAATAAAAAAAATAAATCTAAGCTGATGCATCAGAACAAGAAAAAACAGACTGAACATAAAAAATACAGCAATTCTTATGTACCTGCTGAAGACCTTGGGATAAGACTAACTAAGAGCCAAGTTAACTCTACTGATAACAGAGCTCAAACAAATACTCTTTTATCTCTCTAATCACAGATGGAATGAAGAAACTGGATATCAAAATGGAAAAAAAATAATATTCAAATAGTTGCATGCCTTTGGTTCTCTTATCTACTAAGCATCAAAAATGGGCAGTAGACTCAAAACTTAATTATTTTTCCCTCTCTGCAACAGGAAGCTTCACAGAGAGGCACAGAAATGTTTGTTCTGTACAGAAAATTGTATGATCACACTTTTCCTAATCTTATTAGGACGAGGACATGACCCCATGTGCGAGACAGTATTTCCACTCTCAGCAGGAAGTGAAGGACAGTTATGTGAGTGCCCAGCTGTGTACAGATGGGCAGAGTGAGTCTGTTCAGCAGCATAAAGTCCCAAGCTCAGAGGGCTGAAATGCCCAAGGAAATCAGGTACTTGGCTAATGTGAGCTCTTGTTCAGCACCTAACAAGATACATACAGAAAGTGACAGCAAAGAAAATGCTGAAAACCTGCTTTAAGGCTTTGTGACACCAGCCAGGTAGCACTAAAGACATACCAGTCTCTCCCTGTGACCTGCCATTCCACATGCATGGGCTACCTACAGCCCTACTAGTAACAGCTATTGACAGTGAAGTGGCTTTCAAGAATTTTGGACTGATATTAACAACTTTTAGAAAGAACATGAATGAAAGAATGATTTAAAACAATAACCAGGTAAAATATTCAAGATAAAGAATTAATAACCCCAAACACTGAAGAACTCAAATTTCATTCAAGTCAAGAAGAGACTTCCCGTTACAGACCAGGATTTTGGTTGACCAAGGGTTTTCCTTAGTTAATAATTCCTTTCCTTGCTACCAACTTCTTGTACCCAGGAAGTATGTTCCAGGTACTTAAGGAAGATAGCTACATTTAAAAACAGATAATTAATTTGTGAACTAGGGCAGAAAAATGGTCACTTTCTACCACCCATTCTGGACAGTATGCAAACCCATGTCTCTCGTACATTCATTACCCACATATCAGTTAGCAGCTTTATCCTCTAAAAGGAAGCCCTCATCAGTGTGCCAGTGACTAATTTGGCTCCCTTCTCACATATATTAATTAAACCCTCATCCAAATGCCGACTGGAAGATGAGCCCTTTTCCCTTGTAATGCTTTAAAATGCAATTAATGCTAAATGGTACATATAAAATATGCCTACAGACACAGATGGGTTCCAGAAGCAGAACCATTTGCCACAAGCAACATTCATTCTGAACACGAGGTGATGCACCAGGACAAGCCAAGAAACAATGGGGCTTAATTAAATTTCATTTAATGAACATAAAATCTAGATACGGTACTCTGTAACAGCTTTGTCTGAAACACTGTCTGATCAGATCCCTTGGACTGTGGTATATAACAGTCCTTCTCCTTCCATGCCACTTGAACTCCAGATATTTCAGCAGTGCCTGGGACTGGGCAAGATGTTTCCCTAGAACTCCAGTAGCCTGCTGTAGGTGCTACCTGGGAGGGAGATGGTGCCCCTGAGGCTGCACCAAGAACAGCTCCTGTCATCAGAAGGGCTTTATCCAGTCACATCCCTCCTGCCACCTGAGAAGGGACGTGTAGTTTTCAATAAATTGCTTGGGAAAAAGCATGTATTATCACAGCTGCTTTATTTCCGTATTAATTGGAAAACACACATATAGGCTGGGGGGGCATAAAAGACTTGTGACAACTGCATACAAGACACAAACTACAAGACTAATTTGAAAAGACCACAAGCTTGCATGCAAGTTAAAAAATGCTAAGTCCAAATCCCCTTTCCCATTCTCATCCTCTTTGGCTCCTCTGTGTAAAACAGAGCTGATGAAAGCTCAGTTTTCTTCAATGTGTAGAAGGAATACTGATGATTTTATATGCATTTGGAGACATTCCCAGAAATAACTGAGGCGTTGGCAGGAGTTAAGGGAAGTTAGAAGTCTACCTGCCTGTTTAAGCTTGAAACAACCCTGAGCCACACACTGCTTGTCCCATCGATTTTCAAAATCCTGATGCCAACCTATCAACAGCTCCTTACCCTACACATTTGCAACACTCTCTTGGACCTTTGGCGACAGCACATTGCAGTTTGGTAACCATCACCTAAACCAGCAGATAAGCACTGCAAAAAATGAAGTGACTAACCAGCTTATGAATATTTTTAAAAAATCCTCTCTCCAATTTCCTCCCTTCTGTTGTTAAGCAGGCACACAGTAAAACAAACAAAATACCCATCTGAAAATAGATTTTCTGTCTAGGTAGCTTTTAAGAAGACTGAATGATGAAAAAGCCTGAACCTTTGGCACAGAGAGAGACTGTTCAAAGTGAACACCCCTAGAGAAGGCAACAGTACAGAGTGAAAGGAGGAATGTATAAAGGGGATGAAGCTGTCAGTTCTGGTAGAGGGGAGAGGCTAAGAAATAAAGTTCCCAAAACCTAGAGTAAAGCCCAGGATGGAAAGAATCAGAGATTGTTTTTGAATTTGCGTGCACCCTATAAAAGGCCTGACAAAGATACTTCAACTGAGATAACTTTAAGGCTTGAATTTATTCAGGAATAAGCCTTACTTCTTCTGTGCACATCCACCAATGAGAGTCTGAAGGACCAAAATTCAACTTTGCTACTTTAAAAAAACCCTAAACTGGTTAACTAACTGTGCATCCTGAACAACACAGATACATTTAAGTATCTGTTGGATCTGGCAGAATGAACACCTTTCAGAGTTGCAGAAAAAAGCAATAACAACAGGTAAAAGTAGATTTGTTTTGAACCATTTACTGTTCTATACATATTTCAAAAAAACAATAAAAATCCTCAAACCTTTCTGTGGCACACCAATTGGCACTTCAAAGGATTTTTCATATCCTTGACTACATCTGGTTCCTTCAGAGGCTGCTCTAGATGCAAAACAGATATGCTGTGAACTAAAATCTACTTTACAATGTAATGTTACCATTATTTGTTAACATCTTGCTCTACTATTTATTGTTTTTTGGTTCAGCATAATTTGCTGCACACAACCATACAGACCTGACGCAGTTTATTCAGCTCCTGTACTGCAGTTTTTTCTCCTCTAGCTGCAAGTGAACTGATTTCAGCAGTTATCTGAACATTGACCCATTTCATCTGGGCCTAACATAAAATTTTAAAAGGAGCCATGTAACATTGAACAAATCACCATAAAGAATTCACAGGTTCATTGATGGCAATACTTTTTATTAGAAAGAGTAACAAAGTGCTTTCCATAGAATTCACTTAATACGGAGTTTTTAAGAAATATGATTTTTCCTTTTTATATGGACAGTTTTGATGTGGTGATTTTTCAGTGCAAACAGGGTTCTCCAAGATTCTCCTGCGCGTGGAGTTTCTTCTCTATACACAGTAGTTCAAACATTTATGCATTTGGTAGGTGTGAAATAGTACTGAAGAGTCCATCCTTTAAAAAAACGAGGTTATGTAAAACGCTTTCCATGTCACGCTAACCAACAGAAACTGCATCGTTTGTTGTTCAACACAGATTTAAGGGACATAATTCCTTCATACAGTCCTACACACAGATGCATAAAGGTGCTTTCAGTTCTATCAAGAACAATAACATTTAACACCATAAATAACATTATCAATTTTTACTATATAGGCAACAGTGAAATGGACTTTTTTTTTTTAAATTAACCTTCTGCTTTTTAGCTAGGGACATCCTTTGAGCACTTGGTGCTTCCTCTGCCTTGCAGCTACATCTGGATGGAATGAAGAATACAAGGCAATGACTGTTCACCCATTTCCTCTTTGTTTTGACACACATTTATGACCAGATTTTTTTGGACATTCCATTTTGCACTCTTTATGTCTGATTCTAACTCAGTCCCCCTTTTTCCTTAGCCCCTCTTTCCTTTCCTGCAAATGAGAGGGAGACAATATAGTAATTGCACAAAATTAGGACAGACAATTCAGTATAAGTTCTTATATATGAGGGAATGTATGAACAGGAGAGGGGTATTTTCCATGCAATACATTATTTTTCTTTTTCCACTTTCAGTCAACCTAACACTATTACGAGGATTATTTTTTCAGATTTTTAAAAATGAAAAACTTCCATGAAGGACAAGACATAGCAAGTTACCCTTAAGAGAAACCACACAAGACATTCACTATACACAATCTCAGTCCAAAAGCTACTTTTCCCTAGAGTACATGTATAACATGAACAGCGAACAACCAACTGAAATGAATTCATGAGTGCAACAGTCACAGTTATGCATATATTAACAGGTTACACACATATAAACAATGTCCTCACTGAAGCTGTTGGTCACACTCACGATTCACCGTTCCCCATTCCACATGTACAGAGCAAGATCACCACCTCAAGGAAATACCACATGCCATCTCACAGCACAGCCTCTATACACAAGAGTACTACTGCAACAAGAGTATCACAGAGACACTTTTTCCTACAGGATGAAAGGAATTAGATGAGACCCTCTGAACAGTAACTGGATTGTGGGAAGAAAGAAAGAACATTTTTTTTTTTTTTTACTTTTAACGACAGGATGCTTTTGTAGTACAGCCCTTACACAGGAGAAGAATACACATAAAACCACCATTCTATCTATACAAATTACGCAGAGGTGTAAACAGATGTTCTGCTTCTAGGGGACTTGAAACAAACTCAAAGTTTACCCCTAGGCACTTTAGAGCACAGAGCTCCTGCCTCTGAGTTCAGCCTGTACTTGCTGTTTGCTTTGGGTCTTCCAGATGAGAACAACAAATCTCTGCATCCAGAAACACCTTCTGTTGTCCAACATTTCCCTGCTACAAGTGTAACTATTTAACTATGTGCCAATCAACACGGGTTGCCACCTGACCACAGAGCTGGGGCCTCAATCCCACTTCCCTGCAGTCCTGATGGTTCAGCAAAGCCTCTCAGATCCACAGTCAAGGTCATCTGAAGATCCAGACAGGCAACCGGGCTCCTCAGAAGGTAACTACATGTTCATTAGAAAAGCACAGAGACATGTCTGCAGATGGCATTTCAGTACATAAAGACTTTAAAGGAGCTGGGCCTTCATGTTTACTGCCCTAAATAACAATTATTTCCCTAACAGGAAAGTCCATAAGGACTGGGGCCAGAGGCCCTGGAAATAGAGCCTAGCAGTCAACATGGTCCGTGCAGGCATAAAGCTGGCCTTGAGAATCCAGTTGCAGGACTGGGACCATACAGAAACTTCCCCTAACTTCAAAAATCTCTGAATAAGACAGCATTTTCAACTAATTGATTGTTGATCTAATTTATTGTTCTTTAGGAAAAAGTCACTGCAAAAGCTTAAGTAATTTTCTGTAAATTTCACATCTCCTATTACATTTCTTTCAGTAAATATATAATTTCACTGGACCATAGATTAAGTCAATTTTGCAATTTAAGTTTCTTAGTAAAAGTAATGTACACCAATTATTAAATTGGCAGCCTATTTAGTAGTAGTATTAAAGTAGAAGTACTAAAGATTCTGTTTCATTTTACTGTTTTTCTTCAAACCTGGAAATATTCATTACACCCCTGGTGTGGCCCCTGGGGAGTCAGAGTGAAGTATATAACCTATTCCCTAATTTGTGTGGCCCATGACATATACCTATAGGTAGGCATTTTTTGTTGCCCAGTGTGGAAACGAATCAGTTAAGACTACTAAATAAAATGACCACCTGGTTTCAACTACATTCTTGCCCTGCATGAGGAAACAGATCTGGTTTGCTGATGTGAGCAAGGCTTTAGCTGATGTGGGCCCACACTGCAAAAACAGGGAAGCATTAAGAGATCTAGTCTGATATCTGGTTGTTCAGACACTTCACACACCACCCAGAGGAAGCAGACAACATCCTAGCACTGCTGTCTGGAATGGCAACTCTCCAACACTGCAGCTGAAACTACCTACAAACTCCATGAATTATCCAAATATTTATGTTAAGAAGGAGGGCTGGGGGAAAGAGCAAGTACAAAAAATAAAGAAAGAAAAATAGCAGCAGGAGCTGAGTACATTTCAAAAAAACAAGGCAGAGCTGCATTAGACCACTTGGCCAATGTAGGACTGCAATTTCTCCTTAACAACAGCTGAAGCCTTGTGTGCAGTCACTAATATTAGTATAAGAGCATTTTGCTGGTATAGCTTGTTTCTTAGGGGAAAGCTTACTATAAACTATACAAACAAAAGATGCTTTTGTGAATATTTGTCATTGTAGTTTGTTACCAAACCTCCCTTGTGCAGACGCAGCTTTTCAGCAGAACACTAACAAATTATGCAGATTCAGGGAACAAACAGAACATGAGCCTCCCCCAACAGTGAAACAGGACACTCACATCGAGTATCCTCTTAAAATCAGCAGGAAAATTTCACTATACAAAGCAAGAAGATGGGAAGACAGGAGTGGACAACAAAAAGCCAGTGTTTGGGCTAAGGCCCCAAGAGTGCAGAAAACAGTACATTTGACACCATTATATTACAAACATCTCCTTTCCCCATACCCCCCAAAGATGTAAGAGGGCACTGCTGATTTGGCTTAAAATGCATAATTTTAGTCCCCCTCACCTCAAATGTTGGAATTTCAGCAATTTGAAGCATTGCAGCTTTTGATATGCTGCCCATTTACTTTAAACACATAAATCCACTGACATAGTGATGGTGTAGAAATACATCATCTGAACAGTATCTATATAAAATTTTACTGTTGTACATAAATAATGACAAGGCACAGAACAGCAACCAGTCCAAGAGCTTGTAGGCCAAGAAACCAGAGCATAACCCAGAAGAATATAATTATTACAGGTTCTACTATCCGTTCTCCAAAGTACATCCTTGTGAAGCCTATTCTGATAAGGCTTTTGTTTAGTTCGCCGAAGAGAGTCCCCATCTTTTTATAGTCATCTATTACAGGTTCTGTGGTGTGGTTCCTTTGCTCTTGCTGGACCTGTGGACAGAAGACAAAATAAGGAAATATGTTGTACAATCTTATTGCTGTAATTATGAACAAGTCTCATCTATTTCTGTTTGAATGCATAAAACTAAGATACACATGCAATAAATTTATTCCTTAAATCAAGATATTGAAAATGCTATGTAGCTTGTGACTTTGGCACAATGTTAACAATGTCACTTTTCCAAACCTGGGACACTAAAGTACTGCTACAAACATATGATAGCCTGTCTCCCCTTGAGACACCAGTCTAGAGGGGTAAAGCTCTCCTGCAGGTCACACATCTTACCTGTCTGTGCAGCCTGTCTGTGGTTGTCAGGACAAACAAAGTGGAATGAAATGCCAGTAATTTCAGGGAGGGGATTTAGTTGAAGTAGATTTGTTATAAATTATTTCCAGAATATCTTCAGAACCACAAGAATGATACAAAACTATTAAACATGAACTATGAAGTATTTCACACCGAAGCACAAGGGAACTGAAGGGCTACTATCACTGCTGAAAGAAGGGCATAGGACTCAACTAGCAAGGTGACAAACATCTATCCCAATGTTGATGTAAGAAGCCATGCGAGTCAGGCAAAGGAAGACAGACCAAAGGCCTGTGCAGATGCAAAGTAGTGGTATAAAAAAGCAAAGGGGAGGAGAAATAAGTGCTGGACTTTTTGCAAAGTGAACAGTGGTGGAACAAACGCATAGGAAGGCAGAAGACCATCTTTAGATGAAGATATCACAGAGTTAAATATCACTTCAGAAAACGTGAATGTTTCAACATGTAAATTGCAAGTAGATAAGAGGTTGAGATCTCTCATTTCCCAGTGTCCAGAGATCCTTTGCACAAAACCTTATTGTCTTGTGTTTGTGTATGACAGGACGAACGTGTTTTAAAGATGATGAACGTAAGTCTCCTAATGTTTCCATTAGGCAGCAATGAAAGCATATGAAGCAGGTACTCATCAATATTTCAGTCGACTGATCAATGGGTCCTACAAATTGCCTGCAAACTCTATGGGCAATTAGCCTACTCCCAGATTCAAAGCAAACATGTTCTGTCTTCAAGGATGAAAGCTATTCTGCATCCCTTGTTACATGGCATGGCCTTGGTAGAGAAACAGAAATTCCCTCCCACAGCAGTGCCAGACTCTCCATTAGAGAGCAAGTAACAAAGTGAATTCCCATTCCCACAGAAGAACATCCAGCAAAGACCAAAGGAAGACTACTGTTTTTCTAGGCCAGACTTTAGGCCACGATGCAGAACCTGCCTGCTGAGTGAAGGCTGGGTGAAGCTCCACAGCTGCTACTGAAAAAAAACCCCAACAAAACCCCAACAGTCCCTCAGCTGAGAATGCTTGGATATTTTTTTATGTGCTTATCCATAAAGAGTCTGGTTTAAGCTTCAGTACAGAATCCCAGAAAGGGAGGGGTGCAGGAAGCCTAAATAGTAACGTGTTCATAACTAATTCATAACTAACATTGTGTTCACTCTTTCTGCGGTTCTACACAAGAGCCTGAGTGTGGAGAACTGCAGGACTGGAGGTTACGTACAGCCAAGACACCCCCTCGTCTCCTTTCAGTCTGCTTCTCAAACCCAGATCATTTTCTCCTCCTTACTGGGTGTGGAAACTCCAGTTTTCAGCATTTTGGCTTTAACTGTGCTTTATTTAATTCAAATAAATGTTGACTCGTTAATTCCAGTGTTTCAAGATTAGTCTCTTCCGGAAAGGCAGAGCCTCTTGTGAGCTCCTGCAGACTAGGCAGGGCTGGGAACACAATGTTACTACAGGAACTCTCATCTCTCCATTCCCAAAAAGCACAGGGAGCCAAACAAGCTAAGTGGTATTTTGATCAAAACAACTAGGGAAAAGAGAAAGGATGTGCCAGGAAGGGAAAATATATTTATTTGCATCTTGCATGCAGAGACCAGAGGGAGCATGTGCCTGTGGGACGAGGGCAGAGGGGATCAGAGCGCAGCTCCCAGCTCGTGTCAAGTGCTGCAGAGATCACTTCTGAGAGAAACAGTCTGCAGGAAAAATCACTACATTTTCTAGCAAAGTAGCCAGTGAGAGGGAAACAAATGCATCACCTCCTTGCCTCTGGATTGCTAGTGGTACTAACAAAGGCTCCTGGGAGCCTTTGCAAAGAGCAAGCCCAGTGCAGCACTGGCCAGGAGGCCACCAGCAGGAATGTGTCTGCAAGATCCTCTGCAAGCTCCATCTCACTGGGCTAAGCATGATTAACTCTATGTGACCACGCTGACAACATCTCTCCTGGTACGAGGCAACTGTAGGACATGGGATTTCGCTTGCAGCCCCTCCTGCTTTGATAAGGTAACAGCAAGGACTGCACGCAGTCTCTTAAGCAGGGTACAGAGTGAATTCCACCTCACTTAGGCAGTCCAGGTCTTTTTGATTTTTTATTTACTTCACCCTCGCCTTCTCAAACAAGGGTAGATTCATTAATTCCTAAAGCGATTATGCAAAGGCAGCTTCCAGGTGCAGAGACTGACAAGTATGTGTTTAATTACGGAACAAGTGTCAAATTTTCCCAAATATTTTCAATAGCTTACAAAACCTTTCAAAATGATCGTGAAGATTCTCAAGACTTCAAAGTCTGCTTCAGTTAATTCAGGCTGAATACATCTTGCTTCAGGCAACTCAGCAAAAAGCAAGCGAAGCTGAAAACATGATCAGCCGTGAAACACTGATGGCATGTTCTTCTTTGCTATTGCATAATAATTTACATGCTGAGCAAATACCTTTCTTCTGAGGTGTAGCTAAAATAGAGCTATTAGGGCAAATACTCCAGATCACTAAAGATTGTTAAATAAGCTTAACACCGCAGCTAGAATTTTTCTCACTAATTTTCAGGGCAACAGTAAAATGGCACACAATCCCATATATGTGCCAGTAGCTCTCAAACCATAGCCTCAGAACCAAACACCTTTTTTTTTTTCCCAAAAGTACTTTTCTAAACATTTTTAGAAATTGACCATCTTTAGCAAACATGCAGTTCCCAGCTGACTCTTAATTTTTACAGAACTATTTTCACAGGGCTATTTTCATACTAAATCTTGCTGAATCAATCAGCCTGAAGCCAGACAGACGCTACCATAAAGAAAAAATGCTGAGAGAGAAATGTACCCATTCCGAGCAGCTGCACCCCCCTGCCCCTACAAAACAAAACTTCCTCATTTAAAAGCACAAGAAGTTTCTGTTTCAAAGTTGCTAGTTTTAAAAATCAACAACCCAGCCTTGGCTTCATAACTTTTAGGAATCATTTCTGTGAGGGAATTTCTTTGCCTGCAACTAGCCCCAGAGAAAGCATGCTTTTTCCAGGCCTTCCCAGCAGCTCTTCTCCTTATAGCTAACATGTGCTTTGCAGGGGACACCCCAGACTTCATCTGCCACAATGCAGGAGGAAATGTAAGAGAGAGACACTTCAACTCACTACTTTGTTTGCCTTTCTTCACTCTTTGAACACAGGATCGACAAAGAAATGCAAAGGGACTGGGGAACAGAAGTGCAGCCAGAGATATAGATGGATATAGATTAATGCATGCCCAAAATATCTCCTGAAAAGAGGCACAGCAGTACTGTCTCCCCAACTTCTCTCTCCTCCTTCCTCCAGTTGGCTGAAAGACACTAAATACACACATATAGTATTATTCCTGAAGGATAAAGGAGAATGGAGCTTTCCTGAGCAAATAAATCTAAATCAGAATGTATTAGAAATGCTGACTGCATTTGTTTCCTAATGTTTCTTATCATTACTGCAATGAATTACTTTTTACTGTAATTTAAATAAATTTTACATCAAAGATTTTATTTTAGACTTACTGGGATCACCTAGTCTGAATCTACCCTCTGCCAGTTTGAAGTCATTCCACCTTGTCCTATCCCTACATGCCCTTGTAAAAAGTCCCTCTCAAAATCTCTTGTATAGCCTCCCTTAGGTACTGGAAGGTGCTATAAGGTCTTGCTGGAGCCTTCTCTTCCCCAGGCTGAACAGCCCCAGCTCTCTCAGCCTGTCTTCACGAGAGAGGTGCTCCAGCCCTCGAAGCATCTTCATGGTCCTCCTCTGGATTCACTCCAGCAGGTCCATGTCTTTCCTGTGCTGGGGGCTCCAGAGCTGGATGCAGTACTCCGTACTCAATTTCATATTTGGTTTCTGTTTTTTTACTTTACTTAAAAACAGAGTTATCATATGGAACAGAAGGGGAAGAATCTGATCTGCCCTACTGCTTAGCACACACAATGTCCTTTGCAAGCCCGCTGGTACACGAAGGTGCCCATCAAGCCCCCCATTTCCTCTTGTCTTTTCAGATATTTGGTATAATAAAATTTCCCTCCGTCTTCGAAATGGCACATTTTCATCAGCAAAGCCATTGTCTGCTGTCTTCCACTGTTTACTGGCAGAAAGTCAGAACCTGAAGGTCCAAACTCCAAAAAACTTTATACAGGAACTTGGTAACTAAATTTTCCCAGTTTTTATGGCCAAATGGCTTAGAGGCTTTGATACTTTAGGGAGAACCATAACGTGCCCTCTCAGATTTGATGCAGGATGCCATAAAATCACCTTCTTTTCAGAATTAAACTCTATAAGGATGTCAGAGAGGAGATACTAAGCCCAAGTTCTGTCTGCTTCCAGCACAGCTGATGTTCCTACATCCCTGAAGTAGGAAAAAATCCCCCCATGTAATTGAATGTTTTCCTTGGCTAGCTTTAAAACAACAGTGAAGGTAAAGTCAACTCATCCTGCTGAAGCCAACTAACATCCAGTTGTGGCTTTACCAGTTATGTTTGTCATCAACACAACACACAAAATTCCCTCTGTTCTGACCACTAACTACCCTTGCTTATGGCAAACTTCCACCACATTCACTCAAACTCACTGCTTCCTAAATTCAGGAAAGCACATGGTATGTCACGAGCAGAGGCCACTTCACACCAGTCTGACAGGAGGATCCTTTTCTTGCTTATTCCCTTCCTATCAAGGGGTGTTTTGATCATGCAGAGATACATGAGATCCCATTGGAACATCGTCCCCCTGGAAAGAAGCCATCTTTGCAAGAAGTCATGTGCTACTAAGTGGGAGAGAAGGATAAAGTTAGGCACTGAACTTTTCACAATGGCTTAAGACTGATCCCTGTCTGCATCTCCTAAGTGTAATGTAGCCAATGCAAGGTCTTTTCCTCTCAAATTGCTGGAGCACACAGTTCCTGCCTCAGACCAATTGCAGATCACACCAAGGCAAGTAAGTCTGCCAAACTCTTGGAGAATGCAGAACACAAATGGATCTGAAGGGGACAAGAGCCTCACTTGGGAAGTTATTTTCCTGTGGCTAGATCAAAAAGAGCATGGAAGCCCAGATTTAGCATTTATTTTTTTCTGCTGGGAGGACTGAACAGCTGTAAAGTAACCCCAAGGAGTCTCAGTCCTGTAACCTCATCACTGCACTAGCTGTGGGGAGAACAGGTATGGTTATGGTCTTTTGGGTATTTCACCTGATGAAGCAGCAGCTTGGTCCACAGTTTTCCACACTCAGCCTAAGGATCTTGTGATGGCATGTTTAGTTTGGGATTTTTTTGTGTGTGTGGAATAAAAACCCCAAGTAACTGATTTGAGTGAAATAATTGGATAAAGTTCAACTGCTTTTGTTCTGTGGGAGGAAGTAGATGAACATAAGAAACCTGCACCACTTGAAGATTCAGGGTATTTTGTTAGAAAAAGAAAATAAAAATCCATTCAACTACTCTGAAGGTATAAGATCCATCAAACCAAACCAAATAGCATTCTTCTATTTTTCATGACTAATGAATTGAAGAAACCTCAACAATCTTCTCTTGCTCAGACAACTTGAAAAATTCCCACCCCACACTCAACAATAGCACCAAGCTGAGTACAAGTCCATCATTTTCTCTTTTCTTGCATCATCTGCCTGAAACAGGATTAGACAAACGTGAACTCCAACAATGGGGAAGAAATGTCCAATGGATTAGGAAAATAATTACTCTCCACGTAAAAGCATTATTTTACAGTCAAAAAGTGCTGCTGGGCAAAGAAGGTAAAGAGAGAGGACACAAAGGTATATACAATATCCATCTTCCCACACAAAAATGCAGCAGCATCTCCAAATTGTTTGACGTACCTCAGATCACAATTCATCACATGTACAGTTATAAAAGAAAGAAAAAGGAATGGCACATTTAAGAGACTTATTTCCACATTAGATAGAAAAGAAACCCCTTTTGAGTTTTGTAGTAAACATGTTTAACATCATCTAAATGAAATCTTAAGAAAAAACTGCAATAAAGAAAACACGGGGATATCACATTTACATACCCACATGCACATTTCACCTTTTTTTTTCCAGTAAAAGGTTTCCTCTGCACGATTTAACTGCTCACTATCTATTTTACTCCAGTTGTGGTTATTTTTACTCCAGGGAACAGGTGGTGTGTCTGCTAGCTGAAGCCCACAGACACTTAAATGTCAAAAAAGCCAGTGAGATACGACTTAATGGACATGCTAACTTACTGGAAAATACTCGTATATTTTTGAAAGCTGGGACATTAATGTTCAGAAGCAAGTGCATCACAGAGTCATCTGTTTTTAGAGGATGC
The DNA here is from genome assembly GCF_001604755.1 of Lepidothrix coronata. Lineage (NCBI taxonomy): Eukaryota > Metazoa > Chordata > Aves > Passeriformes > Pipridae > Lepidothrix > Lepidothrix coronata. The sequence continues at coordinate 1,522,951 of NW_016690193.1, read as the reverse complement.
AAACTAAAACTGAAAGCACTTTAGGACCAACCTTAAGGAAAATACAAGACGAAAGTGAGCAGATGAGAGAGACCAGGATGGAAGAAACCACAAGCTCCCTCCCCTCCAAAATAAAGAGACCAAGTTCTGCTGAGTGCAGATGGGGATACGTATCAGCCAACACACAGCTACAAGTATTTGATAGTTCCTCCAGCCATTTTAGTCCTGGAGGAACGAATCACTCCGTACTAAAATCTTGCTGGTACTCAGCCATCTGACTGTCCACGTATGCCACGGACAGGCTTTGGAGATCTGCAGTGAACAGCAAATTCCCAAGTCACGACCTCCTCTTTCTCTGAACCACCGCCTCATCCCATCGCAGGGCACCAGCACAAAACCCTGCCAACGCACTGGTTGGGTGGGTGCAGGCTTTCTGCTTCCTACTCCTCCACATATGCAAAAGAGACAGTTTCGTTACTAGTAACACCTGGCATGTGATCAGGATTTCACCCTGCTTTCCTACACTTAAGAGGTAACTTAAGTTCAATTAAAAGAAAGTGAAATTTTCCCAAGAAGGGCAAATAGTTTTATTGGAAAAGTTTCTGATTTTCTTCCTCTTCCACTACAGCAGGAAAAAAACCAGTATCCCTTTGTATCCTTTGCTAGCATAAAACTAACAATTAGTATTTAACCTTCGAAATGTAAGCAGTAAAAAGATCTTGATATTCAGCCAACTGACTATTAAGACAACAAAATCAATTTCAACTGTCTGGAGGAAAAAAACAACAAACAAGGTTCATTTCTCTGGGCTAATTTTAATCTGATATTTAAGTATGAAAAGATTAATAGATTAGGAAATGAGAAAAAAAAACATACTTCCAAATGAAAAACAAGATAGAAAAAAACTAAGTTTAACTTGTTCCTCTGAGAAAAAGAAGCAAATGCAAGAAAAGTAGCAAAAAATCTTTATACTAAAAGCACTGTACAGCAGCTACGAATAAAAGTGACATACTTAGAACAAGTTTAAATAGAAAGATTCCAAACCGAAGATTGGGTTAACATTCATTTTACAGCAGGAATCTAGACATCATTTATAAAATTGAGACAAGATGTTTCTATAGAAACAAGCAATAACATAAAAAAAGCAACAGCACTGGATTCCCTTTAGTCAGCCTTTACAGCAACTCAAGTTTAGAATCAACAGTTGCTGGAACAAACTTCAAAATACCAGGAGAGGTTTTGTGCACAGGAGATGAAAAGGCTTTTCCAGATACTTAACTTGTGCATGGGTGGAGCAGAGATGGCTTCAAGAGGAAAAGAGACTTCTCTTGATAAACACAAAAATAAGTGTTGGAACCCCATAATTTTGGGAGTAAATTTCCCCACCAAGAGAGCACCAGATAAGAAAGTGTAAAGACGGGAACCTAGCATAGGAGGGTTGTGGGAGAGGAAACCTGCCTGCCTCCATGTTAAGATCTACTGTCTCTCTTCTCCATTTTTGGGTGCTGTTTATGCTCCTCCTTATGCTCCTACTACTGTCCCTGTAACTTGATCCCATCCATGCCGCAATTTTACATAGAGACTAGATCAAATGCAGTACTAATTCATCTTTTCCTTACACCTGCAACACTAAATTTCCCTACGATTTTGTTTATCAGGGTTCCCCCACTAAAACTGGTCAGCTTGACCCAGCAAAAGGCTTTCAATCCCTGTATGTTCAGCATGGTTTCAATGCACTGGTTTGCTAAATGAAACAGCTGTTAATTCTGTCTTATAAAGAAAGGATTTCTATTTGCTTCTATCTCCAGAATACTTTTTTCTTTAAGATAATGGGATCTTCACATCATTCAAGCAGAGCACGTTATCCTGCTTACTGTAGGCACTACAGTTATGTTTGAAACACTGGATTTTTTTTTTCTTCAAATGCTGTCAAGCCTCAGAAAACCCACTAATGCTTTTTAGAAAGTTACTATCACCTATTATTTTGTAGATATGAACCTCTGCAGCAGACTTAAATTATTTGCAGAGCCTGAACAAATTTGGGATTAAGCCTTCCCTGTCTGGTATGACTACTTTCAGAAACAAATCCCAAGTAGCAAGCAGGAAAAAACTTCAATTTTCAGATTATCTCATTGTAGAATAAATCAGGAATAGGTTTCTAGCCTTAGGCATCAGTTTCCATATATAAGTGCACTTCAAAACATTCTCGGCCGCTACTGATTTATGACAAACTATACCATTCTGTGCAACACAGCATATATCCATTCTACAGTCTGATGAACAATTAGGCATTTACACAAGGGATATCACAAATGTGTTGATATTATCCTCTAGTTCTGTTTCTGGTCATTCTTTCCATGCTGGAGAAATACTAGTGATACTCGAGACTTATATAAAAAGTTCAGGACTCGAACTTAGTTAAGACACCCAAACCTCCTCAACAAAATTCTCAACAGGAAACACCCAAGCCCTTTTGTAATAGCACCTCTAAATCTGATGTCATCTATTAGAAGATAAAATACTCCGCTTATAGAGATAAAACACTGTTAAAAATAATAATAAAACATACCAAAGAGTTACAAACTCAGGTTAATGAAAAGGTGATCATCTAAGCTAATTTAATCTACTTTTGAATACATGTATCACATATTAACTCTGCACTTAGACATTTTCTAGAAGCATTGGGTTTACACTTTAACAGCACTTTGGATTCTATGTATGCAAATCCAGTGTGAGGTGGAGATCCCAACCTCACTGAAGCAGCTGGGGATTTTGCCATTGCCTTCAACTTTGATTATGAGAAACTAAATCCCATTACTTCCCAGACAGACAGTTTTCAGTCCTGAAGGAAGTCACAGTGCCACAGCTTTCAGGAACTCTGCTGTGACACAGTTTGGCTTCAAATTGCCTATGGACAGAGCAGGTGCTGTGTCTGCTGCTAACACCACCTCATCCCTTGCTGTATGGCATGTGCAAGATGCAGAAGACACAAATGCAGGAGTTTTGCATCACCTTTTATTATTACAACACATACTTTTCTATTCTTATTTCATGGTTTAATTTATAGGTGTTGATGAGATTTAGACTGCACTAATGTGACAGTGGCTAACCTATTTTAGAAAGTGGGTTAGGGAAGGAGATTTGATCCTTATCTGTAGTGATGTTGAGAATACAGGACAATGTGTGTGTCTGACTAATAACTATTAGCAGTTAGGAAAAAATTGTGAACTTGCAGGGTGAAGCAGCAACCTGCTCCCACAGCTTCAGCAACAGCTAAATCTTTTGGTGCTTTCATGTACCACTTGTGAAGCCCAGCAGTGCAATAAAGGAGAGGTGGAAGAAACTACCCAGGTTCTGCAGTGCTTTGAAGACTACAGTAAGTGTAATTATTTTCATCTTTGCATGTAAACCTACAAAGGATATTAATCAAATTAGCATCCAGTTCAGCTCTCAAATCTAATCACTGAAGTAATTCTAGTCTATTCAAATAATGAATTCCAAAGGCTATGTATAAAATTTAGTTGCATATCCTCCCATTTTTTAAAAAAAGTGCATGTCAGTAATTTCACTAAGCATGTCCTTGCTGACACAATAAATAAAAAATTAAACCCAGAGGGTTTGGCATTAAATAAGTAGACATTTCCTACAGAGTACTCTCTCTTAGAAAATATTATAGGGTGTATACATTATTATTTAGGTCCTGCTTGTCAGGAAGGTATTCTTTTAGCGTTATGCTACAAGATATGATCTTACACAAACTGAGCTTATTTTGCAGGAAACGGGAAAACCAAATCATACCCAGGTTTGTAGCCTCAGATCCTCACCTAAAAAATCCTCTCAAATAAGGCCAAAGGATTTGCTCTCATGCCGGCTTTACTTCACACCAGCTGAGAGAAGTAAGAATTTACACCACCATCAGAGCAGATTTTGACTCCTTTCTTTTGCACTGCACATACCACTAAGGCGGCGCACGCATTTATACTTCAGGAGAGAATGTGAAACAGGAAAACATGAGTTGAGGATCAGAGTCTGTTAACAGTGCAAACACCCTCAGCAAACACAGCGACACTGCTGGGCCTCCATGAGGTACTCTAGTAAGGACTCAGCCTGGAAACAGGATTCCTGCCTGCTGGAACAGCAGTGTTCAGCAACAGCCCTTCCATGAGAGCACAAAAGGGCAGGGGCTACTGATTATTTTGAGAGAAATATCAACACATTCATGAAAGCAAAAGAAGTACAGCACGTGACTAGCCTTGGTGACACAGGAGACCTCCAAGTCAAGCTACATGTCTGTTCTTTTCCTGAACAAGAGAATCTGGGACTTTCTGTCAAAGTCTGCAGCAAGTGAACGCACCACCAACTCCTCACCTAGCTTTGCTTTTCCCCACAGATAAAAATAAAATACTCCTATTTATTTATCAAATCATGATTAGTTTTTACTGCTATTTTATACGACATTCACATTTTCTATGCATATTAAATAAAGGCAACTCATATTCCTTATTTCTAAATCTAGTTTATTATTTGCCCAGCTGCTGGCACCTCAGTATGCAGAAAAACTATTCCATGCTACAACAGTGAAATATTTCCAGTAAACAGGAAGGATTTTCTCCTCCTTCCTTGTGGCCTATTTAAAATTTCTGCCTTGGTATCCCATTGTTATGCCCCAACTTGTCAGAAAGGGCCAGGATCACTACCTGTATCTGAGAAAAGCCAATAGAGAGTTTCTCAACCACATGTGCCTGTGTCCAACCAAGCAGTACCTTTATACCAACTTCATTTTAAAATGTGTTTAGGGAACGTTGGAAGGCAGTTCTTCAGCATGCACCATCCCCTAGAAACACCATCACACTGGTCACTAAGAAGCAGTGGTAACCTGCAGGGAGCAATCTCCTCAGCAAAGAGTTACAACCAGTTTGAGAGAAAGAACAGATGAGATGATCTAATGCAACTTTTTAACATCTTTTTCCAGGGAAGACAGCAACAAGAACCAGCAAGTATTCCTGACTCTCCTGCGATATCCTGCAGGAGGGCTTAAGGACGCAGAGACGGGAACTGCTGAGCCTCTCTTGGGTGAGTTTGTCCTTACACTACATTCAGGTATGTGCCCTGCTCTGCACTACTTTTCTAGAGAAAAGGACAAGAAGATGCACTGACTTACGTAAATGGTGACCCAGTGAATTCTCAAGTACCAGCATATTTCACTGGCCCACTTCTAGATGTAATATCTGGCAAGTACTACCAGACACTTCCAAATATTAAGCTATTTTATCTGTGAAAGGGCTCACTCATGGTTAAGGGGAGAGCATCTTATAAGAATCTTCAACAAAAAATGTTCTTCTTTTCTTTAAATAAAACATCGATAAAGGTGCATTTAGAGCACTGCCTTTGTCTAAACGCCGGGACGATGCTGTCTGCAAAACAAAGGGTGCATGGAAAGCCAGTTTACAGTTAACAATAGGGAAACGGTCCTTTCATTCCCTAAGCAAAAAACCCACTTCCGTGCAATAAAGACATAAATTCTGAAGAAAGCAGACAAAACCCAACCAACCAAACAAGCAAAAAAAGAGCTGGTAGTTTTCTCCACCTACAATTTATTAAATTTCAGGAGCAATACAGAGACTAAAAGCTTAAAATATTCAAGTGAAGGAACACAAGAGCTAAACTACTGGGGAATTCCGGGGATGACAAGAGCACGCCGGTTATTTCCAGCGAGATACACGTGGATGCCGTGCGGGAACCATCTGCTCCCACCCTCTCCCAGCCGAACTAAGCGTCCCGAAGGGAAGAAGGAGGTTCAGGCGGGACCACCGGGGGGATCCTCCAGCATCACGCGTGGGCAGCCCCACGCAGCTCGGCTGGGTTGCATAAGCCCCGCCGCAATGGAGCGTTACCCGGGAGCGATTCACCCGCGTGGGCTGCACCGGGAACGCCACGGGAGAGGAACCAAGAGGCGTTCACGGGTTCCCGCTGCCCGACGGCGGGGCAGCCCCGGGGCCGCCCTCCCAGCCCCCTCGCCGGCTGACACCCACCTGCTCCTCCGGGCGCCGCCGGTGCAGGGCGGCCGCCGCCCCCGCTTCCCGCTCGCATTCCCCGGGCGGCGGCGGCGGTGGTGGCGGTGGTGGCGGCGGCGGCAGCAGCTCCGCCGCCGAGCCCATGGCTCCTCCGGCCGAGCGCAGCCCGCGCTCCCGCCGCTGCCGGGGCGGGACGGGGCCGTCACGGGGCGCGGGGAGCGGCGGGAGGGCGGCGCCGCGGGGAGCGAGGGGCGGCCCCTGGCACGGCCCCGCACCGGGACTGGGGGGGGACGGGGCGGGGAACCTCCTGCTGCCGGGTCCCGAGTGGGACCGGAGAGCTGCTTGCTGCTAGTTCAAGCTGAAAAAAAAAAAACAACAAACCCCTACCGAAACCTAAACACCCACTTTCCCAAGCTTTTGTTAAAACCAGGAAGCGCCAGGTGTTAATAAAGCGTTAATTTTAGTACCACTCCCTGTTGGTATGTCCCTGGGGAGGAACGGCTGCCTCTTGGCAGTGTGAGGTGTGGCATTTGCTGTTCCTCCCTCGGGAAAGAGGAAACATTGGCCTCGCTCTTCCGAGGGTGTCTGGATCAGGTCCTCTTTCTTTAGAAGGAACTAACACACGCTAGGAAGACGGAAACACAACAGCTAACCCAGAAGATGAGACTTGGTGTATGGAGGATTAGATTTAGATTAGGGGATGTTTAGATTGGATATTAGGGAAAAATTCGTCACTGAAAGGGTGGTCAGGCGTTGAAACGGGCTGCTCAGGGAAGTGATGGAGTCACTGGCCCTGGAGGTATTTAAAAGATGCATAGATGTGGCACTTGGGGACACGGTTTAGTGGTGAACTTGGCAGTGCTGAGTTAATGGACTCGATGATCTTAAAGATCTTTTCCAATCTAAATGATCCTCTGATTCTACATCAATAAAGTGCCACTGCACAGGGGTGTATACAGTTCCCGCTCCAAGCACAACTGTACCTCTCTAGAGAGGCCTCGTTCCTGCCAGCCCTGCACATCTTATCCATGCTGTCAACCCCAGCACAGCACAGGAAGGACGGAGCCTGAAAGTGCAGCTGGATCTCAGTGCATGGCATTCCCAAACTCTAGTGGGACCACTGTCATCACCTTTATGCATCTTTTCTCCTCATCCAGAAGCCTGTTCATGCATTACGGGTGGCAGGTCTGCTTGGCTCAGTTTTCTTTGCACAAGCAATTACTGGAGGTGCTAACAGGTTGCAAGATAGTAGGATTCTGTGCAAATCAGACAGATTAATATTATATGGCTTTTTGGTGACTGTGTATAGGTCCCACTGTCATTTGGAGTGAATTCTACCTGCTGTTTGCTTTTCCTGTCATTATTGTTGCCAACAATCAGCAATAGTTATAGCAAACCTAAAACCATAAAAAAGAACCGCTCAGGGTACTGTGGTATAGTCACACCTGCAGGCTACAAGCAAGTATTCTTCATAAGTGTTGAACAATAAACAAGCCACAGCACTTGCCAGGCCCTCAGTTTGGCTGCAGGGGCTGAGGGCCAACGTGGGGACAGCTGGGACTGTGCACTTGGGGAAGGGGCCACTGCTCTGCCCTCAGTGCTCCACTTGGCTGTGGCTCCTCATCCTAATGGAGCAGCTGGCCTGGCTGCTCCATGAGGTGCAGGGTGGCCAAAAGGAATTTGCCCTGAAGACCTGACTAACTGCTTGCCCATTTATTTCTTAGTAGTGTTTCTTAGGAACAGGGATAAGCTTGATGAAGTATCAAGCTGTTGAAACAGTGCCCATACACCACTGCAGTCTTGTTGGCGTGCAAAATTACTGGACACCAGAAAAAAATCCTATGGACTTCACCACCAAGGGCTGTGGTGATATATATCACGATGTGACTGCTCAGCAGCCGCGTTGTAAAACACCCCCGAGGTTCTCTGCTCTGTGGGCGATTTGTGAAGAAATGAAGTGTCACACAAAGTAGTGACATTCAGTAAATGCCTTCTGAAAAAAAAGTCTTAATTGAAGTACTGATTAGGTGTCCCTTTCAGTGAGCTTTTTAGTACACTTAAAACTTTGCTGATTTGTGAATCACAAAAAAGTGCATTAGAAATTTTTTTTAGGGAAAGTTTATGCTGAGGCCACCACTGTTCTTCACAGTACAGCCTCTGATCCCTGCTGCCTCTTGGACATCAGCAACCATTCTGCCAGGAGTACTACAATGTGTACTGTCTGGCTTGGTGCTATGGTTTCATCCTCACTTATCTGCAGTCCCACTGGTTGGATGTTGATCTCCCTGCAGACGAAGATTCTTCCAGAGCTTCTTTAGTGAAGGAAAGCTTATCATATTTCTTAGTAAGTCACAATCCTCCCTACTGCAGCTGTCGGCCTTTGACTGCTCTTTCACACACTGAGCAACTCAGTGCACTGGAACTGCCTCTGGGTCCCTGGCACTCTCTATGTGGGGAAGCACCCCTGGGGCAATAGCCTCAGCAACCAGGGGAAGAACAGGGACTCAGAAGCCCTCTCTGAGATTTCTTAGGATGCATTCACCTGTGCAACTTTGGTAACCTCAAAGAAACCTATTCCCCTTCATAGCAAACACTCATAGTAAAGGCAATGCCACAATCACATCACAACCTCTAGCTCTTCTTATGATGAACTTTTTGAGGCTTCATGTGCTCTGCACACTGGTCCCTGAGTCTGTGAATGTAGCTGACCTGCTGTGAACTTCTCTGAGTGAGTGATGTATCTCCTTTGTCTTACTGAAATCAGGATTATTTCCTAACATTCATAACTGTGTGGTAGCTTCATAAGGATCTAATCACAAGAACAAGCTCAAGGATCTATATCACCAAAAGAGATCACCACAACTTAGCAACCTTCCTTTCAAGATCACTGTCTGAGTGAAGTTTCCCACTCTCAAAGCCCTCAGGACATGGCTGACCTTCTGCTGATGGTGTCTTCTCCCAGTAGCAATACTCTCAGAAAATGCCAGCATAAACCCCAGCATGACTTAAGTGACAGGTAAAAAAAACACGTGCCAAAAAATTTTGCAAAAATGCAAGTTTAAGGGCAGATTTCTGCACAATAACTGTTTCACGAGGCAACTTGTAGTCCATTTGTAATACATGTACAGACAAAATATCTCCCAAGGAAGAAAGAGAGGTAGCCTTGCAAGACTCTGTTATTTGGGGGTCATTAAAGAGAGTCAGAACTTCATGCAAAAATCTGTAATTAATGGGTTTTTGGGAAAAATAACTACTTGCAGCAGAAGGAAGATTAAATGCTGTAGCTTTGCTCAGAGCCAGGACAGGCTGAGCCCACTGGCCTTGCTGAAACAAAGTGCTGAAACAAGACTGCAAAACGTAGACACAGCTGGAGTGAGTGGGACTAAACTCCCTCTAGATGGGTATCTGTGCTCTAACCAAAGCCAATAGTAGGTACTGGGGAAAGGGTAATAGATGATGCAGTGAAACGTCTTAATATTTCTTGAGATTATTCTTGTGGCTTCTGGTAGTCTGAAGGTCAAAGACTTCCTGAGCCTAGGCTCCAGGTTGGATAGTGAGAACAGTATTTCAAAGGCAGCAGAGGAAGGCCCTCTACCACAGGCATCACATGCAGCCAAGGCACACAGAGTGCTTATACTGGTCTTGTTGCCCAGAGGAATGTATCCCATTCATCCTGCAATTTTATTTTCATGTCCCCGGCCTTCATTAATGCCTCCTTAGACTGCTGTTATGGCTGGGGCAGTGAGCCCCCTCTCCAGGGATGTCAGCTGCTCCTGCTCTCAGGACTTCCCCATCTCAGCTACCTGCCTGAGGGCACAAAGGCAAAACTGAAGCCTGCCAGAGTGCAGGCTTTGGTATGACCATACAAAAAACCCAGGTTTTGGCTGTTTAATTCCAGATTGAAAAGGCCATCGCCGTGTAGCACACACACACCTTCCTGTGTCTGTTCAAACAGGTCAAACATTTTTGATGGATTAGCACTGTGTATACAGGTCTTAGCCAGAGCGGGTATTGTGTCTTCTCTCCTACCTGACAGAAAGCTGGCATGAACACCCACCATCAACCTAAAATGGGGCACCATGTACTATCCAATCCAACAGATACACAACTGTGTGCCTGCATCTGCTCCAGACCAAGCCTTCAGGGTTATTCCCAACACAAAATTTGTTCTTGTGGGGACTCAGAAGAGGCAGAAATAAGATCCAATGGATGTCCAGAGTTCTCACCTGTTTGCTACCTGCCACTTCCTATCAGTGGCAACTCAGCTAACTTCCTTTAATAAGTATGTGGTTAAAGACTTCAGGGAAAAAAAAACAACAAACCTCTTTCCACCCCCCTCTTTATGTGCATCTAATAGCTGTAACTGACTTCAGTATCAGATTCACTCAGATTGCTGACTGCACAGTTTAATCCTGAACCTTTTCAAACTCTAGAGTTCATCTAAATATTAAAAGGCTTGGAAAAAACAGAGGTTCTTTAAACCTCTGTTAATGGAAACTTTTGTCCTAGCTGGAAAGAGGTCAATGTGGTTTTATATAGGATAATGGATTTACTGATGAATGGAACATTTCTAACTCTCTGATGGGTTTTATCTACTTTATATTCCAGATGTTAATATACGTAAATTCTCTAAACTCTCAGACAATTTGCCCAGTATGACCATGGAGCTTATGATGGTCATTGTAGCTCTTACATGGATTTTTGAAGTAAAGCTGTTAAATTCTGTAATTTCCTTAGATCCTTCAAGCATATTAAGAAATACATGATATGGCTTTTCCAACACTGGATACAAAGTGAACTGGAAGAAATTGGAATTCAAACCATGAAAATATATTAAAGTATACTGAATAAAAATGAAATGAAACAATTAATTTGGTTCCTTTTTCTTCTATGTATAATGACAAAAGGACATTGAAGATCACCTCGCATTAGCAATATCTATTCTCCAATAGTTGATATGTATCATGCAATCTCATTTAAGGGTCAAAGCAAAATATACATGGTCTCATATACACGGGCTTAGAAAGGGAGAAACAAAACAGTCATGGAGAAGTTCTATTAAAAAAGGTCACCTGGAGCAGTACTAGGCATTGCAGGGTAGTTTTCTGTAGTACCTTTTCTAATGCGTTTACCAGTCTAATTTTTTTTTTTAACATTTCAATTGAATTCTGCCATTTCCTTAGAAATTATTTCACAGTATAAAAAAATTTGACAAGAGGCTCTTCCCTGGATATCAAATCTAAATTTTCCCTTTTTTGTTTAATTCTATCTTTAGGTTAGGTTAATTTACCATCCTTGATGAGAGCCTGATTTTCTGCACAGCCTCTTTGCCATGATCAATATTTACCTCTAACCCCATTAGGATTAGGAAGCTTTCAAAACAAAACCTTAATTTTGCTTACTTCAATTGCTCTGATCTTTCTTAATTTATGACCTTTCTTCTTGGCTATCACCTGAGAAGTGAGTTTTATATTTTTATTTTGCCATGAGCCTTTTATAAGCATTTACTCCACGGCATATAACCTCAGAGCAGGCAAAAAAGTACTTTGACAATGTATAGACAGTCCAAATTCACAGCAGTGTATTTATTTATTTGTTTATTACTTCAGGATGATGGAAGTGTGGGTCCAGTTTGCTGCTTGCTGCCACTCACAAAGGTCTTGTGCTTCCAGCAGTTCTCTACAGGATTAGAGCTTTTTCTTTTTGCAGTGTCAAATAGCAATGGCTCATATGTAAGTTGAAATAAGTCTGATGGGTATGATGTTTTGTCTTTACAGTACCATGGCAGTTTCAGAGGTCCCTCCCGGCCTCTCCCTTCCTCATCCATCCTGTTGGCCCATTGCCCTCCCACAGCTGCAGGTGCATAGAGGACCCTGATGTGGGCCTGGAGAGAAACATATGGGACAAGTATGACAAAGAGTTTATGATCATTCCTAGCCCAGTCTCACAAACAGTTTTTGTGCCACTAAGCCAGGATGGTGCTTTGAGTCATAGGAACAGAAAAAACAGCTTGAAGCATGAGAAAGAGAAGGGAGAGGAAACTCCTTAATAAAGCACTGATGCTGAACACTTTATACTGTGGATCTGTGACCTCATACCCAACATTTAATTATGCTTCCTCTCCTCCACTGAAAATCTCTTTGTGTTTACATGAAAAAAATGCCTTTTTTTTTTGTTGGTTTTTGTTTTGAGGACAAGAATATTCAGACAATGGGCACTTTAAGAAGTATGGGCTAATAATGTAAAATTTGTTAGGCTAAAATAAAACCCAGACTTTCCTTAATGTGCTGTCATTTGTCCAAGTGCAAGTAAGGGCAGACCAGAGTAGTATGTTGCTGTTTGGGGGGCTTGTGTGTGCATGTGTTTTAAGCTATCTACATTTCAGTATGACTGAACCAGGCTCTTCCTAAGGGCCAAATTATAACACTTAGTTCTTGGACAAGAAGAAATGATTACAGATCAAGTCTTTAATAATTTAAACTACAGAGAGTAATAAAATCTGAGATTTCTCTTTTGGATTGAAAAAACAACACAAAGCAATGCAACAGAGACCTGATGCAATGACAGGCTATACTTAAACTAAATGGCAAGACTTAATTAACTCTGCCCCAGCCTGGGTTCAGAATAAACTAAAGCCTACTATATGATTAACTCCCCTGTGCTTCAGTAAGAGAAAGGGTGATTGCAAATGGAAGCATCTGGTGCCTCTCAGAACTTAATTAAAGAAATGCAAAGTAGCTACTATTGCTACTACAACTTCTCCTTGGGGCAACAAAAGACAAACACAGTAAAGTGGGAAAGGAGAAACTGACATATGAAGGAACCGTCCCCAAACAAATCCCAAATAACTGAGTTTTTTGTGGCTGTCAAGCCTTCTGTTCCTTATCTCCTGAGCAAATTGGCTTAAATATTACCTACTAAGATACTGAGAATACTGAATGAGTTCTGCTTTGAAATTACTAAGATGTTTTTTAACTTTGCTCTTCCTTCCACACCAGTGTTGGAGAGCAACCATAAATGATTATTATGAACCTACTTTAAAACAGAAGCTGTTGAGTCTTTAAAGCTGCTCAGGATCATGATTTGGCTTCAATGAAGGTTGTACTTAGACTCAATAGAAAGATTTATCCTGCCTAGTTGACTTATTGTCTAATTATGGAGAGCTGGTGTAGTTAATAAAAAACTAACTAAAGTTTTTAGCTTTTAAAATATCCTAGGATTTTTTCCCTTATCAGATTATTTTTGTACTTCAGGGAGACATCCAAACAGAAGGAAGCAAATTAATTGCTACCAAAGAATTGTAAGTCTGTTCCAGTGCTGCACGTCTGTTTTGCTTGTTAAGAAAAAGGAAAGAAAATGACTAATTCCAGGGGGAAAAACAATGGAAAAGGAAGTTACTGAAAACCTTCTCTTAAAGCTATTTCATGTTTTTATTTATGTCCTCATTCCCCCATAATAGTACTCGAGTGAAGCTATTTTATTTATTTTTAATGGAGTTTCCACTCTGGGCAGTTGTCCTGGAACATTCATAGTAGGACAGCTTAATCCAGTCAATCTCACGGAGACCAGCCTGTCAGACGTGCTCTGCTGATCTAACAGGTGCTAAAATAGCCATTCAATTCAGACAAACTGAGGGCAGTGATTTTGAGAGACGCTCATTAAATTAGGACAGTCAAAAAAGAGGCAAGCTGTTGAACCCATGCCTGTTTTGAACCCAAAGTTTTGTTTAAAGTGTATGATGACCCTCTTGGACACATCCTGTAGCCTTTCTTTCTAAGTGCAGTTCCAGTACGACCAGAGATCCAGCTGCCAGGAAGAACCGTGCTGCTCATGCTCGATGTGGCTGTGGCAACAGCAATCAGAGGGATCGTTGGCAACAGCAATCAGAGGGATGGTTGGCAACAGCACTGTATTTTGGGGCTTGAAGGAAATGTTTGATGCGTGTTTGTTAGAAAAGAGAACTGACAACTAAAAGCTAAGTGCATCACACAAGTCTGATGTGACATTACAGTGCCTTTGACACTGCAACTCACAATTTGAACAGTCCTACTTTGCCTGCAGTACTACACGTGGAAGCTCAACCTGAATTCACCGACTGTAGAAATTCCCAGTTTCATCACTATCATATGAGTGAGGGTATGATCAAGCGAAAGAATAATGAGAGCTTGTGTTGCTCGAAAGCAGCAAAGCCTGATTGTGTAAAGCAAAAAATCCTTTATTTTGGAAGAATTTTTGTAGAGATAAAATGTGAGAAATTTTAAGAAATGGTTATGCTGAAATGTTCCTAAATGTATTACCTAATAAAGCTTCTGATCTTTACATTTGGAAATGCAAGCTCTGTGGAATTAAACTAAACCCCATTCAAATTCAAATTATTTGTGTAATTCAATGCCTTTCCCACTTATTTTCTTCATTTTGAATTTCTTATCAAGTTATATGGTCCTTAGTTTTTCAAATAGAATTCCCTGTCCTTCCTGTCTGATTGGCTTCTTCTGTCTTGATATCAGCTGAAAGGTTTTGTGACTTGACGAACTTTATAGAGAGGTGCTTCCGCAAACCACAGTATAAAATTATGAGGTTGTGTGCTAAAAAGCTGCACTGAATTTCGACTATGGTCTTCATTGTTTTATGCAATTATTTAGTGATGGCTATGGTATACATGTGAGCACATTCTTATCCCTGGTCTTTTTTTTTTCACTTTCCTCTTTGGAACAATCATAAAACTCTCAGCCATTTAACTTCTTTACTTTTTCATGGCTCAGAGATTGGTATTTTGCAGTTAATCAGACCCCTGTTTGGGAACCAAGTTCTTTAGCATATCAGAAGCAGAGGCTGAAAAAAAAAAAAAAAGGTTACTGTCCTAGTTTTGGTTACCATGGCAACAATGATAAAGTATAGTCTTATTCTCAGTTTTGGAGTACCTTTCCTGTAGTACTTTTTGGAATTAATTTGGTAAAGGTAAGAAATTTCCCTGTCTAATTTCTTTTGTAAAGCTTTCCAATATTAATTCTGGGTTGAGGGAGAAGTAGAAGTAGCGTGGAACTAACAGGAAAGGAGGTAGGAAGGGAGGTAGAGATGACAGCAAAGAGAAGGTTAGAAATTTTTCCTTTGCAGAAAGGTTTGACATTAGAAGATGTTCCTCTGAGATGTAAAATGAAGATCTGTGCAGAGGCCCTCAAACACTTCCAATGTGGCTGGATAGTTAGAATAATACAACTACATCTTGAGGTTCTAAGGCATAGCAGACAGAGCAAATTTTAAAAGAAGAAGCTTATCTCTGTAGGCAAGACAGAAGTGTCAGTTTTCATTTCAGTATTTGTCTTTAGCAACTCAGCTAAAACTCATAATGAGAACACTAACAATATGTTTCAGATCCAAAATAGCAACAGCATGATTCCAGGATGCTGTTATGTTTCTGGGAATTGCTTATTACTGGAGCAGCTTGTTTCTACAATTGTAAACTAATTGGACCTATCATTTCCAGTTCAGTGTCTTCTTCCAGTGGTGGTATGGAGTCAGGCAGATTCCTACTGCATGGTGTAGATTAGCACACAATTGCACTTCCTAGAAAAGTTGATTTAAGCAAATGCCCTGGAAACAGTTTTCCTTAGGAGAAACAAATTGGTCATAGCAAATGGGACTTCTAAGCCAATTCTGTGCATTGACAGTCTTTTATTGTTTCTAAGAAAGAGAACTAGATACCTCATATACTGTTTTCTTGTAAGTGCTCTTAAAATCATTACTTGTCCTTTTCCCAGCTCACTTACAAGCTGTTGAAATGAAAACCTGCTTTTCAGCAAAACAACACTAGACAGGGTTCAGGAAATGTTCAATGGTTGTACATGTACTGCATTAAGGAGACAGGAACTTCCTTTATTTTAACAAGAAGTAATGTATACTGAGGCACTTTCAGCAGTCCCTGAGAAGCCTGGAAAGTAAATGGAGTAGCAAAACACAAATGGTTCTAGATGACCCTTGATGGAAAATGAACAAATATAAGAAATATAAGGCCAAAATATGAACTGGCTAGTCAGGAAATGAAAGCTCTTCACTAGTTCTATGTCATCAATACAATATTCCTTCATCAGCAACTGAGACAGTGTCAGAGACCTGTCCTAACACAAAAGCCTTGGCAGTTCCTCTCTATGATCTCCCTGTGTTGCTTCTGGTAAAGTTCTTACTGTCAGAGAGCTGCTACAGAAAGCAAGGAAAGGACTGAAACGGTCTGGAGGTAAGGCCTGAAGTTGTCCAGGATTGTATTGATTGGGGGTACTGGGGTGCACTTGCTGCTGCCACATGAGGTGGATCTCTTCCACTGAGGAAAGAGTTTCAGCTTCCATCAGTATATTGCATGTCACATACACCTAACATTTCTACATTAACTAAACATACTCATATGTAATAACGCAAACTGCAGAATAGAATAAAACATTTTTAAAAAACATTCAGCTAAGGTTGTTGTGCAGATGACTTGTAAAAGGACAGTTTCCAAACTCCAGCTGTGCTGCTCCACCACAGATAATTTTTTTTCTTATTTACACTGTACAAATGTCTTTACAGTATACCAGTGTCTGCAGCCTAACTTCCAGCTGGTATGGTGGAAAAGGTACCTCAGGCAATGTGTGTGTTGGATTAAAACTGGATGAAAAAAAAGTTTACGAATTCTGTAGCTGGGTATTTTCCATCAGTGCAGGAAACTATTGCAGAATGAATTGTACTGCCTGTTTGGCTTATTCATCATCCAAAACTCTGAGTTTGTGCCGCTCAGTGACTGTCACATTTTCCACTTCCCTTCTCTATTGAATTAGATACAATTCACTCACCATCACTCATATAGCTCTTCTAAGAACCAGAGAGAATAAAAATATTCTGTCCTGCACACTGCAAAGAGATTCTATTTCCCTAATGCTTCCACCTAGTTGAGGCTAAGTCACTTTTCTTTTAAGTCAATGACAGAAATCCCATTTCCTTTATTAAGATCAAAATGACCTCTCCAGAAAAGATCTAGGTAGATTACATTTACAGAAACAGACAGATCCTTGCTCAGTAATACCTTACACCTCGTATAATCATAACCTGAAGTTTATTTTTGCCTTCAGGTGATTTTTTAAACCTAGAAGCCTGATGCCCAAGTGCCACCTTGTGGACAAAATGACTTTTTTATTCTGTCCTCACCTGTCTACTAAAATTTCTCCTTCCATCAAGACCTGAGTTACAGAAGCCTCTAGGGAAGAGATCTAGATCAATTAATTTTAAATTTATCTCTATAGATCTAGCTCTATATATAGATATGTTGGTTTTAAAAAAAATTTAGATGTTGTCAATGTGCACATCTCTTGCTCCTTTGCCACCATAATTCCTGCCCTCACAAAGAGGGCTGACAATTGTAGCAGGAGCAGCTTCTGTGGCAGGCATATAGAATGCCAAGAATTAAAAGCCATTTAGTGCAAGCAGCTGGAAACTCATTTTCCTGAGGAGGAATCCTTTCCTCCAACTAGCTGTTGTCACTGTTAGCTGCAGAAGTAGTTTTTACTAGTAGTTTTCCTCTAAGCTCCTGGAAGAGCCCAATTTTTTGCCAAGTCATATATTCCTGCTAGGATCCGCAGTATGGGGTTTGGATGAAATGGGAAAATATGGAACTCCTGAATGATTGACCTGTTCAAGCTAAATACAATAATGGGCTTTATTTTGTGATCTTAGCCAGGTACAGGAATTACAACAATGAATGGGAAATAGATGCCTGAAGACTTAATGTATGTGGATGTGTTCAACTGAGCAAGATAAATTATTCACCACCAAGCCCATGCATGTTTGGGCCACAAGAGTTTGCAGGAAGATGCAAGAGACTCTTCATGGGACATTTTTAATACAATCTACCCCAAGAATGTTTATTTCTAATAATAACAACTGATAGATATCTCAAATGTCATGGCTGAAGTCCTTCACTAAAGCTCATCTTGAAAGTAATTCTATCTCAAACTGTAACTATGTTAAAATGGAGGTCCTCTTGACAGTAAGATGGCACTCAACCACTAGTAGTGCTCAACATGAATATTATTGTCCTTGAACACGGAAATTTCTCTCCTCTTCACTATGTCTGGCAGCGCTGTTACTGTGTGGACATATAATATATGTAAAATAGTTTCTAAAAATGGACGAAAATAATATTATAACATACACAGCTACTATATACCCATCCATAGTGGAGTTGCACAACAACTCATTTAGATCTTAGCCACTAGGTGGTAGTATAAGATCAGGTCATATAAAAATATCTGTTAGTTTTGTATAAATTTTGTAGCAAACTTCGAAACACGTGCCAATACCATAAGAAATACTGTAGAACATTTTCATGTTTCCTTATCAAATGAGCAAGATGCTGAACAAAAATATGTCTCACAAGATTCACTTACCAATGGTTCAAATGCATTTTTTGAAGCTGATGAACAACAAAGACAAAAGGTACATATAACTTACTCATCTTTTTCCTTCACCTTATCTGTTTGTGATTAGCAAAGTTCATTAAATACAGTTTAGTCATTGTTGAATCTTATTTAGAATAAAAAACCCCTACAATATGATCAAATTCTTCACACTCTGCCATCAATCTTACACTGATGCTGAATTAGGTACACTAGCTATAGGAAGAGTTCCTGTTTTCACAGAATCACAGAATGGTTGAGGTTGAAAGACACCTCTGGAGGTCATCCAGTCCATGCCCCTTGCTCAAGCAGGGCCGCTTAGAGCTGGCTGCCCAGGATCATGTCCATCTGGATTCTGAGTATCTTCAAGGATGGAAACTTTACAACCTCTCTGGACAACCTGTGCCAGTGTTTGACCACCCGCAGAGTAAAAAAGGAATTGCTTGTTTTTAGATTTTCTGGTTTTTATTCTGTCCCCATTGCCTCTTGTTCTGTCAGTAAGCATGGCTGAAGAGAGCCTGGCTCCCTCTTTATTCCCTCTCATTAGGTGTTTATACACCTTGATACAATTTAGTTTAATTTTTGCTAGTGTTTAAGATGAATATGGAAATTTCAATTTGGGTCTCACGTGACGAATTGATTTTATAGGTTTAGAACCATAAAAAGGAAGATTCCGTGACTACAGAGTAAAATACTGACTAAATTTTGGGAAGCTCCCAGCTGTAATAAAATAAGTCAGCCTGGTTCACCACATCTGCTGTGTTTGTTTGACTTCAGCAGCGCATGTGATAATGTGGTTGATTGCCCTCACTGATTGCTAAAAATGCCAAAATTAATTTGGGTAAGTAACAAAAAGACCAGGTATGCAGCATTTTGGCTCTTTTTCACAAAAATGAAACAATCAGATCATTCTTCAGTACTACCTGGGAGTACCTTCAGTACTACCTGAATTCATGTTTTTTTGAGATCTTCATCTAATATTCTTTTGTTTTACCAGATACCTATAGTTCCTTCTAAAATAGCTGAGGCTACTGTTTATTGTAGCACTGTACTGGAATCTCTCACAAGGAGACAATCAGGAAAAATGCCTTCTTTAGATTTTCATAATTTAAGACTATTTTCTCTGCTGAGAAGAGGAATGCAGTACATTATTAGGAAAACTAAAAAGTTTTTTTCAATTTATCCTTGTTTTGCTAAGAAAAAACTAAGTTTCCCTTACAGCATATTTTTTTAAGAGGTTTTTTTTTAACTGGTTTCCAACATCCTTATTAATGGATATTTTGTACAGTGCTGTGTGGATTCAGAATACTGTAAAATGAATTTTAAACCAAAACTGGACATAAGCCATAAAATCCAAAGTGAAACAGTAAGGTGTTTTAATCTCAGGGTTTGTTTTAGCCTGTTACACAGAGAGGAGCCAAAAGCTACATGAGATTGTGGGCTCACCCTTTTTTAAGAATATATTCTATAAATATTCTCATTTAGTTGGAATTCTGCCCTTTAAATGCAAACAAATTCATGAAAGTTAATGCTGTTTAATTCTGAAGTCTATATATTGGTATGCATAAACTAGTGAGCATGAAAACTGTAATCATACTCCCACTAAACCTACCTAGTTTTACAAAACCTTTCCCACAGATACTGATTTCTACTAGCTTATTTTCAACCTAAATTTGAACCATCCCTGATGAATGTTTGCCAAACCAACCAGTGTTATGTCCATTTTTTATTTTTGCACAGTAATTTTGAATTGTGGGACCTGATCCCTCAAGGAAAATGGAAAGACTCCCAGCACCTCTAATAGTTCAGGATGAGGTCATACAAGCTGATATGTAAAAGAATTTTTTTCATCTCCTTTCATCCATTTAAAGCCTGATGCAAGTCATGAATCCTCAAGACCCATTTCCTTTTTCTTTTCTATTATTTTTGGAGGACCTTCATCCCATTTAACTCCCTTCTCTGTTGAACTGTAACATGAAGATGGATACTGTGGGGGGAGGGGAAGTTTTACAAAAAAAAAAAAGCTATCCTTTGCTTTTTCTTATGAAGAAATTTCATCTTGCATAGGCCATGGTGTGAATAACAAATATGTGATGCTGCAGTTCCTCTTGTCATGTGATAGTAGAGCTATTTCCTGGGTTTGTAGGTATTGATATATTACATGAAAAGGCTTGTGGTTCTTTCCATAATATAATAATATTAAACCCTTGCATCTTAATATATTACCTTGAAAATTCAAAGAGTTAATAGTTATTTTAGGAGGCTATCCAAAGGTTAACCAGATAAATTTAAAATTATGGTCATAAATAATCCAAACAATGACCAGCCGTAGAAACAGATGGTGCTTCTGGAAGGGTCCAAACCATTTCCACCCTTAATTCAATGTAAACCTTCTGTTCAGAGCTCTGTAGCTGAGGTCCTTTGTGCTTGCCTTTAAATGCATAATTTTTTCAAAGGTGAGATTTGTGACACAATGTGTGAAGCTTTTTTAATCAGAAACAATGCAAAGCCCCTGGTATGCATGATTGACAGAAGAACTGAGATAGTTATCCCAAAATTAGAGAGACTGGTTATGGAGTTACACAAATTGCAACTGAAAATAACAAGCCCATTCAGCCTTAGTTTCCACTGCTGTTTTAGCAAGGATCAGTTCCTGTTAATGGTGTTGAATTGTCAGTCTAACTTGTTATTACAGATTACTCCATGCCTGAAAACAATAAATTTTGATACCCACTTTTGATATTTCTATAGTTTTTTTTCAGCTCCATTTCTCTTGGTTCCTGGAGTTGTCAGGATCAGATGCTTTGGATTTGAAAGGCACCAAGTTACTGAGGTGAATGCTCTGAAACAGTCACCTGAGTGAAATAACTCAACACAGCTCTTCAGGGGCAGGGCTTTTAAACAGCATGAGAGTTACCTGAATGATGATGAACTCAGTAAAGGAGCATGCAGATCAGGTCATAGTGGTGTCTTTCAGCAGACCCATTCCCAGCTATGGGGCTTTTTTTTTCTTTGCCAGTTCCTGTCAGGAAAAAAAAAAGGGTGTAGGTTTAATGCTAGGATGTATTCACTAGGCAAGTTCTTGCCAAAAGCCCTTTTTATGGAACAAAAAAATCATTACATCATAATAATTTTAAAGAATTATGTGAAATAAGTGCAGGATATGCTCGCTCCATGTAATTTATTAGTTCCTGTTCTTCATCAATCTTTCAGTCTCTTCTGAAACAGCTTATTTTTTACTTCCATGGTACTGAGGTCTGCCATTCCAAAACAAGGTAAAGTTATCCAAAGTGGGAAAAAATGTCTGGGAATTTATGAACTAGATACATGGAGACATAAAACATCATTAAAATCCAAGGAAGTGGTACAGTAATTACAACTTGGGCAGCATAAGGTAGGACTTAAAAGCACTTCCTCTTCTTTAACAAATATATTGGAACAAAAATTCAAGAGTTAGTTGCATAAACCTAAAGTGGTTGATTACAGTTGTCTTTTACTTCATTCAAGAGCCAGCAATCAGCTGTATTTATTTATTTGATTGGCTTGTACCTATTCAGCATATTTATAACCATTGATAAAACATGCAGATCAGTGGATAGACATATTTCATACAGAATAATGTCTAATGAGTCACTGAAAAAGAGGGAAAAATCCTTTTTGCAACTGCTTACAGAATTAAGGCGGCATAGCAACATTTGCAGCTCCAAAGACTGGATGATGTTTAATTCATGTAACTATGGAGTTTAGGGGCCGTCTGTTGAAAAAGTTGAAAGTAAATACCTTTCAGGATAAAGAAGTTAATATGTTTTACAGAACATGGGAAGGGGGGATGAACAGAGAAAGAGAGAGAAAGAAAGCATATGTGAAGAAAATAAATCTGTCTAGACCCCTGGACTACTCCAGAGAAGTTAAGTTTTAAAAGCTTGCATAAGAACAGCTTCCAAATATTTGTGTAAAAGGCCTGTGTCACTAAGGCACCTGAACTTTAAAACAATACTAAATAAATATACCTTCACAATATTTTAAAAGAGAAGGAACTGAGCTACAGGGACAGTGAAAGCCTGATTTCCATTTCCCTTCAAGTAGGCTGGTACCGTTTCAGAGGCATGGATGTGAGAGAAAGCACTTCATGTTTCCAGCATGAGTGAAATGGGAGATGTGAGTGGCCCCAAGCTGGTGCCTGGTTCCCAGTTCTCTTGGGGGGCAGCTGAGAGTGTCAGAAACAGGACCCAGCATTGTGTACATGTAAAGTAGTGTGCAAGTAACATTTCTGTTACCCCCCACATGCTTATCAGTTTGTATTGGCCAAATATTATCCATCGCTATTGTAGTCCTTGTCACTTATGTCACTGTTTATTATTATCATGTTATGAGTTAGTGATGCAGAATTACATTCCAGCATGCAGCATGAAATACTTGCTGTCCCTTTGAAGCAACATCTCTAGATGAAAACTGGACTGATCTGATGGCTGTGTGGACAGAGAGTTCCTCTGAGAATTGAACGAGGTGGCTTTTCTCTACAAGAATTATTAACTCCCAAACGCTTCAAGGCAAAATGCGATTACTGTGTCTTACTGCACATCTCAGAGCTTAACGGAGCATTTGGTGTTCAGAGGATGAGTAATTTCTGTTACAGGAGTGACTTTCCTGAGGGCTCTCTAAATTGATGTGAGTTTTCCTAAGCAGTCGGTATGCTATTACTAAGTTTGCCTTAGAGTCTTGCACAGTAGGGCTTTATCTTGAGTTGTGCTCCTGTGCACTACTAAAATATAAATATTTCCTAACAATGTAGTGGTAAGTCAGAATGACACAGAGCATTGGTGGCATTTTGAGAAAGGGCCAGGCACTCCAGCATCTTCTCTATCTGTATCCTGGGAGCTGGTCCTGAGAAAGCACTTGGCCTGCTTTGCCTGAGTTGCCTTCAAAGAGTCTGTGAATTCTTCTATGCTTTGGGGTTCTCTCATTCCTGGTGGGTACTCAGTAGAGTTGATCCAGAGAACTGAATTTTAGTTACTGATGATGGCTTTCTTTTGCAAGGTTATTTATACATAGATATGTTTATACATAGATTTAAACACATATCACAGGATCACAGAATGTTTAAGTTTGGAAGGAAACCACAGAGGGTCATCTGGTCCAACCCCCCTGCTCAAGCAGGGTCATCCTAGAGTACATTGCACAGGGTTGCATTCAGAAGATTCTTGAGTATCTCCAGTGAGGGAGACTCCACAACCTCACTGGGCAATCTGTTCCAGTGCTTGGCCACCTGCCCAGTAATGAAACTCTTTCTCATATTCAAGTGAAACTTCCTGTGCATCAGTTTATTCCTGTTGCCCCTTGTCCTATTGCTGGGCACCACCAAGAAGAGCCTGGCTCCATCCTCTTGACACCCTCCCTCCAGATACTTACAGACATTGATGAAGTCCCCTCTCAGTCAACTCTTCTCAAGGCTGAACAAGCCCAGCTCCCTCAGCCATTACTCATAAGAGAGATGCTCCAGTCCCCTCATCATCTTCGTAGATCCTCCACTGGACCCACTCCAGGATCTCCATGTTTCTCTTGTACTGAGGAGCCCAGCACTGGACACAGCACTCTAGATGTGGCCTCACTAGGGCTGAGTAGAGGGACAGGATCACCTCCCTTGACCTGCTGGCAGTGCTCTTCCTAGTGCACCCCAGGATACCACTGGCCTTCTCAGCTGGCTAAGGTACATATGTAGAAATATAGACTGATATCTGTTTCTCCAATGGACAAAGGAAAAAGAGAAGGAATAGGAAGAAGAAATAATGAAAGAAGCAGAAATATTTCAATAAATGATGAAAGATCAGATTCTGGCTTACTGAAGGTCAACTCTATCTTCACAATACTGAAGACTCTGCCGCATCAGAAACATCAGGCTTTTGTTTCACTGGATCAGTGCAAAGATTTTAAACAGCACATTTTCCTTGATATTCTTCCAATACAAGATAAGCCCAACAAACAGGCTAGTGAGTGTTCACCTTTTCTATGCAGGAAGAGAACTGTGTGTGTACTTTGACCTTATCTTTCCACTATCCACTCTCTAAGCAGAATCATCTTAGAGAGTTTTCAGTATCAGTATATCATTCCTGCATCTCTCTAGCTGTTAGTATTACTAAAAATATTGAATTGTTACTGCTACATCCACACAAGATGTAGAAACGACTGTTCTAAGATGTAGAAACGACTGTTCTTTTCTTTAAAATGGAAAAAAATTGAACAAAGACCAAGCAGGGAGGGTTCCTGTCCTGCCAAGTAGGAGAGCTTAAAATGTGTCAAGCAGACTTGTTTGCAAAATATTATTCAGTTTTAATCAAGAACAAGTTTCAGTGATGTTTTCATAAACACTCGTGCCAGCACTCTCACAAAGAATCTTATGCGTCAATCCTATTTTCTGACAAACGATGACCATAGGGCTATCTCCAAGGTATTTAAGTTCTCCTCCTGTCTATAAATATTTTGATCACCTAAACAAGGTGATGATACAGGTGTTAAATTAGCATGAGCATTTACAGATGCAACCAGTACAGCCATCCACAATTTTCTTTGGGTAAAAATATATAAGAAGAAAAACCCAGCTGAAAATCAGACCAGAAAAGAATTTTCTTCCAGTGTAGCTTCATTAATTCAATGGAATTACATTGAAATTAATAAATTCAGCCCAATCCTCATACAATTAAAACAGAAATCAAAGTTCCCACACTTCTGCTGGTGTCAGAGTTACAGCTGAAACAATTACTGCATGAGATGATTTTTAAGTTCCATGAAAGCTGTGCTTACTGATTCAGCACTACATTTTAAGTTTACAAATCCAGTGTCAGAAATCAATGGCATAATGTTCTTATAGTAATCTAGGGAAAAGCCTTTCCTAAACCTAATGTACATTGTATTTATTCCTAAAAATCTCATCAGCTAATCCCTTGGAAATAAACTCTTGTTCTATAGATGTCATGTACTTCCCTGTCTGTGTTTTCAATTCAAATGAATGCTTCCTTTTTTGAATTCTCCCACAGTGTATCTTCTACCTCTCTAGAGCCAAAGAAAAATAGTTAATCTTCCAGGAAGATGGAAGACTTCTATGCACAGTTCATAATGAAAGCTATGTATGCATGCATTGCGCACCTTCGGCTGTCTATATGTTGCACACAGGTCGTGTAAGTTGTTCTCAACTGACTTACACTGGGGAGCCACTCTGCTACAGAAAGTCCAGCTGTGTATGATGTTTGTAAGCAACGATACAAAATTATTTGGGCATGGATTCTGTTTGTAGAGTTCAATGGAGTTTGGATTTGTTTCTACAAGATTTGACATATAATCTTAATTAAAAAATAGACATATCTTCTTTATTTCACTGTTCCTGAGCATTAACATTTCACTGTTAATAAGCATTAACTCTAGTATAATTTTAACCCAAATCACTGACAATGTCTTTTTTACATGTCCATAAATTTTCTATCGCGAACACTTGTCACTTATTTTTTGTGCTGGAGATTGCTGCAATCTATTACCACAAGGGACCTAATTTTTCCTAATGCAACCACATCTCAGCCACCTGTTTATTTCATAGAACAGTCTGGGACAATTAAAATTGCACAACTCAGACAAAGAACAGGTTTACAGATGGATTAATTTCCACAAAAATAATCTGAAGGTATTTAAAAAAATAAGTATGTTCACGCATACACAGAGAATCATGCAAACCTTTAATTTTTGGTCTCTGTAAGAAAACTCCCAGCAATCCTCAGGGATGATGCTGTTTGCACACCTTGCCAAGCTGGACCTTCCAGCTGGACTTTTGGTAGTGCAAGCATTTACCCTGGCTGTTAAGCTACTGTGGCTCTCAAGAAGACAGTATCTACCACAAGATATCAGATGATATTTCCATCAAAGCTGGTATTTTTCACTAGCAAATAGTAAATAATAAATGCCCCACAGAAAAGTTGAAAATCCCATCAGACTACTATGGTATAGAAATAGAAGAACATACCAGGCTGATGCTGAAATTCGACTACCTTTCTGAATATGCTAAACTCTGTGATTACAGGCAATTGAACACGTCAGTTCTTTTTAAAATTTAGTTGTACACTGCCCTTGAGAACAATCTCATGGAGATTTTCTCAAAAAAGGCACAGATGACCTACCATTCCCTTTGTCACCTATTAAATACAGAAGCAAATTTAGATTCAATGCTAAAACTTTATTCTCTGCTTAACAGTCATTCAAATCCATAATCTTGGTTTGGGCGTATCTCTAAATGGAAAACTTAGTCACACAACTATGACCCCTCTGAAGAGTGATCAGTGCAATAACTGTCAAGTAATGGTGCTTCACAGAGGTGCTTTGTTGTCCACCATCAGCTGTCAGACCTTGTCTTTAAAAATGACTTTGCATCACTGCTACAAAACCCTACAGGAACCAATGGAAATTGAAGATATAGTGCAAGAAATCTTATTCTTCATTGTTTGACAGTAAAAGGGCACTTAGCTCTAATAATTTTCCTAATGGCTTAACTTGGAAGTTGTAGCATGTTTCAAAACTAAACTACTCAGAGTGATTGCCAAAAAATAAACTATGACATCAGTAATTTTTGAGAGAGAGAACTGAAACTCCACTTGCAGTAGAAGTCCAAACAATTAAAATGTGTATTCCGTATAGGACCACAATATTAGCATTGCATCTTTGTGCTGGCTCAGAAGCCTATCTTTTAAAATAAGTTACGTATCCATCACAGGAGTCAGTTCTGAACCTTGTTCCATTTTTAAATTCCTCTCTATCAGGCAGCTTAGAATTCCTCTCTGTCAGGCAAGCTGAATGCTTGCACTTCAGATTTGGCAAAAAATAATGAAAATACAACAGATAAAATAAAGCTTAGTGATATATGTGAGTAAAAAAGGGCCTCATATAAAATGAGGTCAGCTTGGCTTATGTTATACTCAGAGCATAAGTGAACATGCTAAACCTTTTCAGTTGTTCTTTTTGCATGCTGTTCTTCCTATAGTATGAAAGGCATTTATGATATATATTGTCATTTCAAGTATTCTTGCCAAGCAGTTTCTGAGTCTTTTCATAAATTTAAAGGAACTACATAACAGCTCATCACATTAAATAAACACACTTTATATGGAAATAACTTTTCAGATAGCAGTAAGATACATTTTGTCGCAAAAAGTTCTGCTATAGCTTTGCAAAAGCAAGTTAATCATAATCTGATTTAATACCTTATGCTAATGATAACTTAAATACAAATGCAGGCATAAATTAGATGCACTGCTAGTCTCTTACCTCACTTTAAAGACTGCAGATAAATCTGGAATGCTCTCAAAGACAATGTTTTAGTAAGAACAGAGAAATATTAAAAAAAAAATCTAAATTTGTAGCAGTGATGGGCTAAAAGTGTACTATGTTGCCATGGGACACAGAATATGGAATGATTTAGACAAAGAAGTGAAATATGGCAGTGGAGTAGGGGATAAAGAAATACATTCACTTCAATTCTCAGCTTGCAACAGATCTCTTGTGCTGATTTTGGTGAAAAGAAATGTGCCATATTCTATGTTTGCCATAGAATTCCTGGGAAATTAACTTCACCCAGTTTGCAGTGGGTGAGATAGCTCAGCTACAATGCAAGAAGGCCTGACAGAGTGAGCAGCCATGGTGAGGTCTCACATCATGCTGGCTGTCTTCTCCTCAAAGCCCTGTGCAGCAATGCTTGTACAGGGAATGATTTTCCAGCGCTGCCTCTCCCACAGCAAGACTGAAGGTCTCTCTCTGTGGCTTCTGTGACCCCAGAGCTGCCTCCCCATAGGATGCTTTTTTAAGGGGATCATTCACAACATGGGACAGAAGCTATGAAATGGCAGCAGAAGGAGCCGAGCTGCTTATTCCAGATTGACTGTTGCCAGGAAAGGATCAGAGAACATGTAAACAACAAAGATTTGTAGTTCTCCTCTTCTTTATCAATAAAGGCAATGATTATTTATTATTTACATGATAGGCCAAAGTATACTGGGCATTGTATCCTGGGATGTGCCACATTTTTACATCTTCCTTTAATCTGCTGCAATTTATTTTTAAGTGTCATGCTCAAGTATTGCTGTATGTTTTGCCTCCTGCCTTGTTGCATTCCCAAGGCTTGATTAAGCAGGTTATAATCCTCCAGAAGATGTCTGCTTAAGGCTTAGTAATGCCAGAACGTCTTGCTTTCTTATGTACTCAGGCAATGCTGGCAGATTTCTAATATTTATTTTCTAATCCTGAGCAAAAAGTATTAACTGTTTTTTCTGGATGAGTCTTCATCCCACCACTTTTCTTCCAGACCTTTTGTAAAAATCTCATTACAAGAGGGTGCTGGGCATTCATCCAGGTTTAGCTATACTTTGTGAACTGAATAAAAGGGATGTGAGGGCTTTACAGTATGCACCACTGCAAAACATTCTGGTTTGTTATTTTGATACACATTAATTAATCAACCCTCTTAGTCAGAAATTACGCAAAATCTAAAGGTTACTGAGAATATACTACTTCCCTAGGGATTTGTATCCTGCTGCAAATATGAAATTGCCTTGTTCAATTTTTACGAAGACCTCCCACCAGATGTCCCCCTTTCCCCATCAAAATGATAACAAAAGACTGTCAATTTAAACCCTTTTGTAGAGATTCAATTCTTCATTACGCTATATATCCTATAAAATTAATTATCATACTTTCACTTTGACAAATAGCAGCTGCTTTTATGCATGATGCCATAATAGCCTCAGCCTTTGGGAAGAGCACGTAATCTCAAAGTGCACTTTACACTTAGAGTGCCTGAGCCAGGCAGAGCAGATACCTCCCTGCCTATCTCACAGTGCATGAGAAACAATGGAATATTTCAGGTGTCTGTTTTCCAGCACTGGCAATTACGTGCAAACTCACTGGGACTGATTTTAGTCACCTATTTTTACAGAAGTGAAAGAAATACAAAAGGTATATTTGAATCTTTTGACCTACTCATTAGGAAGTTTTGACACAACAAAGCCACAATATTTCAGAGGCTTCAGAAAGTAATAATGTGCAACTGAAATGGGCACTGCCATGAAGGGAGAATTTTTGAAGTGCCCTTTTATTAACATGTTTGCTGGCACAATGGTCATTAGTCATGAAGGTGCACAAAAGAGCCTGAAAAATTTTGGTTGCACTTCTCAGCCAGATTTAATTTCAACCATGGCTGCAACAATCAAAATCACTCTTTCAGATATAGCCATCTTTCTTTCTCTGCATACACCTGTTTCCACTCATTCTGACAGTTTAGTACTTAATGTGGAAAGGGCAGCAGGGCCTGACCATAAGATCATGCTTACATTCCACAGAGTCCAAGACCAACAGGAGAAATGAGTCCATGGCACTTATTTAATAATGAACACAGAATAATGGGATATTTCTGGTGGTTGAGTTCTAGACATTGACAATTAAATGTGCACTCTCTTAAGCAGAAGTGTGCTTATTTGATATTTTGTCAAGTGAACTGCGAGGCAAGGTGCAGAGAATTTATTCTCTGGCACTGCTAGTCACAATGTGAGCCAAACCCAGAACCTTAGTATCACATGGGGTAAATTGGTTTAAGGGAGTTGATGAACCTAGCCAGTTTTTAGACATGGTTGGGAACAGAATAGTATGTGCAAGCCACAGATTTTGGATTAATCCATTTTTCCTATAATCTGGAACCTCTGTGTACCAGGTGGGATCAGAACTGTAAATATCACCCTCCGACACCTCCTCACGCCCTAAAACCCCCCCAAACACCAAACCCCCCCAACAAACAAAAAAACCACCCTCCAAAAACCCAACTGCAAAAAATTAGGAGCATGAAGACAATGAATTATCTTTACTTTCTCTGTATCACAGCTACTTATGCATATAGCAGAACTAAGAATATTTCTCTCTTCCCACCTTTTGTGATGTTAATACTGTCCTTGTACATCCCTTAACACTGAGAGGTTTCCATCTGATAAACACATTGGATGGTTCAAGTGACAGTAATAACAAACAGTGGGGACAGCTTGACTGACATAATCTATTTACAAACTCAAGGTGTAAGGAGCGATCTTGCAGGGTGCTTATCAGCTAAATCAATGGTCAATGGTACTGGGCACAGATAGTATTTTACAGGCTTAACCTCATAGTTCCCTTCTCATTTTCTTCATTAAACTCAAAAGGTTACATGAGGAATAAAAAGGGGAAAACTAGTTTATGAAAGGATTTACTTCAGCTATTAAAAACAAATAAATTCCCAAATGTCCACTGCAATTGAAACAGACATTTCAAATATTCTAAGATAGGCAACTACTCAGTTGTAGCTCTAATGATTATGATACGAGCTTATGATTTGTACAAAAAGTGCCATAATTACTGTGAATATCCTACTGGATTTTGCAATAAGGAAAGAAGGTATTTTCATGCTTTCTAGGTTTAGGATAAACATAATTGATTTATGATTAGCATGAAGGTCTAGGCTTATCTTCCAAATACATGGTATTTCACAGAGAAATGAGAATAAAGGCATTTTTCTCATTTCTATTGAAACAGGGTATTAACAAGGCAGAACAAGCAGGAGCAATGCTGATGAGAGCTCCTACTAGATGAAGACTTGTCATCATTCATGCTAGATTCCAGTCCATCTGTTGTATGGCAGAAGAAAGATGAATGGAAGGTCAAAAGTCTAAAGAATAACATGAATAAGGTTTTTAAAGGACACAATTTAGAAAGTAACACAATTAAGAGACACCAGGTCCACATCTTCCTGTCAGTTCACTACAAATTGATTAAGCAACACTGATCACTAGGCATTTCTTGGGAACTAATGGGAGTCAGAGGTTAATAGTGCAAATTTGTGCCCCAGACCACCAGTTCTTGCCAGCTTCTCATGCTATTGAAGTGCTCCAGACCAAGGCTCTCACTGTAGTTTGGATTAAAAAAAAAGGGTGCAAATATAGTCTAAATTTTTGAAAGCTGTATCAATAATGGAACAATAGTTATTCCTAAAGGGAGGTAGATCTGTTCCTGAGACCCAACAATTCCCATCAATCCCACTGGAACTCTGTTCCTCAGCAGCTGATAAAGCCTCTGGCAAGTCTCACTGAACTCACACTCCCAATTTCATGACTTTGGTAGTCCAATTCAGATAGTAACACAGAAGATAACTACATCTTCAGGCATTTCAGGCATCCTCAGTCTCCACGAATACTGCACTCCAATCAAAGCAGTGGGTCAAATTTGGCACTGCACTCATCTCCAGAAACTCTAGCGTTACACACAACCCTTGCCGTAAAAAGGTCTTTTGCAAGGCTAAGCAAAATCGTATTGCTTCAGAGAAAGTAAAGAAAAAGTTCTAGTGCCCTGGTAAGTGCTGGAAAAGACCTGTCCCCTCATTAAACCTGGTGGCTTACATTTTAAACATCTCTCTGGAGCACTGAATAATTTTGCAGTATCCTGCCTTGTTCAGCAGCAAAGATGACTCCCTGCAGGACTAAGATGTATGAAAAAATATGTGTGAATCCACTGCTAGAGAAGGACAAATGTGGTTCTGACCATCCCATGTGACAGGATGAAAAAAGCAAATAGTTGTCATCTCTATGCACATTCGAGCCCTTACTCCCTCCAAAGGTTGAACATGGCATCCACAGCAGGATAGCCAGCCATTCTATGTCTGTATTGCTGGCTGAAGTGCCAGTCAGCTACAGAGCTCCCTGGCATTAAGGATTTGTGTTCAGGGGTATCTGAATTCCAGATATTAGCTTAACCCTGATTAAACTGTCAGTCTGAGTCTCATCGTCACAGATGACAGCATTGGCTATGGCTCATTTCTTTAAGACTTCCTCTGAAGCTTCTCTGCTCCCCTCCCACCCCAGGTTTATTTCTGGCAGTGTATAGAAACCAGCAATTTCATGAGGTTGTTTTAAACACTAGTCCTTATATCTAAAAATCTCTCTCTTGTTAGCTTTGCTTAAACACATGGCACTCAAGTCCTAGGTGCTTTCTAAATGGCTATCAGTGGACTCTGTGCTTAAAGGGCAAATGTAAAAAGGAACAAACTGAACACATACATCACATACCTTTTAGGGCTGAGACATTAAAAAGCAGAAGCCTAATCTTTGGAATTTTTCAGTATAAATAACTGAGCTTGTTTATTCAACTCCAGAAAATGTCTTCCACACTGTTCTCTGGCTAGTGCTCTGAGGAGAAAAACTTCTCAACTTTCTACACTATCATTTTCTCCATTTTCAATCTATCAAAAGCAAATGTAGCCTATTAAGAAAAGTTATTCCAGTGTATTGATCTGTTTTAAAAACAATGAGAAATACAAGACACTGTGAGAGAACATCCTGCTTTCTTGAAAAATTAATTATTGATACAATTCACCTTAGCTGTTACTTTTATTAATAATGACCTTCTTGACTGCTCCAGTTTGAATAAAAAAATCAAGACAGTAGCAACAAAATAACACAGAGGTGGTGGCAGCCTGTTCTGTCTGCTCTGAAGGATTGAAATTATAGCCACTGAATAAAGATAAAGAGGCGTATGTAATGCACTTTACTGAATGCTAATCTCTGCTTATTTTTCAGATGTTGCTACACAATGCTTGCACAGTGTTTAAGAGTGCAAAGTATGATTTGAAAAGTTGATAGTATTTATTAAGTGTTAAGACATTCTCTAGGCTAATACAGAACGAGATGGAGAAACTTCTTTTGAAGAGTTGTACATGTGTTCAGTTTAGCAGTAGAGCAGACACTTCAAAATACATGTGGTTACTTAAACATTTCTAGTTAATGCTGTTGCCATGCAGGATATCAGGGAACGACACTTTATAAGCTGCAAGATACAGCCAGTCAACTGCATGTACTTTGTACTTTACAGCCTCTCTCTTTATTGATTAATAAGATGCATAGGCCTTAACATACATTCTTACTTACAGCCAACCTCAAATGAGGATGGAGAGCACCAAGAGAGATGACTTTTGTGGACACCTCTCCCATCACATAGTCCAGTGTGAAGAATTACAGATAGCTGTACTCCCAGCTGAAGTGAGCTTCATGCAAATGTGATTTTTGGAGAATTGGATATTTCATTATGAAGTATGCATCTATTAGTAAAACTTGGTAGAAAAAAGAACAAAACCTCTTAAAATATAAAAATAGAATTGGTCAGATTGGGTTTTCCTTCTGCTTACATGGTTAATATAAGCTAAACAGTAATATTATGGTGTTCAGCTTAATAAATGCACTTACATGCAAAGTCTTTATAAGATGAATGTGTGAGATGTTCTCAAATGCATCAAGTTCTTTAAAGCTTCCACTGATACGCTAAGATTTTACTCTGGAAAATAAGATGTGAAGTAGCAAAAGAAATAAGGGATGGTTTCGGGCTTGCAATAATCCTGTAAATTCTAACACCAGTGGGTGTTATGCTTTGCTCTTACACTCATACTCCTGGAAAAACTCTTTGTTATTCAAAATATTGTGCCATGGCTTAGCATAAATGATAGACTTGTTACTTATTCCTCACTTCATCTTTTTTTTTTTTTGAATGAAATTCGAATTCTTCCCTTATTATTAGAAAGTGGGGTCAGGAATCTGAGGAAGCACTGGTACCCAGCAACTGAATTAGAATTAGGATTCTGTGCTTATGACTTCTTTTCTCTTCTCTCTATGCCTTTAGGGAAATCTCTACTTTATTTTCCCTATGCATAAAAGCCTACATATCTGCCAATTTTAATTAGATGGAGTACAACACCTTCTGGATTGTAAGTGCCAAGCATTATTATAATCTGTGACCTTCAGCTAATGAAGGAGTGCCCTGCTTTCACATAAAGCATGTTAGGTATTAGACTGTGATACTGTTTGAGCACTCTGTCCTTCTGATACAAGCTGTGCATAAGCTGGTGTGTTGGTAAATCCTTGCTCACACACCTGCACAACACTGTTGAAGTTTGCAAAGATATAGTGTTTGGTGCAAGTCAAGGGTGTGTGTGTTGTGATGTTTATATTCAGCTTATGCAAAGTCAAAGCCTTTTACAAAATGCACTGTGACAGATTTCAAAGTAAAGGAGCATGATAACCTCTCATTTAACATATCTCAAATTACAAGATCAAATGCAGATTCAGACATGTTGGAAGAGAAGTTCTGCTCTGCTGGTGAAAGTTAAAGAATTTAAATAATGTGCTCTGATATGGCCTTGGGACCTCTTGCAAGTTCCATGAAAAGCTACTAATTCTTCTTTATTTCTATCACTTTTTCAGAGTTAGAAGATTTTTTTTCCTTCTCCCCTAAAGCTTATAATGTGGTAAAGAAGCAGCCAGGAGCAGTTAAATCAGTGTAAATCCCCATGAGAAAGAGTCCATCGCACATTTTGCATATCTCAGGGGTTCAAGGACAGTGGGCAGGAATATGATCTGGTTTACAATAATTTAAACTATGACTAATTTGAGTGAACTCACCGGCATTCCTCCAGATGTCAGTTAAAATAACAGAGAGCAGAGTGTGGCTCAGGAAGTGAAAAATAAAACAGAAGATCTGTGTCTTTCACCACTGATGCTGTGACAGAAACCTTCTCTGAAGCAGCAATGTGCTGGTGTTCCAACCATGCTGAATTCATTTAGTTTGGCAGTTTCTTGACTGTTCCACTGTCTATTTGAAATGGAAACCAAGTCATGTTGCCTGCTCCTTCTCCTGGCATATGATTACACAATACATCTTCCATTTTTTGCAGTCAATCACTCCCAGTGCTATTTTCCCATTGTGCACCACATTACCTGGCTTTTGGAGAGGTTTCCATTTGAACATGAGTGTAAAGGAAAAACTTAAAAATAAGAGAAAGTGTATATGCATTTGCAAAGTGCAAGGAATGTCTAAGTTGTTCCCTGCATTTGCTTGGTCATTTACTGACAGATGATTTGGAACATATGGTTCTCAGACATTCAGTGTGCTTCTCACTTTTGGGTGTAAAAGCCAGAGATTTTACTGTCAGATATGCAAAGCTTGTTTTTCAAAAAGTCAGGACCTGTCAGCTTTATAGACATCTCCTAGTTGGCTAGGCACAACTCCTGTAATGTGGCTGTTCAATATCAGAGACAGATAAGCCACATGTTTCATATTCTCTGGATTCTATTCAAATTGTTCTGCGGTCAAATAAAGGAAAAACTACAATGAGGTAGATAAGTGACAACGCACATCTAATGAATTGTATGCAACACTTGTTAAAATGGATTTCAAATGGAAAGAAAATGCATTAAAAGAATGTTTTTATTGTTATAAAGGTAACTTAGTATAATTAAAATGTTTTCTCTCTTCTAAGTTCAGAGCTCCCACATATTAGTGGATAGAGCATCCTTGGACAAATTGTTTTAGGCTTAATGTAAAGATGTACAAACTGAGGTATTTATATAAAAAAAGAGTGTCCAAGACCAAACAGCAGGCCAGTGGAACAGCAAGGAATAAAGTTTGAGAGATGGGAATAAAACTGAATAAGCCCATATTTGAAACAAAGAAAGGTCTCAGAGAAACAGGTGGCCACTGACTTCATCCAAATGCTGACAAAGTTTCTTTCCCTGTTGAGGCACAGCTATGTGTGCCAATATCTAAGGAAAGGCACGGATTCTGTCAGCAATTGATTTACCTTGGGTTAGTGCTTCATCCATCTATAGAAAAGCTGCAGTAAAGCTCCCTAATTGATCAACTAATTCCTCAGGAAAAGTGCTTCTGTCACCAAGAGTCTGTCATTCTCAAAGGGTTGGGATTTCCTCTCCTACTCCACTAAACAGCCCTTCTTTGTCTCCTAGATGGCTGGTGTGCCTCCCCACTGTCCATGCTGACATTTTGGTCTTTTCTTGACACAATTTTTGCTAGCGTCCCTCACCTGTCACCTTCTTCTTGTGCCTCTTTGTTGTCTGGACTCTAGTCACTGACTCAAGCTGCTGTTACTGTCTCCTCCTTCTTGACCTGTTTCGTTTGGTAGCAAAGAAACTGACCCTATCTTCAGCACCATTAGCTTTTCCCACATTTTTCTTGGTCCCTCTATACCTTCACCTGTTTTGCTGATAAAGAATTGATGCCTTAAGGGAGGAGTGCTGCCTGATTTCAAGGATCTTGGGGACTGTCACTGTATGGAGGCACTGTTCAGTGCCTCAGGCAGGGGTGATGGAGGGTTCTTGCATCATTCATCTCTGTGTACAGTGGCCACAATCTGGCCTCTGGCTGCAGAACTGTCAAACCTTCATAAGCAACCACAAATTACTGAAGAGCTAATTTTTCTAAAGCTGGGCCCACATCCAACAACTCTCTTCTTTGACAGTTAAAATTGCAGAGATTGCACATGCACACCTATTCTAACCATGGCCATAAAAGGTGCCTCAGACAGATCAAGTAAGATAATTTTTCTGGAGAAGACTACAAATGCTATTTGTACAAATGCTAGACTTAAATGGAGCAATGGGGAGACAACTGACACATGCATAGGGATCCTCAGGCTTAGAAGAAAAGAGCTGCAGTTTTGTTGTCTGACTTCCTGAAAATGAAGGGACAGAGCCTGGGGAAATGTAACTTGGGACAGTGTTGCAATGGTGAGACCTATATTATCACACTTCCCAGAAGAGATAGTTTTACGTCTTACTGCAGTGTTAAACCAGGTGAGCAAGTCAAATGAATAAAATGAGAACTTTAAATGGAAAATTAACCAACCAAGGGGAGGAATTATTTGAAAATGTGTTTGTGGTTAATCCCTTCTGTGCTATTATCAGGGAAGACTGCCACAGCTGCAGGGTATGTACATCTCAACCTGCTGACATGCTTAACTGGAAGTGAAAAAGCAAGGGGTGAAACATCGACTGAACTGGCATCTAAATTGCACCTTATTAAACAGAAAGGTGACATTTGGAGCATATGAGTTGGGACTTGCTTTTTTCAGCATCTGAACATTCATTTGTAAAACTGGTTCTCTTGTTATTGTGTCAAAATCAGAGATTCCCAGCCAGGTAGTTGACAGGTTAGACAAAGAGTCCTGTTCAGTAATAAAACAGTCATTCAGGTGTTCTCTAGTTTTCCCTCCAGCATTTGCACAAAATATATGAAGTGTGCTCGGGCCTGATACACTCTTTCCCTTATCTACAATTTGATAATTATTGCTCGAGAAGTGGAGATGTTTGGACTAGCACTAGAGTATGTGAAAGAAAGTAAGAGGGTCAATAATATTTTGCCTCTCAGGAAGGCTGGTGACAAGTTCATTTTATCCATATGATTTGTTGCATTAAATTAAATTAAATGAGTGTTGCCCATACTGGTGTCTAGAATAGTGTGGTGCAGCTCAAGTGTGAGTTCACACTCTGTGGTTACTTGACAACTGCAAAACAGTCCATCACTAAAGATGCAAAGTGCACTGTTTGTCAAACCAGATGTGATCTCATACTTTGGGGAAGCTTACTATCCTCCTCTGCTTTCATCCAAATGTTTATTTTTAGACATTAGCAAATAGTTCACTCCTTTCTCCTCACCTTTTGGATGACTATGCATCCCTTACAGGCTTAGAATGATTCCTTCTTTCCTCTATCTCACTCCCTCTTATCCCCAGCCCTACAGTGGCCCTGAAATTATGCCATTAATACTCAGGCAAGCAAGACCTACACTGACTACTAAGACCACAAAAAAACCTCAGCCAGAGCAAATAATCACAATGTAGTAACTAGGAATTAAAAGCTGCAAGCTTTTTAGCTTCTGCAGTGACCTGTCCTCATCAGTCCAATATATGGACAAGAGCCTGGCCACATAACTTTGGTTCAGATACAAGACTGTAGACACTGAAAGTAAAGCAACTCTCTGGGAAGACCTTTGTATCTCATGTGTTTTGAATTTCATTGCTTTTGGTCTTTGTTACTCTGCTGAAGATGCAGTTCTGCAAAAAAAGGACTGCCTACTGACACAGCAAGAGGACAGGCAGCCTACCAGTAATACAGTAGATACCAAAAGGTGACTTTATAATAATGTCACATTCTTCTAAGAAATGTTGATTATGATGCTTTAGAAAGCGCTCTTCAATTACAATACTACCCAATGATTTTTTTTACCTGATACCACTTCTGTCTAAAAAACAAGTCTGGTATTTGTTGTGAAAAAGCTACTCATAATGGCACAGACATTCCCACATGCAGTTTGAAGTGGAAATAGGAAGAAATTGCTCACTCGTTCTTTCAAAACCTGTATTTATGTTACATTTATATTTGCAACCCTATCAACTCAGGTAGCAAGAAACAACTCTCCTCGCAACACAATATCTGCAGGGGAATACTTATCTGTATTTGATGATCACAGGGTTGGGAATGCCAACACTTACTCTCTCAAATGCCAAAACTCTTTAACTGTCAGCAAAACAAATAAAATAAATCATACATGTTGTACTGAAGAAGTGGTATGTAAGGGAGAAACGGATATAGTGATTAGAGTTCATAGTGGAAACAATGGTAAATCTGGATGGGTGACGAATAGAATTTGTGAAAACATTTCTAAAGTAATCTTTATTACATCCATTCCCCAGCATACAAGGCCAACTAGCCAAGAGGAAAAATGGATGTAATAAAGATTACTTTAGAAATGTTTTCAC